>NC_079294.1:32792986-33095881 GCF_023638135.1 Falco biarmicus
AAGGCAGAAGCTGCAGCTTCTGAAGCACAGTGGGAAGTGTTAATCTGCAGGGAGGGGAAAGGAGATCCCTTTGGATGGGGTGCCTGTCTGTACTGTGGAGGGATTCACAACAGCGCATTCCGAGTGCAGCGAGCATAGACAAAGCTAACTTGCTTTAGCACTACTGACATAGTGACTGCTCTACTAAGCTAGGAGTTGGTTAGCCAGTTCAGGTGTTCAGTTTGTAATCTGGTTGTGCCCCAGCATGAAGGCATTTAAAGCAGTTTGTCCAATGCATGAAATACAGCACACGGAGCAGCTAGGCTGGGTTGTATTCATATTTTTATCTGAAGTTGGAGACATCCTTGAAAGTACTGTCAGCATTTCTATGTACGTGCAGTTGGGCCCTTGAAAATATTTCTGTGAAAGAAAAATTAGTGTAAATACTACCCTGGAATGCTTATTAGCAGTAGGTTTATGATGCAGAGCCCTTGGTTCTCAATTCATGTTTAGCATTACCATATCTTAACAAAACCAAACCCTTTTTCATGTTTGCAGTGTCTTCTTTGAGCAGTAGGGTTATCCTTAAGCATGCCTTAATATTGGGACTCAAGTTTTTCATCACAAGGATTATGGGTTAAAAGATTTTTAGGACAGTTTGAGCTGTTCTGAGTACTTAAAGGCCAAGAAGAGTTTAAGAAAAGTACTGCTAAACACAAGTTGACATCAAAACTTAAAATTTCTGCAAGCGGTATCTAAACAACTGAGAGAGGTTTTAATGAAATACTAATGAAGTAGTTACAGGTAGTGATACTGGAGATTAGGTTAGATGGTTATGAGTTCCTTTGGCCTTGATTTATATGCTAAAATTGCTGTTTTGGACTTTGGAAGCATTGGTTGTCCATGCACAAAATCTGAAGTCAGAATAAAATCTCGCTGATCTTGTACTTAATGGTTAGGAACACTTTGTCACAACAATATTATTTTTTTCTGGATTACTATTATTTTAGTGGATTTATTTTTTTTTAACACACTGGTATTTAACTAAGGGGAATTACTAGCTCTGTTTCATTTTTTATGCATTAAAATCTTAATCCCATTGTGTATTTATGCACTTGCGCATATTTATTAAAATACAGTGTCTTAAGTTCCAATAAAGTAAGCATAATTTGCTTACACGGTTATTTTTTTTACATCAAGTATCTTGGGGTTTACCTTAACATTTTAATCTCTAAAGAATGTATTCTAAGGGGAAAGCAAATTCCCCTGTGTTTTCTGCTACACAGGTCTAGTATTTGTTGTTAGTACTTTGACAGCCTGTGCTAAAGCTAGTACATGCTTGTTTAGAGGGTTGTCTTCCAAGGTGAATGGACTTTGATGATCTGAAAAGACATTTCTGTTGCCTTTAGGCTTAAATTTGCTATATGGTATTTTGTGCCTTTGGTAGAAAAATTCCAGGCATTGCATGTTGAAAATGTACAAAAATGTTGAAATAAAAACTTGGTATCTAAAAAAGTGCTAGAGGGCTTGGTATAAGAGCATGCAGATGTACAATTTAGTTTCCTCTGCCACAGAAATAATGGCTTTGTGTGAAGGGTCGTTTTAAAAGTGGCAATTTAGATCTAATGATTCTTCTGTATAATTTTGTGTCTTTAAGTACAAGTTGGGATTCAGTTTATACCAGCTGATGAGTTAATATTTTGGATGGTCTTAGGTTTGTCTTCTATGGAGTACAGTTTTAAACTTTAATTCTATAATTCATAATTGTCACTCGAGCTGTTTTGTTTAATGAGTGCTTTTTTTAAAGAGACTTCAGCCTTTGTGCCCCTCCCATGGGCTGTAAGGTCTGGCAGTAAAAGATAAAGCAATTTGAAATTCATAAGGCTTCTAGAGAAGCAAACATATCATGCAGTTGAACTTGCAGTAGTAAGTATAATTGTGTGAATTCAGAAGAACATAAAGTATTTTAAAATCCCTTTGGGAAATATAAAGGATAAGTGAATGTAAACAGTCCTCAATATTTTTCAGAACTTACCATTTCTGTAATAGATTGAAAAATCATACTTGGGAGGGAAAGAGACACTATGTTTTCCCAGCTCTTGTTTGAAGTCAGTATAAGCGCTGATTCCGTATCTTTCAACCCCCATCTTTGAATGGGAGTGAGAACTAAACCTAACTTTAATGTAGTTTACTCATAGTGCTCCTGTTATCTATATAAATTTTTGCCCTAATGGGAAAGAAATGAAAATGTCAGTAGTACTGTCAGGTAGAAGCAATGTATTCTGTTTGAAATACCATTCTATTTGGAGAGGAGGGGAAAACCTTTAATACTTTTTTTTTTTTTTTCCTTATGCAGGAATAAAAAACTACTCTAACTGGCCTACCATCCCACAAGTGTACCTCAATGGTGAATTTGTTGGTGGCTGTGATATACTCCTCCAGATGCATCAGAATGGGGATCTCGTAGAAGAGCTGAAGAAGCTAGGAATCCGTTCAGCGCTTCTGGATGCAGAAAAAGACCAAGACAAAAAGTAAAATGGGCAAAAAAAGATACAGTGACAGGAATAAAGCAAATCTTCGATAAGAACTTGTTACCAGTAAAGCCTTATGTACTTCAGCTCAAAGAAGGCATCTTTTTGAACTGACACTAAGATTTATCTGTGAATGTCTGTTAGCTCATGGTAAATGTAGTGATGTTGGTATTTTGATTTATGGATATTGTGAAAATTTGAGTATAAGCACTGCACTGTAAAGCATACATTTGTGGAAATTTGTGTTTTAGAAAAGAAAAAGTTCACTTCTAAAAGCATTCTCTTCTTGATTGAAGTGGAAGTAAACCAAAAGAATGAATAATATTTTTATGGATTTTGAGTGTGTGTTTTGCTGTTCTTTGATACATGAACCTACGCAAATAGCATATGCATTCCCTTGCTTCTCTTGAAAAAGCATTAAGTAACAGTGCATCAGTTTTGCTGAACAACTCCTGATGATAAGACTTCCTGAGAGCCTGTAAAACTTCTGTAATCACATATGGTATACGAAAAAAGAGTCTTCAAACAATACAGGAGAAAAAAGATTATATGAGAGTGCATGAAATAGTAACTTTTATTCCAAAGGGTAAAAATAAACAGACTTGTACAAATATATGTATAATGGTCATTATTACTTTGTAACTTTCTGATGGCTTTTAAAAGATTGCTAAGAATTGTGCCTAAAGATTTTATAAAACCTTTTCTACCTCTTGCAAAGCAGCTTTCCTCCCTGCTTATGTACTTTGTGTATTGCAGTTCCGTGTCAGTGCTAAAATGTGGGAATTGTTTAAGGCTTCAGTGTTCTAGCCTAAAATAGTACATGAGAATACTTCGGTTACTACTGTAATCTTGTATTATTTGCTAGTTACCAAGTTATCTTTTTATATTTGTTGTATTTTCTTCTGACTGCAGTGCTCCAAAGAATATGGTCTTCAAACTTGGGATTAACAGATGAAATATTTCACATAGATGAGTGCAGCAGAGGGGCTACTGATGAGATAAATATTTCTTTGTGGAAAGTCTTTAATACCTATGTAACCACAGTTCCCTAAGTCAAAACAAATTATATTGACCAGTGTAGCTTCAGCTGTACAGCAATACTGCTAAGGTTAAAAGCTAACCAAACTGTTTCTAAATGCAGTTTACTTTTATTAATACAAACCAGTTTGCATGTGAATTAGGCAAATGATTTGAAATAAACTGTATTTCTTTTTTTTTTTTTGTCCACAATAGTTCCTCTGTATTTTAAATGATTAATGAAACTGATACTACTTTTGATTTGAAACCTAAAATGTTTTCCACTGCATAGAATAGAAAGTGTGGTTTAGAGAAAGGAATAATTATGAATAGTCAGGGGAAAAGGAATTCAGGACTGGAACTTGTAGACAAGAGAGATTTGAAGTTCAGTTCTAAATCTCTCCTGTCCACTTGAGCAAGCTGTCCAGTGGAGAAACTATACTGGTACGTTCTTCAGAGTATTTGCCAAAGTGGTTACAGTAAGCTCACCATACAGTTTTAATGCAATTGGTATCACCAGTATTAAATATAACGAGTATGTTCTCTGTGTACTCTCTTGTTCAGGACAGCTTGCCAGTACTGGTGGAGGTGACTGAATGACCACTGAGTATGGGTAGGTTACATCCAGCGGCTGTTACTTGTGGCTGTTGGGCAGGGAGACATGAGTGAAAGATTTTTGTGTTTGTATACCACATCACATTGATGAAATGCAAAGCTTTAGGCAGAGATGAAGGTTGGTTCAGAGCGTTTCAGCATTACCTCTCTTTGAGTTAAATAAGATTTCTTATGGCTAATCTTTCACAAGTAGTTTTTTCCATTCCACATGTCAAATATTTAGTAAAATAAATGAATTTCAGAAGTCTTCGGTTATTCATGTCAAAAGACCTATTGAAATGGATGTACACAGTAAACAGAATAAATAACAAAAATCCTTTTCTGCTTCAATGGTTAACTCTTTGCCTGACTACTAAAAAAAATATTAAAAAACCCCAAATCTGCTGTTTCATAGAGCTCTATTCTTTATTCTTCTTCAAAAGCTGAGTATTTTTCAGTACTATCTGCTAGTAGCTTAACATAAGGTAACTGTAGCATTGTAAGGTCATTCTCCTCCAAGCAGCAAATTTTTTTTTCCCAGCATTTGTTCCTGCTTTTACCAAAACTGAAAGTTTTTCTACTTCCTGTACTTCCTTCCCTGTGGCCTTTTTAGTTTTCCATTATTTGGTTAAAATTTTGCATAACGTATATAATAGTGTTTCTATCAATTGGAATATGTTGCCATTGTACAAGTAGCAGCAACAGCAATACCGTAAAGTGTCTGTGCCAAAGCCACAAGAGTAGGGACATAAAATGTGACTTCTGCCTGCATCCCTGTGCAGTCCATATCTTTCCAGGCCCTGTGTGCAAGCAGTTGTTTTGCATAGTACATCTATATAAATGCTCATGTTAATGAAACTGTAATAAAAAGAACCACAGGTCTACTTAAATTGTAAGACTTCAGATGCTCACAGAGAGTCTTATTTTGGGAGTTGACACAGAGTATTTTCCCCAAGAAAGTAGTTGTCAGGTTGATAATTTTAGAAGGTGGGCAGTATTCTGCATTGCGCATCAACTTTTGCTGTCCCTCAAACTGGAGGCAAAAGGAAGCACATGCTTCCAATCCAAAAGGGTTGCTGCAGCAAATGACCTGATTTTTTTGAGAAAAAAATCATGCCTCTCATAGAGAGATTTGCACCTGCTTTTCTTGTGCTCTTTGGCAATGAGAGAAGGCAACTGATAATATGGACTCTGGGGTGAAAATCAGTGGGTGTGCTGAGTGAGTAGTGGGGGGCTGGTGCTAGCTAGAAAGGTCCATGAGGAGTCCCTGGTTGAGATGATGTGAAGGGTTCTATGCAGTCAAGGGTGACTTGTCCCCGCAGGAGGAGCAGCTTGTCGGGGGATGTGAGGGGAATGATGGGAGGGCAAACACACTGGCACTGCTGCTTGTTCTTCGCCAGTTACTCTGCAATAAAATGATGACCAAAGAGGTAATAGTGCTCAGGAACATGCTTGGGAAGGCTGGCTGAAGGTGCTGAGAAGGACAGCCAAGAGGAAAGATGGGAAGCTGCCCTTGACATCTTTGGTGAACAATGGAGCAAAGCTACCTGGTATTGAGTTTCATCTGCTGGGGTAAGACTAAGGCAGGTGTCAGGGCTGTGCATGAGCATTGCCACCTGTAGGGTTTCTACAGATCAAAGTTGGTTGTATGGTGCTGCCAGCTCCAAAACACCACCTGGTCCAGTTCCTGCTGTTCGTGTTGTAGCATGTTGTACCAGGCAGGTGTTCTGGCTGGCTGCTTCTCTGGTGAGACTCTTCTTGTCTCATTTTGGCTGTATTGCACTGCTGAGGGCTTACAACAAGGTGATTGCATGTAAACTATTATGTATGACTGTTATTCTATTATTATAGGGTTGTAGTGTGAATCTTTGCCAAATGGAAACCATTATCATTATTATTTACATTTTATTCTGAGGATGCCCTTGGTGCTGCTGCTGTAGTTAAAAGGCTGAGCTGAGTGGACCAACCTATTCACCAGATCATAAATTAAGCTAATCCTTTGCAACTTGTAACACTTCTCGCCTCTCACCTATAAAGCAAGGTGGTTTGATTTAAGTAAATGAGATTGATTGTATTCCAAAACCAATCCGCTGTTCTAACTCTTCCCCAAAGAGAAGGGTTTCTTTGCTTTTCTTGAATTGGTCCTGGTGGTGAGAAGCAGAAGGAAGCATGTTACAAACACTTGTTAGTGAGCTGCTAGTTCTGATTTCAGAGACTCCAAATCAGTTAAACCAAAAGTTGTTTCCCTGAGCAAAAGATCTTAATGGGTTACATGGTAAGCTTGTTTCTCAGCCCTAATGACCTTTTCCTTGTTTTAATTTTGCTGGCAAGTGTTCAGATATGGTCAATATTTTCCATTGCCTGCCTACGTTAAAGAAGTTTATACAGTTTAAATGCCATGAAATATTTGAAGTGCCTTTATTTGGGTCTGATGATATGGAGGCTTATTTTCATGTTGAGTTCTGTGATTGTCTTTACAAAGTGGGCTAGAGATCTTTGCCAGGGTTTTTCCAGGAGCCTGTCAATGCTAACAAAGCGCGCAGAAAACAATCAAGCATGAGAATGTGAAATCAAAGAATCATGCCAGCAAAAATCTCTCCTGAGCTGGCACCAAGAATCCTAGCAAGGCCCTGTCAATGCCTGCACCTAAGAAGGGCAATATTAAAAAGCAGAGCTGGCAGCCTGAGCAATAAATCCCTGTCTAATCTGGTTTGCATGTTCCTTCTGCAGAAACCAGATCTTCTTAGATGGAGTTTTTCAATATCCGTATTACAGGATTGTGTAAGAAAAAATTGCTCATTAGTTTCAGGATATGTTACCTCTTAACCAGCTTCTGTGAGCAAACTAGGAAAGACAATAAGGAGAGTTAAGGAGACTTGGAAGGTTTTCGATTGATAAGTGTGCTGGTGGGTCGAGCTTGCTTTTTGACTGAAAGCGTTGAGATGAAAACACTGCCCTGGAAGAGGCTGTTTGTTATTTGGTTTTGACTTTTTGTGGGGATGCTGCTTGTTTTGTTGAATAGTTCTGTCTTAAAGCGTTGCTGTCCTTACATGGCCTGATCATGGCTATAGAAACTCCTGATAGATTTAACTACTTGAGGCCTATCCTGATGTATCTCTTGGGAAAAACAGGTTTTAGTTACACAGGTAATAGGACTGAAGTAGCTAAGTGGATTCACGGTTTATTTTCAACAAATATTTTTTGTTAGTTTTTTGAAAGGTATATGCCAAAACTCACATTTTATATTCAAATTTTAACTGATTTAAGCTAAAGTAAAACCAAGAACCTCAACAGTTTGTGCTGTTTCACGGGTGGGGGAAAACCAGAGTAGTTTCCAGGTCATGTGTAACTGGTTTTTGTGTGTGTTTTGTTGGTTGGTTTCTTTTTTTTTCTTGAATGGTTCTTGAGAAGCTTCTTTGTGTTCTTGTACTAAAAGTATCAAAACCAGAATTACGATGTTGTATACCCTGATTGATTTACAAGTGAGGGAAGAGATTCTGATTTACAATTTTATTATGCAGATTCTTGCTCATGCCTGGTTTCCCCGGAAGTAAGGGAGTAGGCCAGGAGCAAAGGTAGTTTTAGTTAGAAAGACCATCGTACTGTATAGAATTCATGGTAGTTGTAGTGCATGGCTGAGAGGAACGTACAGTGCTGTATGTAACTGACAAGCATTCATATCTTCACAGTTTTGAAGATCACTTATTAATCAGCATAATTGCTTACAGGACAGCAGGCTGCTGGCTTGTGCTTTTTTCTCAAGGAGAAAGAAAATCTTTTAAAGGTGACTTTTATTCTCACCTGATATTAATGTTTTAAGACCTTTTGAATCAAAGTAAATAAACAAACTAGACTTCCTTGAAGATGGAGGAAGTCACTAGAAAGTTTCCTCTAGCTGTTGAAATATATGCTATAATTTTCAAAGTACGATCAGAGGGCCAAGTTCAACACTAATTTTGAAACAGCTTTGCCAGTTAAAGAAGTTAATTCTAACAAACAACAGAGGGACAGTGATATTATTTTTTTAAAATTGTTGCAGCTGCCTCACATAAAAAGCCATGAGACTGCTCCTGTACATACACTGTGATGCTGGTATGTGTGTCTGTGATTACATGTTGTCTTTTCTAATCTAAAGCTCGCACAGGAGGCATACTTGGCATCTCTTAAAGATGAGTAAAATTTAACTTGGCATCTACCAGTGAATTGAGTCAAAAGGGGCTCTGGAAGAGTGTTGAATTAGAGAAAAAACCATGGAATTGCACTTTTTAAGCTTGTTATAGAAGTACATTTTTTAAGGTCTGAAAGATTTTATGCAGAATGCAGCCTCAAAAGAGTGAAGTAGGGAATGTGAATCTTTGTTTTGCAGACTAATATAAACCGAAATACAGAGTTATTTACTACTTGTACTGTAACAGCTATAGAGAGAATAAAGTTTTGGAGCCTTTAGTCTTAAACCTATGATCTAGTGAGTGAAAAACACATGCTACATGGGTACAGGGATGTCTCAACAAGCATTTTAGAGCTTTCAAATACACACTACTATGAATGACTTTGAAATACTACTTGTCAGACAAGATTTTCCCATTGAATGGTAATACTATGAAATTTCATGTTTCTGTTCCTATCCTCCATTTCACTTGTCTAAATTCTAAACAGCTATTCAGTAGATTTAGGGATGGAGGGTTTTTTAAGTTTTGTTTTAGGTTTGGGTTTGGTTTTTTTTTTGTTTGTTTAAAGAAAATGTAGGCATTCTCTGAGAAGCAGTGCTTTTTGATTATTTCAAAGAAATGCACTCCATAAAGACTGGGTACATGTTAAAACCTTCGCAGCTTGGAATAAATCAGGTTTAGGGCTGAATTTAAGAATGTTTTGTACTGCTGTTTTTAAAAATATACAGAATCTAGGATTCTTCAGTATTTCACGTTTACTCATCTGTCTGTGATGCTCAGTGAGAAACGAGCAATAAAATATGAAAGGGAACAGGTGCACAAAGACTGATGCTGCCTGAAAGGAAAGCCAATTAAAAGCAAATAACCTAAACATTTTAGGTGGCTCCAGAAGAGGGTTGTGGAAGGTCTCCTTGGGGAGATGCTCTCGGGGGGAGCTGCTGGTGGAGTGGCCGAGGCCACCCAGGAGATGGTGCTGTTGAACCGGGGAAGCGGCACAGCTCTGACCCAGAAGCATCTTTCAATGCGGTCCTCCCTGTTTTCCATCTGTGTTTCACGTTATTCTTTGGAGTCCTCGTTTTCTTTTGGGAGAAGGTACCAGTGTTGAATCCGGAGCGTATCCCGGTCTGGTATGCAATGCCATTCCCAGACAGACAGCCCTATGCCCTCGATGGAGATGACGCTAGTGCCTGAAGGTGATGTTTTTTCCTTGGACTGCGTGGCTGGCGAGATGGTAACGCTGAGGCGGGGAGCAGCTTCACAGCTCATTGCCCTCATCAGAGCAACCGCCTGAGAAGCACCGTGCCAAAGCCAAGCGCTCGCCGGGTACCCGCTGCATCGCTGCGAAGGGCGGGGAGCAGCGCGCCCGCTCGCCGGGGCTCCTCGGGGACCCGCTGCCTGCCAGCTTCCCTCTGCCGTCCTCTGAGGCGGCCTGTCCCCAGATACACGTGTCTGGGAAAGGTAAGTGCCAGGGCGGCTCTGTCGCTCCCTCGCGAGGACTCGCCGGGCCGAGCGTGGGCTGCAATGCCTTTTCGCCCCTGGAGTACGGCGGGTGCGGGGTGCGCAGGGCAGAGGGTGCCACAAGCCCCCGAGGGCGCGCAGCTCCACAGCACCCTCGCCCCTGCCCTTGGGGCACAAGGCACCCACCTCCCTCCTGCGCTGGTGGGCCACGGTGCGCGTGTGGGTCTGCAGCCTGCTCAGGGCGGGAAAATATGAGGTGGCCAAGAGGAATCTGGGTTTCTCCCAGGCCAGGGTGTCTCAGCAGAGCAAGAGGTCAGATGGATGTGGCTGTCTTTTCTGTTGATTTGTGTTTCATTAGCACCCTCTGGTTGGGTTCAAAGGCTTCACGTCTGG
The DNA here is from genome assembly GCF_023638135.1 of Falco biarmicus. Lineage (NCBI taxonomy): Eukaryota > Metazoa > Chordata > Aves > Falconiformes > Falconidae > Falco > Falco biarmicus. The sequence continues at coordinate 32,803,128 of NC_079294.1, forward strand.
CCAGGAAAGAACAGGTCAGCGGGTGCCCTGGGAGGGGCTGTGGCAGCACGAAGGCATGAGAGTGGGTATTTGCAGAATATTTACTGGAAGAGTTCAGTGAAGGCCTTTTCCCCAGTTGCAGGAGGGCTTACATCTCTGGCGTTTCTGCACGCTTAAACAGACAGTAACTGGGGTTTTATATGTGGTATAAATCAGCAGCTCCAATTCCCCAAGTCTACCTGAGCTGTTTTCTGTCTCAGTGGGTATTACCAAAATTAGGTCTTTCTGCGTTCCGGTGCAGAGGCAGGAAGCAAGTCCACTGCAGGTGTTTGGGTGGCTTAGCAGGCCTCGCGAAGCGCAGCTGCCGTTCTGCTGTGGCGCCATTATGAGTGCCTTGCACCCAGCTCTGTGGCTGAGGTGAGCGTGGCCAGCGGCGGCAAGGGGACAGGCGAGGAAGGAGCCGTCCGCGGGGAGGGTGGCCCAGCCAGGCCGTGTGTGGACCCTCCAGGGAGGCCGGTGCTATGGGAATCTAAGGACTATATCTGTTGTGCTGCATTTCATTTCCTCTCTTCCTAAATCATTGACAGCAACTCAATGGCCAGAGGTAGGATGATTTTTTTAACTGGTTGTTGGGGTTTTTCAACTGCTTGCAAACAATAAATGATTTAAAGCTCAGCTGACACTTTGTGGGGGCTTTTACTGCATGAGGAATCATTTGGCAGGGCATGAGGAAGGAGCTGTGGAGAGAAGGGGCTGAGGAACAATGTTTTCCAGTGGTTGTTAGGTGTGTCAGCAGCAGGAAGTCAGAAGAAAATACTGAAAAGGCCTCTTTTAAGGAAGAGCAATTTAGGAAGGAGCATAGCAGCAATAAAATAGCCCAAAACAAGCCTGTTCAAATACCTTTGCTTTTCATGTGAACTTGAGGTATAGTTCAGCTTGCTGTGCTGAGGAACTGTCAAGTTTTAGGGCTGGAGCTGGCTGTTGCTCAAGCATCAGGAGTGAGTCCTGTTGAACAGGAGGTGGTTTAGGGCTCAGGCCACAACTTTAACTTGGCCAGCATGGTCTTGCACATCTCTGCCTCTGAAAGATGAGATCTTCCTATGTATTCAAGGGGAGTCTCAGCAGGCACTAGACAGTAAGTTACATATTTTGTTTTAGGGACCATTTTGCACTGAACTCTTGGATAAAGTGCTAAGGATCAGCATAATGTCTCAAACCTAGGAGACCTCTCTCTTCTAAGACCCCAAACCATCGAGCTATAGCGTCAGGCTTGCTTTCATCTCAGAAGCTTTGTGGTTCTTTCTGAGCCAGGAACTCTGCAAGTGGAACACTGTGCTCTCCTCCCCAGCACCTGGTACCCTGCCTGGTGGCTGAATGCTCCATTTGAGGTGGCCAGTGCTGGCTTGACCTCCCTTGCGTGCAGCCTTTCCATGCCCAGAAGCGAGCACTATAATTGCTACTACACTGTTGCAGAAAAGCAGCTTCCAGCACCAGGTTGTTACTGGTGTGGATTACACGCTCCAGGTTTGCCAGCTACTGCCTTGTTTCGGCCTTTGGCAGATCTAAAACAGGAGATAGGTGCCTTTTTTTTTCTGCCAGCATGGAACAGAGCCATAAGTAGGTATGGGATTTCAGATCAAAGTTCTCCCTTTTTTACGTGGCTAAATCCTGATATCCTGAATTTTTTTTTTTTGTTCTTAATCTTGAGCAATATGAAGGAAGGAATTGAAGACAAGATTGCATCTGAAGCTGCTAACAGATATATTAATGTAATATGGTCTGGTAGCTTAGTGAGAAGTAAAATACAGCAAAGTGACTGAAATCTCAACTTCAGAACATCTGGGGTTTGGTCACATTGGGAGGGTTAGTCAAGAAAGCTCCTGAGGGAAGAGTACAGGAAGAAAAATCCTTAAAGGTGCCATGACTTCCACTTAAGGACAATAACAGAGTCTGGAGGGCATGTATGTTGCTAACAAAAATAATACTAAGCAAGGAAAGAGGAAACCAGTACAGCTGAATGCAAGGACTGGAGAGTTTTTGGAGTCAAATGGGAATCCTTCCAAATCTGAAAATGTAACCCTAGCTTTCCAATACATTGGTTTATTAATTAACATAAAGACTAGATGGAAGGGAAATTAAAAGGAAATATGGTGGACTGCAAACAGCTAAAGGTATAAAATAAGAATGCTTCAGGTCTGTCTGTCAGAAGAGTAGGAATAATTAATGGGTAGCTCAGAAAATGGATCACTGAAGATTAAAGGCAGAAATTAAGATAAAGACATTGCTGAGAATTTAAATTATTTCTTTGCATCGCTCTTCAGCACAGAGAATATCAGAGCAATACCTACTGGGACTTGCTCTTTTCTGGTAATCAAGATGTGTCCAAAGAAGAGCTGGAACAAATCGATAATTTAAAAAGCAGCAAATCGTCAGCTCCAGATGGTACATTGAAAAGTTCTGAAGGAGCTTAGTATGAAATAGCTCTTCTGCAGCAAAAATATGCCTTCCTTAATTAAAAACAGCTATTTCATTGAAGAAGTGGAGGGTAACAATTTATCCAAAGTTAAAAAGGGATTGAAATAATTTGAGGAAGCACACACTCTCTTTATCCAGACATACATTTCTGTTTTATGAACTGGTTGAAAACAGTATGTAAAGTAGGAAGAAAAATAAAAAAGAAGATGGTGTCATGATAGGATGTAAAAAGCAAGGTTTCTGCAAAGAACAATTATGCCTCGTCATTAATCTGTTGGAACTCTGATTGGGCCAGTCTTGTCGCAGACAAAGCAGAAGCAACCACTGTAGTTTAGATAAAGCTCAAAGGACCTTTGGCCTTTGTAGGATACTGGGAGTCAGAGAGGTGAGCTTGTTGCATACCTCTTGGCTGACGTGACCATGCCAGGCTGCATGTCCAAAAAGCCCTGACCATCCTTGGCATTTCCATGCAGCACCAGTCCCATAACTTGTTCCTGCTCCGCGATGGTGTTATCCCACATCTGTGACATGAAGTCCTGCTTTCAGCTGTTCTGGGAGGTGAGAAACCAATTAAGGGGGTGAGTGATCTGTTTCCACCCTCTGAGAGAGGTTAGCTACAGGTTGTTTCTGTGTGTCTGTTAGGTTTATGAGTCTGAAAAGGTGAATATTGTTGAGAAAGCTGACACACTGCTTTTAAGTTCTACAGAGGATGTAAAGGCTATTCTGGGCAACTACAGGTGGGCAGAAACTAGGAGTTGAGTATCAGTGGCAGCTGTGGTGGGGAGCCCTTCCTGCAGGTAGCACCAAGATAGCTTTGAAGTAGATGCATACATGGGGAAAGGAAAATATTAACAAAAAATTTAAGACTCTCCAACTTGTCAGGTAAAGCCAGGGGCTGGCTGGCTGAATCCTCTTTACCACTGTCCATGTCACTCACTAAAGTATGTACAGTACTATTTATTATATTTTTTTAAGAAGGTATCTTGCATTAGTTATGCAACAGGAGGAATTTTGTACTAGGGAAATAGAAAATGGCAAAGAATCCAACATCAGAATAAGAAGAGGGAATGTATTAATCCCACTCCCCCCCCCAATGCCATGCATAAATTAGTTAGATACAGTTTCAACGTCAACATTAACAACATCCCTGTATGTTTATAGTGAATACTTTGGATGAGCTGAGACGAAAATATCATCAGAACCCATACCTTTACCTTTAACAATGTGACTTTTTTCTATTTCAATTTTATGTAAATTGGGATTATTTGTGGCCTCCTCATGGTGTTCTTTGTTCCCATGTGCTCTTCAAATGTACCCACTTGATTCCATGCTGCCAGTGAAGGCTGACAAACTGCCCATTTTACCCAGAAAAATATCTCAGTAGGATTCTGTGGAACAGTTTAAAAAGAAAAAAAACAAACAACAAAAAACTTCAACAAATATTTTGTGCCTGGACTCTTTGTTAGTAGAAATTAGCAGTTTTCATCAACTTCAACCTTCAGTCTTTTAAGCAGACAACAGAACCACTACCACTTCTCCTTTATCCTTTGTTTCTGCCTGTCAGTCCTCCTCCATCTCTTCTGACCTCTGCTTCCATGTATTCGTCCCTCATTTCTAGGATCTCCCCTTCCTTTCCTGCTTCTCCCAGGTGTGCGATGTTGCTTCTCTATGCCTGCTCCTGCCACCTTACAGCTACAGCTGTACTGACTCTGGTGTCCAGCCAGAGTCAATTATGCCAGCAAGCTAATTAGAAGGCATAGGATGCTATGCCTCACTCTTGATATCTTTGCATCACAGTGTGCTCTGCTGATTAGGAAATTTTTTAATTTATAAATTTTATATATTTATAAATAATACTGATTTATAGTAACATTAAATGAGATAAATTAGGAAAAAAAAAAAGGTTTCTGGAATAACCCTGCTGTTTTTCTCTCTGCTCTGTTCTGTGCAATTGTTTTCATATCAATTAGTTCCAGTATACAGCACTTCTAGTGTTTCTCTGGGTATTTGGTAGGGAACAGCATCAGTCACAAGATGCCTGGAGAAGCATTATATTTATGGGTGATAAATAAGACTCTAGATTTTAGAAAGACCGTGTCTCATCTTTTCCTTTAAATTTTCTATGCAGTCACAGAAGGTGGGAAAGGATGGTGTAGAGGTGCCCAGGACACTTTTAAATTAGCTAATTTAGATGTGAACTCAGTTTAGCCATGGCAGCGTGGTGTAGAGGAGGTTGGCTGACGCACTCAGCTCCACAACAGTCAGGAGGGTCCCACTGCTCAGCTTTTTCAGTGCTCTTTTCTGCAAGAAAAGTCTCCCCTCTGTAATGCCATGGGGTGCTGTGGCTCATGTTGTCACACAGTAGATCGGTGGCTTGACATGACAGTTTGATGATATGCAGGCTTGTGGGCTTTTCCAGATACCAGATCCACAGTAGAGCTGGATTGCTAATACTTCAGGGTCGGTAGGTTTGGGTCCTTCCTTTCCATTTATGAAAGTGCCCATAACTGCCAAAGCTCAAGAGAACTATGAACCTACAAAAAACCTGAACCACTTCTACATCAATGCTATCGTCAAATGTTTCTTTAGAACTGGTTTCCATGTCTGAGTCTCAGATCAACATGCAGTGATCTTGTTACTTTTACACCAGCAAAATAACAGATAGCTCTGACATCTCTTCCCATACCCAAAACTGTTTTGGGCTGGATAACACAACAAGATGTTGGTGATGGTGGTCTAGAGCAATTCTCAAAACCACTTTATTCATCATTAACACAAAGAAAATTTTCCTTCTCAGTAGCAGGACTAATGAGTGGGAAATACAGATTATAGGCACAGTCTTGGGGAAAAATCTTTGTTTTAATTATCAGTAACATCTTATGAACTCTTCTGAGATGTCTAAATTGTGAAGGTTTGGCTAGGCTCCAACTAGCAGAAAAATATAGATATGTCTTCTGATCATCTTTCCAGAATAAGGCAAATTATAACTGTGCAGTTTGTGATTCTTTTTTTTTCCCTGCCTCCCTCCCATAAATATAGGTAGGGCCTTTGAGTTGGTGGACAAGTTGTTTTTAATTTTTTATCCCCATAAATACTGGAATGGGAGAGTGAAACATCAGATCTTGTGTCTAGGAGAAATGGCTACATAGTTTTCTACTTGGAGAAGCCAAAGTTAAAAGAAAATTAAAGCAAATTTTTTCTCATAAGAGGTGTATTACTTTGATCAGGTATTGTGAGGGTTTTTTCCAGAATGCTGAGTTCAGCTGGAACTTTAGGTACTTGGTCACTTTGAAAGTCATGCCCAGGGTTTCTAAACCCAGGCAAAGGGTCGTCATGGTTTATGTAGTAATTCTGGCACTAAGGATGACATAGAGGCTCCCTCTTTGAGAGGGACCCTCTTACTTCAAGGACTTCAGGGGAACTTTGTTGTTTAAAGTCCTTTCTGCTCTGAGGTTAGCTGAATTCCACCAGGAAGCACAGTCCCCAAGTTCAACACAAAATGATGCAGCTCCAAATAGGACACTACATCTGAGTCCCCTCTGGATTATTATTTGACGCTTCATTTTTCTTGTGGAGATCACAAAGAGTGTGTGATAGAGCTCTAAGAGATCTCCTCTAAAGAGCACTGGGAGCTGATATCCTGAGAGGATGACAGGAAACTATCAGTTTGAATTTTATTAGGTAGGCAAATCCTTGTTTCACCATATCAGTAGTTGGGTTAATACTTCATTCTGTTCACTGTCCTGCCTTGATTGGAATTTCAAATTCTGAAGCCAATCTGATCACTCCAATTTAACTTCTGGTTTTTATACTTCTGTTTCCAGTTGACCACATTATGTGCCATCTTGCTTTTTCAGTCTGGATGTCTCCATTTACATCTTTTGAAAAGAAGTCTTTCCTGTTCTGGCAAGCAGAACATTCCCAGTGAGTCCTGGAGGCTGGTTTCTGCAGACTTGACTTTGAGATCATATCCTGGAGGATGGAGGTGTAGAAGTATAATTGGTTTCTCAGAGTTGATTTTCTCCTTCTATTAGCTGACCACAGATGAGCAATTTACTCACTTAAATTTAGATTGGCTCATGAGATTGAAAAGCCCTTACTTGCACTCATATTTTAAACATCTACCATTCCTTTGTAAACAGGCAGTTGAATGATAATAAGTTTGAACCCAAAGTACCTATTCTCTTTACCACATTGAAATATAGCTGAAAGCATCCAAAGTTTGATGTAGCTGTTAAAAAGTGATTTACTGTTTTTCAAAACAAACTGCTGCTTTTGTTGATATGCCCCACTGGAGCTCAACAAATGTTTATTACTTTCATTGCCATGATAACACAAGCCCGTACAGTTTCTGATGAAATTCAAAGATGCACTTGCATTCTCTTCTGCTTGTAATTAGGACAGAGAAAACTGTTTAGGAGGAGACCCTGACCTCTTAAAGCAATTTTTATGGGGGCTGTCATGATGGCAGAGCAGGAGTCATGAGACTCTAGGCTTTTTTACTGATTTTGCTGGAGATGCCTCCTCCAGGGCTCAGGTTCCATTTCCTGTTACATCAAGGACTTAACCTAATTTTTGTAATCAATGAACTAACACTGATTAACCCATTGAGTATGGTTTGTCCTTGAGCCTCTTTCTGCAGCGCCAGTGATGAGTGACCAGAGACGCCAAGTTTGCTTGTGCTGTCTCTGTGTCCTCCTCTGGAAAATGGGCTGAATTGGTGTGATATACAGACTAAAAAGCACTTGGCTGTGGTGCTGCTGTGTCACAACTTGTGTGTAAAACCTGAGTAGGTTTTAACATGAGAGTTAGGCAAACATTGGCATCTGCATGGAAGTGTCTACATGCAAAACGTCTGTCTGTGCTCCAATCATAGTCAATGGTGGTCAGTCAGTGCTCTCAGAGGGTCCCAGAGAGGTGTGCAAGCACCAGGGGCTGAGTTCAATTGCTTAAACCTAGGTGACTGGTGCCATTTGAGATGCCCTGGAGTCAGTGGGACATCTATGACAAACTGAAGATTTGGCACAGGACTTTTGCTGTTCTGGAGTGGCAGCTGTAGGCCACACCAGAGACCTCTGCTATTTTACACAATCAACCCTCGTTGACTGTTTGAGGGTAGGCTGAATTGCTCTCAAGGGTCTGCTTACTGTATTGACAAAATCTCCCAGGGGCTGCAACCTGGACACATCACTCATGTGTAGACACCTTGATGGAAGCATTTTTACCTCTAGCTGAATCCATTCCCTTATGGCTAAAGATACAGGTCTGGCTCCTGGAGACATTTAGAGTTAAATATCCAGGTAAGCAGCTCCAGAGGGCAAAATATTCAGCCTATTTTTAATACATATAATAGGATGAAATGAACTGCCCTCTGAAAGTGCCTTTCATCAAACTGACTCCTGAGGGACACTAGGCATTTTAGCTGTTTAACTTTCAGGGTAAGAAAGTGAAAAGCATCCCACCTTTAGTTCAGATGTAATCCTTTTAACTCCACTGACCCAGAAACAGCTTTCTTCAGTTACCCTCAGGAAAGGCTGTACAGGAGACCTGGTAATGATATTCTGAACCTCAGGAGCATCTTGAATATTTTTGAACTTTGCAAAATGAAATTGACTTAAAGATAGTTGGAATTGAGCTAAGCATAAGCTAAAAGTTTACTGTTTTCCCTTCTCCAGATAAAACTTTCTACCTTTACAGCCCCCCCCAAAAATATTTTAAGTGAGAATACTTTCTCACTCTATTTCCCTGGACAATTTCAGTCTTCACCACCCAGGTGGTAGTTTATCTCCTCTCCCTATTTTCCTCCTTTTTGAAAGATAGAAAGACCACAATTTCACTAAGGTTGGTCTGGGAGACATACAAACTGTGATGGCTGCTGTGGGATTGATGGGGGAAGTTTAGTGTGGGAGTAATGACATTTTCAAATTAAGGCTGGCTGACCCAGATGCTCTTTATTGATGTATCTCATTTAGAAGCCTAAGTAAATTGTATAGTCAAAGTTTTAAAAGGAGGTGGGAGGGGAAAAACTGGGACAACTGAAAAAGTGCAGCAACAATGAATGTCTGAAAAGTGCTATAGGGACTGTAAAAATCCACAAATCACTTATCACCCTGGAGACATGGGGAAGTGGAAGTCATTGTAGAAAAATAAAAGGTAAATCTTCAATGGGTGTAGACTAAGTTAACTCCAGTGGGATTAATTTTACTTACACCAATGAGAATCTAACTCTCAGCATTGTGGGCTAATGGCTCTGGTGAGAGGGTGGTAGTGTCAATTTGATATATCATTAAACAATATTATTTTGCCTCCAGATTATATTTGTCCAGAACATAACATTCAGCAGTTGTTTTGGTTAGTTTAGCTTTTTATTTGTAAGTAGATGGTGAGAATGACTGAAACTTTAAATGAGAACCCACTTATTTATTTTTTTATTTATATAAAAATATACACAGGAAAATGCACATTAGTTTATCAAGCAGAGTGCATAGAGCTATTGGGATGAAAGAGCCAAGCAGACCTTGGCAGCTAGCAGTTTTCTCATGGTCGCTATTCTGCACTTCGATCCATGCAGAGGGGCATATGTATTTGTATGGGCTTCTAAGGACACCAAGCAACATTACACTGACAATCTGCTGTCTGTATATTCCTACGGTGCCTTGCTTGTAAAGGTCCTAAATGATCTTATAAGGTGTAATAAAAAGAGCATCACAGCAAATACAGTACCAGGAACACTGCCAGCCTGCTGAAGTCCAGCATTGGCAGGAGATTTGCACAGGAGCTCTCTGGCAAAAGCAAGAACAGAGTTGAGACTCCTGGGTCTTGACTCTACACCACAAAGACAAGGCTCTGTAGCAGTCACCTGGGCAGTCCAGGTTTCCCTCTACACGTGCTGACTGTTGCAGTCGAGTGCTGTCTAAAGGTATTGAGGTTTGCTGTGTGCAAACAAACTGTAATGCCATCACTACCTGATGGTCTGGAGATCTGCTAGGTTGATAGGGCATGACTGCAGCATGAGATCGTAGATGAAGAGCTTCTGGTGCTCCCTGGGTGAACACCTGGGAGGATGTCCCATCCTAGAGGAGCTGCTGAAGGCAAATGACCAGAGGGAAGGAGGCAGGGATACTCTCCACTGAACTGGGAGATAACACGGTTGTGCAACATAGCTGAAAATGTGATACTTCTAATGAATTCATACCAATTGTTTCCCTTCTCCCCCTCCACATCTGTGCCTCCCTCAGCTCATCCCTCCATACATCTTTCCTTTCTTTCTTTGAACCAGCACCAATATCTCTTATTTGCAAATTTCCATGGGCAGAATTGGATTAAAATAGGCCAGAAATAAAGCACCTCTGCCTTCACATCCACTTTTACTACTTCTTGTAACTCTTTGAGTTGATTTTTACTACCCCTTCACTCCTCCAGATGCTGTCTTAGTTTTCGTATGTCAGCACAGGCAACCTCATCAGTCATCTTGCCCCAGGGCAGCAGGTGCCTTAGCAGGCATTATTTACTGGAAGGAGAGGTTTCACTCAGATTAGGCTGGTGCAAAGAGCAGTTGATGTTGGCAGTAGAACTGGAGGAAAATCATGGTTCCATGCACGTTGGGGTGTGGCTAACTCTGCCACTAGAAAACTTAATCCCTCTTTGGAGTAATGCATCTGACAAGTAATCCCACCTTCCCTGTTAGTTTGGATCATGGCAGGAAAAGAAACTCTCCCATGTAGAAGACATGGCTTTTCCTTCGCTTACATAAGTCAGAGCTATGGCTTCTGGGCTCTCACTGAATGCCTCCTTTTCTCTGTACTTTTCCAGCTCATTTGATACGATTTTGTGATTGGTTTTGGTTTTTTTAAGGGTTTAAAAAAAATTATTAATTACACAAATGCTTGGTGGAGAGGAAGGCTCATGTCAAAAGGCTTAAGCTATGCATTCAATTTGGTTAAATGGCGGAAATTTAGCTCTGAACCAGTGGCAGTCTTTGAATTTATAAATACAAATATCCACCTGAGATTCTGGTCCGAAGCAAGAGCTAGGCTTCTATTCTGTTCAGGTTCCTCATCTCTGCTTATCAACATAGCAAATTAGCACTTTTCAGGCAAGCAACAAGTGGTGTGACTAACAACTGTGTCATGCTTATTCTTTCGTCCCAGCAGTTTCGGTGAGAATGCCAAGATCTGGCTATTCAGCCCAAGGACTTAAAAAAGCATTTGATATTTTTGACGACATTTGCAAAGTTTAATACAAATTATCTTTGGGAATTTGTCTGCTCTTGGCTGGCCCAAGTTAGTCAAATACAGGGTGGAGGTTCAGCATCCTTTCTGTTCCCCAAAGCTGTGGAGTGAGTGAGTGTCCACAGTGAAGCGTTTAGCTACAGAAGTTGGTGCCCAGGAACGGAGTGATCAAGTCAGATAAAGTAGAGTCTGAAAACAGCTGAAGGCATGACAATAGGACAGGAATAGCACTTTAGTTATGATAAAATTGTAGAATTTAAAATGTTCATGCGTTTAAAAATTAGGAATTTATGTTTTCTTGCCATCTGAATAGAAAAGCATTATAGGATTCAGAACTGACATTGAACAGATAAGTGAAATCTGGATTTGGGATTGCATATGCAATAAAGTTAGGAAACAGCAGGGATTTTTTTCTAATTGGTAGGACCCTAGGGAGACAAGCCTGTGGTACCATGTGCTGCGTAAACAAGCATGTCCTTTTAGTCAGTTCTTCCCTGCATGCATGTTTTCATATGTATTTGCCAATTCCTGTTCCAACACAGATAAAATCATGCTGCAATCTTTTGGCAACAGGCTGCCAGGTAGATTTGGGAATTTTCAGCTTATGATAAAGCTGGAAATGTCACCATGGCAGATCATTTTGAGCTAGTTGGAGATTTCTATTTCTGGTGTCAAGAAAGACAAGACAGACAAAATGTTGCCTTTCTACCTCCCATACACACTTGGCCTGAGCACAGGGCTGAGGGTATCCAGCAATACTTTAGTTTGAAGCAACTCGTCTTTCACCTGGTGCGCAGAATTAGGAGCTGCTTTTCTTAACCATCCATGACTCAATACTGTTAGTATTGAAGTGCTGAACTGCTGTCTCAAGTTATCTATATGCAATTAATAATATTGATCACCCTACATTGACCTTGAGAGTTAATAACTGGGTTTTCCCGTAGTTTTCTTTGGTCAATGGTGTTTTCTACGTGCCAATTTATAATTTTGTCAAGCTGTCAGATCACGGGGTCTGATCCTGCAGACACTGAAATGCAAGCAATGACTATTTCTTTAGGATCAATAGTACTGTTTAGATCTAGGCTGAGAAAAAAAAGTACTTTTTTTTTACAGGATTTGGCCTGGGGAGAGATCTACACAAATGTTTGTGTATAAGTCAAATTACTTGAAAGCCATGTAGGATACATGTGTAAAGAGTTGGGGGTCCAAAAGCTGGGCCTTATTTTCTTCATCAAATAATAAAGTGGTTCTTTTTTCCCTATAGTCTTTCTTGAAGTAAACACAAGTTAAGACACAAAAGAGAGAGATAAGTGAAACCATTTATTTGTCTTGTCTCGTTTGGAGGAACCTTTAACAATCTTTTAGTTCTAGGTAGTCTGAACAACATCTTTTTCTGAATTGGCCTTGAAAAAACTAAAGAATTCAGTTATGGTTGCCTTTTATTTAAAGGTTTTCTCTATTTACCTAATTCTCATCTTAGTAGTATTATGTTATAATGAACCACCAGTACTGCTCTTATTTTGTATGACATTTTTCTCAAACTTCTATTGCACTATGTGCCTTTACGCTCGTACACATCCCTCTACTAAAGAATTTTCTGTTGAGATTCCTACCAGAAGGATCAGAACTACTGCAGGGCTGTAAAAGGAGAATTTAGCAAACAGGGTTCTGTCAAAGTCTCTAAAACATTTTTATTCTCTGCTGCAGAGAAAACTAAACAAATCTGGAATGTCTGAAGTGACACTACCAACCCAGAGCTTGGCATCACTGAGAAATGCTTTTCAGAGCTTTATTATCCAAGAGACACATACCAAGGGACTTTTAGGGAAGAAATACGCCTCTTCACATCAGTTTTCTCACATCAGCACTAACACCCATTGGTGAAGCAGTATGTGGGAACGATGGGTTGATAATCTCACTGCTCCTTCTGCAGAGCAAATGGAGCATGTTGTCCCATAACAGCCACCACCTAGCACTTTTTCAGCACTGATTTGTCTCTCCCATAGACAAGTATAACTGCACCCCTTCCTTTGGACAGCTGGCATCATCTGAAGACATCTTATCTTTGTAAAAAGCATTTCAACAAACTGTTAAAAAACTGCCTTTTCCTTGCCTTTGTAGTCATTTATCCCCTCCCTGTTGCATTCTCAGCTATAGCAGATTATTGCATAATCCATTTTAAAAGCACAGCAGTTTTATACTGAAAGGTATCTAGAGGGCAGCAAATCCAGAGGGAAATCTCATCCTTCGGTGCAAATGAAACCTTTTTTATTTCATTTCTGAAAAATCAAACACAGAGTTACATAAAGCCTTTTTTTCCCCCCCTGTACACAAAGCAGCAATAATAATAATATTCTCTATAAGGTTGAGAGATAATTGTACCTGGGAACAAATCTTTAATTTGATTAAAGCTTACTGTAGTGGGCAAAGACTCTGAAGTTCAGATGTGAGTTATGAAGAAACTGCTCGGGCATCTATAATCCTATGTGAAAGCAAATGTATTTTTAGAGTATTGCTGTGTGACATGGAACGCTCCTGAGTTATTTGTGCATAACTGTGGTTGGTGTGGAGAATTATTTAATTCAATATTAAGATTGTGCTGATTGTGGTTCTGTTATTCTTCACGTTTGGTTCAAATTGTAGTTGGCCAAGCGGTAGCTGGGATCCAATTAATTATTAGCAATGGGAATCAAGGCTTTGCAGACATCTTGTTTTATTGTATACTGCACATTTTGAAACCCGTTGAGAAATGTTTCTACAATTACACCTACTGAATTTCATCACTGACAGTTAATGCATACAGTAATAGGGATGTCAGAAACCTCTGTCTCATCTCCCTTTCATCTTATGTTTGGTACCTGAAGTTTAGAACTTGGCCATCCTGAAGTTATCAGAATGCTTAAAAAAAAGATAAATCATAATCTTAAAGCATCCATGCAAATTATTTGAGTTTTTACTTCATTTTGAAAATTTTCACTGTAGTTGTGCATGGAACACTGGCATTTGCACATTGAGAGGTGCACGTAGAGGCAAATCAATGTGACATTGTGTGGACACTGGCAGTGACTAGAGGGAAAACCAGACAAACTCCTCTGAGCACACCTGGGAATACTAGTGCCTAAACAGGGAAGCCATGCTGAGTGCCTTGAGACGCATCCCCCAGAACATGCACAATACAGCTGTGCCATTTGAATTTGACCTTGTGTCCAGCCCGAGCTGCAAACACAGAGGTTAAGGATCCCAGGAGATCATCCCTGGGCACCAAAGCCCTGCCAAGAGAGATGTCTCCCATTCCTCACTTTCTGAAGCTGCAAAATGGGGTTAATGAACTGACCTCAATTGTTCTGATATTTGCTTTTACATCTGCCAATGTAAAATGTGATATGAGAGCTGTGGGTGATTGTTATTATCAAGAGGCAACACATTTGCATTGAAATGGGATAGGGTGTATACAGAAGAGAGGAGGACTAGGTCTGCATAATGAGCTTTTTGTTGGAGAACATGCCTGAAATGAGAAGGGTTTGTGTAGTACCCTATCGGTGTGTATGGCAAAGGCTGTACCAGAACACAGACAATTTCCTGCTGATTGCATTTCTTTTGATGTACAACCCCTTTTCCCTGTCTCATACATGTGGTGATTTTGCACAGCTAGCTTTACAATACATTAAAATATCAGGGAATTTTTGTCAGAATATTCAGGTGTTGCTGAATGTACAAAAAGCAGCAATTTCCTTAAATGCCTGCTATCTCTGAACATCCCTGTGTTTCTTCTGCAGAAAGGGAAGATCCCCTTTCTTCCTCCAGCTTTACTACAGTTTTCCTTTTGCCTTGGGAAACTGTTTCTAATGTGATCACTCAGTGATTTTCCAAAGCAGCTGCAAGTTGTGAGGTGCTGGTTCAGAATGAGGCATTGCTGGAACCTGCTGGCCTGCTACCACTTAATAACAATATATAGCTGCTTTTTTTTTTTGTTTGTTTTCTGTTTTCTTTTCTTTAAGATGCTTAATTCACAAACTTCAGGCATTGGACACTGGCAAACCCAGAAGCTTTTGGCCTCTGAGAGGCATCAGCCTTTCCTGCCTATGTAGGCAGGGTCATCTGTGGGCTGGCTGTGGCCCTCTGACTTACTGAAAGTGGTTTCATGGCTGGGGTATCGCTTCAGAGCTTGACCCGGGAGGCAAGATGCTACTTAGGCAGAGTGGAGGGGGGAGCAAAGCACGCAGGGGTGTGACAAGGAGGGTGCCAGGGTTGTCTGGACAAGGGAAAGGGGCTTGCAAGGAGGGAGACCCCTGCCCCCCGGAGTGGCTGGGATATGCGACTGTGGCTGCTGCAGGCAGAGGATAGCTGGTGTGTGCCTGGGGTGAGAAATGGTTGTAAAATGGAGAAAGGATGCCCAGGTCAGGGGATCTCACACAGGAGATTTGGTTTCTGTTGGCAGAAACAGCACTCTGTAGCATCACCCTCAATTGTACAGTCTTTTTCCCTGACCATGCAGAATAGGCCCATTTCACGGGCAGAGCTGGCTGCACAAAGGGGTATTGTGTATACCCTGTTCCATGAGGAACAGGCACATCTGAGCCATGAGAGGTTAAACTCTTTTGGACCTCTGTGGTTGCTCAGAAAACTCTTGCTGTCTTGGGCTTCATAGATGAAATATAAACACCATTTACATCTGCTTAAAATCTGAATTGAACTTGAAATGTATGTTCAGTCCAGTGGTGAATGTAGCTGCTGTTAAATTGCTCCATTAAGTATAAAGCAAAGTTTAATCTGCTGTGTTTTACTTTCATGAAGTGCTTTTAAGCACTGGTGATGTTCCCTTTATTGTTCCTTTATCTTTACAGCAAAATGAAAGCTTTGTCCTGAAAAAAAAATAAAATAAAAAAAAAAAGAGGAAGATTTTAGGATTAAAATACCCATGAAAGTAATGTAAATATTCAAAAAAGAGAGAAGGACGGATGAACATTGCCAGGAAGAATTAAGAGGAACAGTAGTGGAGTAACTTGCTGCTTTGCCTTTTCCCTTCCAAATATCCAGCATGGTCTAAAAGCCCTACTAAAGCAGATTACCTCAGGTGCTTGTGGAAAAGAGTACAAGTGCGTTCCAGAAAGGCAGCTACTTTTTTTTCATTCAGATAGAATTTTTCAGCTTATAACATGGAGTTAATTGCTTCTTTTTTTTCTCTCCTTTTTTCTTGTAATGGTCCTTTGCATAGAATTAGTCATCCTTGAGGGCAGCTGCTCCATCTATACAGCAATTGCCAGATGATTACCTCTTTAATGCTTTCACTGAGTACTTTGCTGGTTAACCTCCTTAACTGGAGAGCTGCTTATTGATATTTATGTCTTGTCAGCATAAAGGTTCATTAAGCATTGGTAAATGACATGTTTTCATATCTGCTGACAGCAGAAATGCAATATGATCAATTGCAAATTGACTTCAGTGCAGCAATAGAGTGCATTTAACACACATCAGTGGATCATTCGTACAAGCAGAGCTGGAATTTTTATGGCTGTTTATGTCTCTCTAACATCCAAGTATAAATTCTCTGAAGTTGAGCAATTCTTAGTAAAACAAAATGCAAAACTCAGTCCAACAAGCGATCATGTATCCCAGGTCAGCTTTCAGCACAGGCAGCTTTTGGATGGCAGGATGCTGAGGGTGGTGAGACAGCCCAGATTGCCTCATCTCTGCCAAGAGGCAGAGAGGGGTTGGGGCATCTCCTGCAGGTGTTTTCTCCCCTGCCTCAGGCTACACCAGGGGCAGCTCTCCAGGGCTTTCCCTTGCTTGCTAGCTCACCATCACCTCCCTTTCTCTGCCTGGTCCTTCTCCAACAGGAGGGTAACACTGAGTCTTGCCTACAGCCCAGGCTGGTCTGGAGATGGCTTTGTGTATGTGTGAGTCCCAGAAGCCAAGCTGACAGCCACCTCTGTGGTCAGGTCCTGCTGGGGGTCAATGATGGGGGTAAAGAGCTTCCAGTCCCTCAGACGTGCATGTTCTTTACTGCTGTGCTGCTTGCTCTTCTGGTAAAGAAGAAGAGATAACATTAAGCTGGGTCCGAAGTGCTGCTTTTTGCTATTTTCTTAGTGCATCAGCAGTTTCCTGAGGAAGCCCACTTCAAGGCCAAACTGACAGCCTGGGGAATGAGGATGCTGAGGGTGGAGACCGGGGCTCTGAAACCTGTCCTGCTGCATGTGGCAATAGAGCATCCACTGCAACAGCAGTGCCGGGCCCTGGGGTTCATCTGCAGTGTGGAGGATTGGTGTGGTGATCATCCTTATCAGTGCTCTAATCTCCCTCTCTAGGATGAGGTCCGTCCTCATGCCAAAGGCAGCAAAACCCTGACCATGTCCCCTCAGGATGCCCCCCTGCCCAAAGCTGTACATGTGTGTAAGGGTTTTGCTGGGTGTCCCTCAGTGGAGTACAGATTCCCCATCCTGTTTCCTTCTGGCCAAAATTTCTAGGAGCTGTTGCTATCTATGTATTTCTAAGACTGCTCTCCCCTTTTGACCACTGCTTGGCCTGGATTAGGTCATCTTCACAGACACCTCTGAATCTCTGCGTCCCTTTCTTCAGAAATATGTTTCAGTATCTGGGGTAAAATTTTCAGCTCTACAGAGCCAGGCAAATTATATGACACAGAATTGCCATCAGAGCTAGGAAAAGCATATCTTTATCTTAAAAAAATAATAAAAGGAAAAAAAAAACTTTTTGAGGAAAGGTCTTCATTAAAGAACATCAGGTTTCAGTTTAACAAAACACTGTAAAATGAAAGCAAGCCATGAATGCAGGTGATAGCCCTGGGAACATCCAGTGCCTATTTACGATGCTGGGACATATCTCCTGTACAGTCAGATTGTTGTTTTTCTTTACTGCTCCATCACACATTGTTGCATGTCTGAGATTCCTCACCAGTAACTGAGAAAAAGCTATTTACTTATGTTAAGTCCATTATTTTATGTACTGGAGGAAAAAAAAAAATATGGCTTGTGTTGAAGTCTCTTTGGGAAGAAAGTAAGACCTTTACATTGGTTTAATGGGGGTAGTTTTGATAACTTAAGCCCCATACATAAGTTGAAACATCTTGACATTCATCTGAAACATGATAGCACTTAGTTTATGCTTTTCTTCAGTTTAGAATATTTGCACTATGTTCTTGGCTTTATATGCTCTGGGTTTGTTGTTTTTTTTTTTTGTCTAATGAAAATGAAATTAAATTGTCTCTTCTGTGTAGAAAAACTATAGGCTTCCAATCTAATCTGTTTGCTTAGTGACCATCCTGAATAAAACTTTCAGTACTTTATTCTTCCTGGTTATAATTATTCTCACTGAATATCCAGGATCGTATTTGCTCATGCAGCTGAAGTACTGGTTGTGTCTGCGCTCTGTGGATTGAACTATGTGAAATAGCATTGTTTCAGCACCATGGATAGCAGAACGCTAAATTAATATTATGGCTGCCTAACAAAATGACTTTGATGTAAGGTTCCAATATACTTATTTTGTTACAGCCCATAATACTAGTTTAGCATTCTGTTATTCACAGTGCTGAGACGTATTGATGGACTTATTAAGAGTACAGCTGTGGAGTTCATGCTGAGGTAGAGTCAGACAGATGAAGGCAAATTTCAATCTGAGTTGTAAGGTGGAGCAAATGGCAGAGCCAGTGATTTCAGTCTTGGTTATCAACATGTTCCCAACTCCATCATTTTTTAGCACAGTGCAAGGTCAGATCCTGCCTCAGGAAAACCTGCAGTACTTTGCCTAGGCTGCAAACCGCGTGTCTGAACAAGACATATTTTTTAAAAGAGGATAAAAAAAGGTACCTGTTGGTCACAAAATTGGATTTTTTGTTTAAGGAAAGATTTTCCTGAAAGGTCAGGAAAATGGCTAACTGGATGATGATGCCTACTAACAACAAAATGCAAGAAAACAAGATCCCAGAGCTCTTTAACCTGATCTCTTTAAAATCTGTCAGAGACCTGACAGGGCCAGACTTTCTCAGAGGCACTGCAGACTCCACTTCTGCTGTCTCTGGCTGTCTAAATAGCAGAACCATTGCCAGGCTATAAGATAAGGAGGTGCCTTTCATCTGGGCTTCTTCTAGAGCCCAGCCAGAACTATGGTGCTTTGCAGACAAGGAAACTGCCTCTGAGATACTCTGCAGAAACCATCATGGTCCAGCTAAGGGGTGGACCATAAGAAATTTGTCACTCCCTGACTTGGTGTATGTGTTTGGAGGCTGCTGACCATCCCAAAGCTGTAGCCAGGCTGGCGGCAGAGATGCTGGCCCAGCCAGGGCACAAGAGGATGCAGGGCAGGAGCCACAGGAAGCAGTGGTCCCATTCCACATGGCGCCTCTGGTTTTAACAGTTTCAAGGTTACATATAGCTGCAAGGATGAGAAATAAAATTGACCAGAAATACCAAAAGGACCAGTATTTCATTAAGGGGGATAGATTTATTGACTGTCTAGACTGAAGTTAGTTTTGTATTCACACTTTAAAAATTTTAATTAAGTTTAGGGTTTACGCTTATACTGTCTAGCCATTCCCTGGTTAGTTTTATGAAAACATTAACCTTGACACTTTGACAACTTTTTACCTTTCATTTAGTCTCTCATTTAAAATTGTTTTCATTGTCTGTGGTTTAGCGATTCCCTTGGTCCACTTACACAACCCAAGGCCTTTGAAGAGTGACAGCTCAGCATGCCTGGTGGCAGTTCCCAGCACAGTGTTTAATTCTCAGTTCAAGCCAAGAAGTGGAGCTCTACCTCTGTGGTACTGCACCAGCAGGATGCTAGTTTTTGCAGGCAGGGGTGTGAAATTTGCCTCCAAGCTTGCACAACGCACTTGTGAGAACAACATGCTGGTGCCTTCACAGCTTGCAGGGCCCAGGGGTCAGCAGAAGATGTGGGGCCCTCCCTCCCCACGGTGCCTAGGGCAAGCTGCTCCTGTGGTCCCTCGTGTCATCATGTCCTGCACCTCCCAGTGCAGTCTGCCTCTCTGGAAGATGCTTCAGCTCCTGCACAGGAGGCCTTAAGCAGTTCCTGTTAACTTTCACCTTGTGCTGGGACAAAGCTGTGCAGTACGCGAAGATGCTCTAACAGTTCCATGCGTTGATCTGGGAAGTCCCAGTTCAGCATTGCTATCTCAGAGAAATACCCAAAATCACCTAAGAACTTAACACAAGACATGCTTAAATCATTTCTGCTCCAGCTTTCTAAGGCTATTTAGGCAGAAACGTATGCAAGCTATGTGGGTTTATAGTGATGTGGGTGGGTGCTGTGAAAGTGATGCTGAATCTTTCCATGGCTCATGCCACTTAAATACTTCTTGAAAGTCCGAGCCTTTAAGTTTTACTGAGGTATTTCTTCTCAAGTGTTTTTCACTGCAAAGCTGTCATGGTTATTGATTCATTTGAGTTCACAGGGTGCTGAAGCAGGGCATCTGGGTGTCAATGGCAAAACTTTGATAGACAAGCAGGGAGAGAGAGGAGTTGTAAATATGTTTCCAGAGGGACAGGGTACTCACCAACTCTGCAACCGTCTGAAGAAAGGAATAACCCTCACCCCTGCATCCTTTCACAACCTGCCTTAAGACTGCATTATGTTGAGGAATTGCCATTCTAATCCCACTGACTGAATGTGAGAAGCTGGTCTTCCAGTGTTGCTGGAAAAGGGGAAAATGAAGAGTCTTGATGTGGTGTGAAAAAAACAGAGAAAAAGCAGTAAGGTGGCATCACTCAGACCAGACTCCTGTGGGAGGCTGGAAATGTTGCTGGTAGGGGTTGCCCTCGGACAGAAATGGCTGCACAGAAGCTAGGAATGTAAACAGTGTGGTTGTGGCAACCTTTCCGGAAAAAGCTGCCTGCTTTTAGTCCTCCTGCTTCTCTTTCAACTATTCTCCAGCACGTTGATGACTGAATAAATCAAGTGCACCCTCTGGTTCCAGTTTTGGGAGTTCAAGATGAAAGCACAGAGTCACTTGCTTTTACCGAAGGTAACTTTCTAACTCAAGTGTGAATCAGAAGCTAGGAAGAATGATGACATTTTACAAAGTTAGGGCTACCTAAAAATGTGAAAGATTCTGTCTCATGTAAGGCTGAGGGGAAAAGAAGGTTGGGACTGCATTTTTAATATTGTTTGGGAATCCAGATCGCCAAGAAAGGTGATGCACATCCTTGTGAGCATGAGGGAGTGCTGGGGAGAGTGCATGACCCCGTGTTGCTGTCTCCCTCCTGGAAATGGTGACATGTTTATAGCAGGAACACAGTTCCAGTTCCCAGGGTGGGGAGAGGCAATGGGGACCTGAGGAACCAACCAAACACCACTTTTAGAAATCTTAACTCCTGAATAGCAAATACATTTCTCTTTTTGCATAAAGTAAGCACTTGAGGATTAACTAAGAAAAAACAAACGTGAGATTTTGGTACTGGAATTAGGATTTAGAGGAATCTGGTGAAGCAAGTAGCGTATAGGGCTTGAGATAAAATAGGCATGCCAGTGAAATTCATAATAAGGGAAACACCCTTGGGAATCCCCAAATGGAAACCCTCATTGATTTCTTCTGACACTGAGAAAGAAAAAGCCAGGTCAACAGATTGATAAACACTGTGTGAGGGGACAAAAGGAAATTACCATCAGGTGATAGTCTGAAATCCAAAGGATTCAGGAGAAAGAGATGTGTCTAAGCTTGTTTGTTTATAGCTGTTACAGCTGAACTTTACAAGCATGATGTTATTCCCTAAGGACACAACTGTATCAATAATTCCAACAATACATTTTAAAAGAAAGGGGGGAAAACAAGGCAGAAGAACAGATTACACTGAGGTATCAATAAATTATTTGCTCTGCCATGCAAAAGAAGGACAAACTTGCCTATAAGCATCTTGATGAATTCCACAGTATCCTGAGGTAATGCCCTGTATCAGAAATGCAAATATTTTCTTTAAATTAATATCCTTTTTTTAATTATTCCAAAGATTAGTGGTACTGATTTACCACTAACAATTTATTATTTATTAACAGTTTATTAATATTATAGAAATCTAATCTGTTTTCTCATATCAGATCCTTTTCTCACTTCACCTGTACTAGATTGCAGGATTTGGCCCAGCAATGCATCTTTTCAACACATTTGACCCTCACTGCTGAGAATATTGATTTTGTTTTAAAGGACCTGGCTTGGCATTTAAGTCTCTGGTATCTGATTCACATCTCTGACACAAACTTTATGTATGATCTTGAATAGAGAGCTTAATTTTTTATGCCTCATTTGCCTCTGTAAAAGATGACTTTTGGGAAGAGAGTTCCCGAACTTCATCCTCTTAATAACTGCAATCCTTCTTCTAGTTCCCAGGGTGGATGTGTTTGTGCTATGTTTGCATCCAGTATCTTTATGTCAATATCTCTATTAAATTAAATAGTTCTTTTCCTCTCTGGGTATTTAGTTCATGGATACCTTACAGATTGCAATTTTCTCCTTTCAGTCTGTGTTTTGCTGTGCAAAGACAAGTTTTTTAGCTTTCTGTCATGCAAAAATGCTCCCCTGATCACCGCCATAAGCCCCTCCATGCCTCTCTTTCTGTGTGAGTTCTTGTGTGCAGTATCCAGATGGGATATCTCCAGTGTTTTGTATACAAAGTCCCAGCAAGAAATTTTGCAGAAATGCTTGTTCTCTCAAAAATGCAGGAATCTTTCTGAGCCTTTTCATTCATAAAAATGCACTGGACAAAGACACATGCACTTGTGGTATCCCAAAACCATTTCTGTCACTCTGCCCTCTACCCCCCAACACACAAGAAGGTCTGGCTGAAAAGTCGGCATTTCCTGGGGGAAAGCCTGTCTGAGTAAAGTATAAAATCAAACAATATGGCAATGAAAAAGAAAAAAAAAAGGGGGGGGGAAGGGGGAAGCAGCTGTGTTTTAATAAGAGTGTTAAACAAGAAAATGCTTGAGACCACTTTGTGGGTTGGGCATGGGGCACCATGACTGTTACTCTCCTCTGGATCTCCAGCCCTTCTGTCCCTGTCTACCCATATATTGCCCTCTCATAGCTACTGGCTGAATGAAGAGCACCTGACAGAGGCAAAACTAGCTTGGGGTCGTGCAGCTGGCAGGAGCAGCCCTTCATGGCATCCCAGCAGTAGTCACAAGAGTGCGCACATGAAAGGAGGCTGCTGCCGCTGCTGCTGCTGCCAAAGAGGAGCCATGATGAAGGTTCAGCTGGTCAAAGTGCTGCCCTTCTACATGGCTCTAGGTAGGTGTATTGAGTTACCTCAGTAGTGTGACCATGCTGTGTTGTCAGGGGGAAACCACAGGTGATGCATTTAAATGTAATTAATGGAACAGCATGTAGTAGTTCTGGTCTGGAACAAACAGGATTTTCTCAAGTTCCTGAGAGACAGGTATGGCTCACCGTGCTCTTGTGGTGTGGAGCTGGGGTAAAGGGGAAGCGCTAGGGACAGGACTTGTCAAATGGGGTGTGTGGATATGGCTGGTATTTCTGGGATTTAACTGATGATGTCCTTCATTTACAAAATGTAACAGCTGTTAATAAGTGTGAACCGTCTTCCCTTGTGCAAAATTGTTCCATTAGATAATACTTTGTAGTGACTGCTACTTTTTATTTTTTCTAAAATCTTTTTTACACTTACAGTCCTTGATCTGACCTGTTTTAGACTTTAAGTCATAAGTATTGTGTTTCCAGATTGAAGTCTTTTGTTGTGTTGCTCCTCATTTCTAGTGCCAAGATCACAGTCAAAAGGGAGTCACCAATGAAGATTTCTCTGTGCAGCTAAGCAAACAGCTCATGAAGAAAACTCTAAATGAAACAGGTCAGTTATATATATCTGTAGTTTTCTTCTCCAGACTTGGGAGGTATTTTTTTATGAAATAATACAAAGATTTTTTTTTCTTTTTTTAAGAGTTACTTGTGGAAAATGCTGTCTAGAAACGTGGGTGGGTATTTTTTTCATTTGTTTCCTCCTCACCCCCACCCGACCCCAGTGACATTGACTAGAAATGAGGTGGATCCAAACACTCTTAAGGTCGAAAAAAATATAATGTGAATGAGATGAGGCTCTGGGGTAACTTGTCTTTGGTTTCCTCCTAACTTAAGAGGTACCCATAGCTTTCTTTTTTGGGGGATGATTTAAAGTATAGTTCCAAACTGGCTGCTAAAAGTTATCTGTTTTTAAAAGTGCCTCTGTGCATCTAATTTCTGTAGAGCAATTCTCTTTTGATCTCTGTGTGTTTATTTAAGTAGCGTGTCTCTCAGCATGGCTTTAGTACTTTGCAGTATCATGTGCTAATTGTTTGCAAATGCCTGCGAATAGCTCCTTTTTTTTTTTTTTTTCAGAGAAGTTTGTTGGGTTGCCATTTTGCAGCCTAGAAAAGAAAGCTCAGGTGCACTCTGACTTTTTCTGATTTGTGACTTGTTTCAGACTCAGTGGTGTCTTTCCTCGATCTATATAATCATCTGACAAAAGCAATATTGAGAAAATGCTCAAATTCCTGCATTTTTTTAATATAAAGCATCAGTATCTTTTGTGTGTATGTGTGTTTGTCTGGTATGTCCCTTATTGAGGTCTGATCTAAAAAGTTCTCCTAGGTGTGGATCACGTCTAGTGATGTGTTAGAACAAATCACGTTCTGAGCCATCAGAGTTAATGGAATTAACCTGGGAAAGGTTTTATCCTGCTTTAAAGTCTCTGGATTAAAAACGTTTGCCTCTTCGGGAGGACATCTGAGTTGCCTGTTTTTTTTAGTAATGCTTTATTACTGTTAGTCTCACTACTAATCAGATTGTTCTTCAGTACTTAGATACATCTTTGTGCTAACATTAAATAAGCAAAACCCACCTGGAACCACAGCATAATATTTTGCTTTCTGGAGCCTACTCTAGATGATGTTCCTGGGTATCTGCACTCCCAAGTATCTAATACCAGCATACTGTTTCACAGGGTGAACCTCTCTGACCACAATTAGAACAAAACAGTACTTTGTGCTTGAATAAGAACACTACTCTCCTGTGGCAGTAGCTTATATAAATTATGTTGCTGGGTTCTCTTTTCATGGCATCAGCTGTTTCTCCTTCTTCTAACAGAATAAAGGTCAGAAAATGCTGATTCTAACTGCAACTGTGAACAAACATTTCAGCTTCCTATTTTGAAGAAACCTCTCTTCACAAAGTCAAAATCGAGGCCAAAATCACTCAGCAAAGAGCAGTTATCTAAAGTCTTGGCCCATTGTTCTTCTCTTTTCCAGGCCAAGCAATTCTTTGTTACTGAATTATTTACTGAGGAGGGGAACCATCTTTAATCATCAGAGGAGCATTAGAATCCAACAAGACTTTGAATACATATTTAAAATGTTTACTAGTTTTTGTGAGCATATTCATTTAAAGCCTCTAGAGACTGAGCTTTTCATTACAGCCTCAAATGAGGTTTACCCTCACTGTTTTTTAACTTTCCAGACTGTAAAGTGTCTTGGCTTTTTGTTCTGCCCTGAGTGTGTGGCCTTTTGTTTTTTGCTTGAGGAATCAGAAGTGAGATGTTTTCTGTATTGCAAGATTCCATTATGTGGACATGGTGTATGTGATATTATGGGTTCTAATTTCTCTGTGTTGGGTGGAGAGGGGAGAAATTCCATTGAAACAATGCCTTTTCTCCTGAAGACTATGATGTGGTGGTTGCAGTGTTTTTTTGGAATATTACCCTGTTGTGCTTGAGAAGCATTTAATAGCACTACGCTGGATGTCTTGCTCATTAAATCTCTCTGGTAGCTCTGATTGCATCAGGAGTGGGATAACTAAACTGCACTAATGCTTCCTTGTAGCTATTAGCATTTCAAAAACTTAGCCTTTAAACAGTTCCTTCACCTTTCCTCAAGATTTTCAGTCTCATCTTTTGGATTACTTCTCAGAATGAAACACAATGAAATATTTATTAGGCTTTCTGGGAAAACTCTGGAGGCAGGATTTATTAATAGTGAAAATTCATTATTGATGCTGCTGTTCTCAACTGATAAGCAGTTTTATGCCTGCATATATTTTAATTTAACTTTTTTAAAAGATGGCATAGATTGCAGCGTCTCACCATCAAAAAACTTTCCCTGGCTCCTGAGCTGGTAGGAGACTGAATCCTCTGTGTTCAGGCTTAAAAGCTGAACCTCCTGACCTGTGTCTATAAACTCAGCTCTGCTTGTATAAACTAGGGCAAAACAATTTCTTGTTCATGTCTGATTTTCATGTGTTTTTCCCAAGGCTACTTTCAATTGTCCAAAACTGACTTATCTATTGATGGTGAGCATCTTTGTACCAATGCTTCACAAAAGTATTTGTATCCCCTTTGCCCTGACATGGACTTCCCTTTGTCCTGGTACAGCAGTCCATGATCCAGCACTTTCATGAGCCTGTGATATAACTGAGATTGGGGTCATTATGATGGGATGGTGGAAATGGATCAGTTTTGTTATTCCTGGGATGGTGGGCTGAGCTGCACTTGTACAGGAAAACATCTAGCTCCCTTTCAGATCTTTTCTGAACTGCTAACCTTAATTTCATGTTCTTAACATGCACCTGAAACATGTGTGGCTAAAGGGATGTTTTTAGAGAAAATGATGTAAACCCAACCCTTGCTGATGGTCAGAAACTAAGTGGCACCTTAAAGACTCTCTCTGGACTGTAGGGCTCAGGGTCTACAGTTGATGTAGTAGGGATTGAGGCATTCATATATAACATTCTCTGTGTGAATGAATAACATAGTCATCAAACATATTGATGTTAAATTCTTTAAAATCAGTGATCCTCTGTATATGATAGTATTTCAATACAAATTGCTGTGTTGTATTTAAATACATTAAATAGATCCCATATAAAACTCAATGTTCTGACTCTGAAGCATTTTAAATCCGTGTTCCTGTAACACCTGACTCCCAGTGCTCCATCAGCAGCGTGATCTGAGCAGGCTGCCCCCTCCTATACTCTGCAAAGGGATGAGGGAGTGAGCACAGACCCGATCCTCCTGAAATCTACCTGTCCATCCTGGGAAGAGAAAAAAGCAGCACAATGTATAATAATATTGCAGGAGCATAAGCCAAACCCTGGTCTTTCCTTCTGCTTTTTTTCCCCCCCCAAGTAACATCAGTTTTCTTGTTGTTCCTAAATTACCTAGAAAATAAACTTCACTCTAGGGGCAGCCACAGAACCCCTTTAAAAAGCATAGACTGTAAAACATATCCTGCCTGGGTTTCATTAAAGATACACTTTGACAGCCTCCCTGCCCCTCGCCCTCCTTCAACAGAACCTTTTCTGTTCTGGGTGGGCTGGAAGCATGTACTTGCTAACTACAGCTGTTAAAAACCAACTCATTGTGCAGCTGTTGGAGTTCTGGTACATACAGTCACCTCACCTCACTACCTTAAGGGGGGAAATTTACTTGTTGAAATGAAATGTTCTTTTCTGTCCCAAAATGGCTAATGGGCAAAACCACAGTTTATTTCTTTGAGAAAGAGCTTGTTACAGTAGCTGAACTTTCAATAAGGAGAGTGATGTGAGGTTTGCCTTCTGTACAGGATGCTTGTGTTCCAAATCCTTGTTCTGTCTTGATGTTTGCTACCTGGCTAACTTAAAATCTTTGCTTTCATTTATTCATTTATTTAAATATGTCTGAAAGCCATAGGGTTGGCTGGAACCCAGAGGTCTTCATGCAACCTCCTCTGCTTTGGTGAGGGGATAGGACATCTCTTAGTAATTACCTCTGGGACTGCAAAAGACCAAAGCCTTTCTCTCTTATTAATGTCCAGATCTGTTTTGGCCTCTTCTGTCACTTCATATTTGATTAGAATTTTAGAGAAAATACGACTTTGCAGCTATAGTTATCATCTGACTACATCAGAATAATTTCTGAACCTTGTCATCAAATTTTTCTGACCCTTATTGGGGAACAGTTCTTTTCAAGCTGCTGCAGTAAGTATCCCCTTCCCTGGGCAAATAAATATCTCTCTAAATGTTTTTTATGCTGACTGTGCCCCAAAACTACAGAGTTAAGCTTAAGTCATAGTGACAAGAAATTCCCTGCTTTTGCTATGTTCCTCTAAGCACTGCCAGGCCTGGCTGTTTGCAAGTCTAATTGGTGATCCGAGCTCATCAAGGTCCACCCGCCCATGCTGGGAGGCTTTAGCAGCCAGGGTGTCCAAGGAATCAGTGTCTTGGAGCTGCTATTGTTGCTTGTTGAGTTGACTGAGACAAGCTAATACCATATAAATGAGATAAGGTCTTAGATTATTGCAGGCTGAAAGTAAAACTGCTTGTGGCTGAAAATTAGGTGTATCTTTCTATCTTCAATTTTATTTTATTTTTTAAGTCTGTATACTGTTTTCCTTGCACCCATTAGCCTACTCTATAAATGATATCAAGAGCCCTTATGTTTTCCATCAGGTTACCAGTTGTGAATTAAGTATTTTTAGACCTGAAACTTTCCTGGTGTCTTTCACATCTCCTTTGCTGGTTATTATAAAACCTGTAAGCAGAGGTAACAAAATTGCCTTGAGGAAAATAAGTGTCAATCACTTCAACCAAAATAATCCAGTGCATTCACTTTATTCCATTTTCTTTAGGAAAAAATCAAAGAAAATAGCCTTGACTGATTCCTTCATTGTCCGTGTGTGGTTTGCCTGTGCTAGAAGGTGGGTGGATGAGCAAAAGTAGAGCAAAAGTATCTTTATTTTCTGTTTCCAGACATTTGATTGCAGTATGGAGTGTAAGTAATTGAGGAAAAAGTGATATTCTGCTGCATTAATCTGTGTTAATCTTCTTTGTCCTGTGTAAGGCACTGAACCTCAAGGAAAGAAGGAAATACTTTCATGCATCTCACCAAGTCATGGTGAAATCTTAAGGAACGTTTTACTAACTAAATATAGGGTTTTTTTGTCATTTGGCAGCCATCAAACAGCCTGTTCTTGCAAGGGTGAAACCTCTAGCAAGACAGCCAAGCAGTGAGCACGGAATCTTATTTGTGCCAGGAATTAAATTTGCAGGTCAAAGTCAGGTCTTGCACACTAGGCTTGGATGAAAGTCAGTCTTTCAGAGACTAAGTTGACTTATACCCAGGAACCAATGCCTGCAACAGGGCATAGGGCTTGTGCTAAATGAATTGTTGGAGGCCCAACTCATAAGCCAAAGAACACTTGCCAGCAGGAGGCTTAAGCCTTTGTTACTAGCAGTGTGAAGCATAAAATTCCTCTAGGCCTGCAAGCTGCCTTCCCCAAAGCACAGATCGGGTGGTTTGTGGTTTTGTTTGTTTCTGTGTGTGTGTGGTCTAGTTCACGATTTAAGGAGCAAAAGATGAGTTTCCTGAAAGAATTGTTAAGCTGTGGAACATTCTTTTTGAGGTAGATACTGGAAGCTCCTTAAGTCTGTAATAAGTATGGAAGGTGATAGGTATGTAGTGCCTCCAAAGGGGCACAGTATTGCATCTTCTGGCTCTGCTGTACTAAGTACATTTCTCACTAAAAGTAGCAGGAAGGCCACCAGGAGCAGGAATGCTTTTCTGCTTACCAAACCTGGGGTCCTGCTGCTGAAGAAAATTGCCATTCCTCTTGCAAAAGTGTCTTTGCCTTAGTTAGCTACTGAAAATTTTTCTTCCCACTGCTGGGAATTTGTTCCAGAACCTGTCTCCTTGGGTGGCTGACTTATCATGGTGGAAGACTTCTTATTTCTAGCCTCAATATATTAATGGCCAGTTTGTAACCCTTTGACTGAATCAGGTAGATGACACAAAACCATAAGTAGAAAAATGTTTTTATATTAGAACATAACAATTCTATACAATGAATAATTGCCTATCATAAATAAGTAACCAATTTCAATTCAGTCTGAATGACAATCTATCTTGGGATATCATATAAAACTTTTACAAAAGATTGTCTGAATGCAGTCCCTCTTCAAAGAGTATCTTTCCTGGTTTCTAATGCTGCTGGTTCAGTATTACTGCTTATGCTTACTACCCCATTTCACAACGTCCTTCACTTGAGTTTGGTGCCTTGCCTACAGCAAGGGAATTGCTGAGGGGCTCATTTACTTTTTTATGACTTGGCAGAACTAGAGGAATACAAAGCCCAAGCAAAAAAGATAATGTTACAGTTTGGTCACCTAAGGAACCTACAGTATTACAAACTTTAATATAAATAGATCTTTAAAATTGAAGAAGGGATTTTTGAAAGACGGGTCAGATGTTTCAAAGAAAACTGGCTCCAGGTGAAGAATAAGGAATGTGTTCATTTGGAACACGTTGAGGCTTGAAACACACTGGTCTCCCTACATGTGAGTCATCCTATGGATATGATAATGTCCAGAGATATTGAAACATACATAGAAGGGACATCAGATGGCATGAGAAGCAGCA
Organism: Falco biarmicus; assembly: GCF_023638135.1. Taxonomy (NCBI): domain Eukaryota; kingdom Metazoa; phylum Chordata; class Aves; order Falconiformes; family Falconidae; genus Falco; species Falco biarmicus. The sequence continues at coordinate 32,833,219 of NC_079294.1, forward strand.
TCAAACAATAGAGGCAGAGTGAAAGAATAATGAACACTAAGATTAATATTTCAGCAGTCTATTTAAAACCATGTTATTAAAGTGCTTGAGGCATTAAATTTTCTGGGTTCACTAGCGTGGGAAATCAGTTTCTTTTAAACACTGTGCAGTCTTGGAGAACTTGCAGAAGTTTTCAACCAAGCTAATGCATTATGCATCTGAATTGGACAGAAGAAAAGTATAAATCCTACGTATAATAAAAATTGATGGAGGAGTAGAAATGCTTGGAGTTTAAATATAAAATATGAAGAACATCCAAGAAGATTAAATTGTGTGAAGAAAGAACAGTGAAGACAAAGAAAACCTTACGAATAAGAACTGGGATTCTCATCACAATATTACTTAAGAATATTTAAGATGCACTTCTCCCACTGGTTAAAGTTAATCTGCAAGGTAAAAGCTAAATCATCAACTTGCAGGAAACAGTCAGTGGTTTGGCAATTCTAGTCCATGTTGTTGATAAACAGTGAGGTATATATCGTGGCCTCTCAAGTGAAGTGTGAATGCTAATACCCTCTGCACAGGATTGCCTGCTGTGGAAGGGAATAGGCTTCTGGAGGTATGAGCTACAGTCTGCCCCACATCCTAGTAGAAACCGCTTTCCATCTTCCCTGTTCCCAACGTGAAAGGACATGGGAATGGCAGTTATTACAATGCATGCTGACCTCTGACCTGACTTCTTAAAAAGCTTATTTATACAAGTGCTGGAGCAGAGATGTGATGCATTCATTAAATGTGGAAAACAAAACTGTGTTAGAAAAAGCCTCTTGCTGTTGGTACAAACTGGTTCTCACTGATAAACAAAAAGGACTTTATTCATCCGTCTTTTTTAAGATTTGGTATCAGGGAACAGTATGATTTCTTAAGGCTCCTTTAAATGTTGTCTGAGTGTGTGTAGTACTTTATGGTTTATTGTGTAACTCCAGAACAGAAAAACCTTGGCCTCTACTGTCTTCATTCCTTTCCTTTTCCCCTCCCTCCTTATTCCCCATTGTTCTTGTGTCAGCTGGGATAGAGTTAATTTTCTTCTCAGTAGCTGGTACGGTGTTGTGTTTTGGATTTAGTATGAGAATAATCTTGATGACACACTGATGTTTCAGTTCTTGTGAGCAGGTGCACAAGAAGCCGGGAGGGAGCAAAGCCAGGACAGTGTACCCAAACTAGCCAAAGGGATATTCCATACCATAGAACATCATGCTTAGTATATAAAGCTGGGGGGAGAAGAAGGAAGGGGGGAGGGGGGGTGTTTGGAGTTATGGAGTTTGTCTTCCCAAGTAGCTGTTATGTGTGATGGAGCCCTGCTTCCCTGCAGATGGCTGAACACCTGCCTACTGATGGGAAGTAGCGAATTAATTCCTTGTTTTACTTTGCTTGTGTGCACGGCTTTTGCTTTACCCTTTAAACTGTCTTCATCTCAACCAACAAGTTTTCTCACTTGTACTCTTCAGATTCTCCTTCCCATCCCACCAGGGGTGAACAAGTAGCTGTGTGGTGCTTAGTTGCTGGCTGGGGTTAAATTGTGACACCCACCCTGCCAAGAAAAGGAATGAAACAACTTTCTCTCTTCCAGTTAAGTAAAACAGCCTCCTCAAAGACACAGACAAAAAGCAACCCAATAAACACATAAAACCTGTATTTAGTGTTTCATAGGTTTTAGAAGAAACTTTTGCCTTACAGAAGTGTGTTAACTTTAACCTGTTTGCAGTGTTCACAGCAGAGGTTTAAGTTTGATTGCCAGGTATCAGAGCTGGAAATAAATGGGGGGGGAAAAAAAATCCATGTTGTAGTATTTGAAGACCATGAACGTGTCTGTTGAGGGCTCTTTCAGTGTAGCAGAGCATGTGTGCTGTAAGGCTTTAGATAACTATGTTTTAATGCCTTCACACTGTCAATAATAGTGAATTCTGTGCAAGTCATGACCTCGAAGTCACTGAATGTTTTCCTTTCAACCTCCTTGTTGTCCTCTCTGTAGCATGAAAGGGGATGTGGAGGGGAGAGAAGTGAAAGACTAAAAATGTTAGCTAGGAACTAAAGCCGGGTGGCTCCGTAAGCACGGAGTTCAGCAAGGAAAGGTTAAACAGCCTCTGCTTTTCTCTAGTAGTTCAGCGCTGGTGCCTGGAGCCCTGCTTCAGCACAAATCTGCATGGGAGCACTGTGGTGACAGCATGTGGTGCCCCTGATAGATCTCCCCTACAAAGACAGCTGCTGCCTTTATTTTGCAAGTTCCCACACTGATGAGAGATGGTTCAGGCAGCCAAAACCCAGGTTTTCTTGGGTTGGCACTGAATCGGAGTGGTTGTTGCCTGGGCTCTGTGTGTATGGGCAAGCTTTCTCAAGGAGAGCTGGAAACAAAGTCATAGTCTTAGTTGTGATGTTCTGTGATGAGGTGTCTTCAGGTTTTCCAATTGCTATGTCTGCTGGCCAGATGGCCCATTTGAAGCCACCTTGTCCAAGTGATACCTCCTTACTGTCAGCACTTGCCTTCTTTCTGAACTTCTTAAATATAGCCCTAGAGTCATAACCTATCTTTAATTTCTGAACACATTATAGTTATTATTCACCTTGCAGTTAATCCTCTGACGCAGGATTTTCTCAGAGTGTGAATCTTTTTTGAGTCCCCCTTATGGAATTGTTCAAAGCTTTTTTGCTGATCTTTTTTTCTTTATCAGTGAACTTTGTTTCATAAACTTGTCAAGGTCTGATTGTGGAACAAAACGTTAGCCATCATAACAGCTGTGCTACTACGGTTTTTGTAGCCTAATTGAAATCAAGCTCCAACCAGAGCCTGTTTGGGTTGAACACTCCTGTGTAATCTCATAGCAAAACAATGGATTCATTAACGAGTGACTGGAGTGTCACTGAACAGGACTTGTTTTGGTGCCACAATGGATCAGGTTGTTTTGTGTTTGATCAGCCCACATAAAGCCAATGTGGGGTTTACAGTCATGATGGGTTGGTATGTGGGTGGGACTGCTCTCCCCCCTGGGCCCCAGGGCCAGGTTGGACCATGAGGGAGCTCCTTCACCTTCCAGGTAGGAGTCTCCTCTCAGAAGGAACTGCAGTGATCACATCATCTCTCCTCTTGACTTATGGGTAAGACGTAGCAAAGGTATGCATCTGGAAACCAGGCCAGTAGGATAAACTTGTTTCATGCTGAAGCTGTGGCTTAAGTCTGGTAATCCATTTATCTGTGTGCTTAATGTCTTTTGTTAGAATAGAGCATGAAGATCCATTAGTATTTGGATTACACCAGTGCCAAATTATGGAATACTCAAAGGTATTTGAGGGCTGCAATATTCATAAATCTCCCTTTCTTGCCTTTAGCCTTCTTTTTTGCCTAACTTTTGCTCTTTGGTGCAATGATCCAAAGACTTGGGACAGTGTGTCTGTCTGGAACTGAGCAGCATGTGGCTTTTGGCAGTTCCTCTTATACATTGTCACCTGCATAAACTGCAGCCTGGATTATGACAGCAGGGAAACTGCAGGTGTGACAGGTTAGGTGTAATCTTGACATTTGTACAAGAATTGTCATGGTTTAACAGCAGCCACGGGAAGTACCATGCAGCTGCTTGCTTCCACCAACGCTGCCTGGTGCGATGGGGAAGAGAACTGAAAAAAGGCAAAACTCATGCGTTGAGATAAGAATAGTTTAATAATTGAAATATAATAATAAAAATTGTAATGGAAAGGAGTCTGTCCCAGCCAGTGCTCAAGCAGCAGCTGGCAGCTCCTGGCCAACTCTCCCCAGTTGATATACTGAGCATGATGTTCTGTGGTATGGAATATCCCTTTAGCTAGTTCAGGCCAGCTCTCCTGGCTCTGCTCCCTCCCAGTTTCTTGTGCACCTGCTCACTGGCAAAGCATGGGAAACTGAAAAGTGCTTGACTTATTATAAACATTACTTAGCAACAACTAAAAGGTCAGTGTGTTAATCGCCATTATTCTCATACTAAATCCAAAACATAGCACTGTACCAGCTACTGAGAAGAAAATCTAACTCTTCCAGCTGAAGCTGGGACAGAAATCTACACTGTAATTTAAATTGAGGCAGGAATCCCCCAGCCTTTATACAACCTCTATTCCCACCTGAAGAGCTCCAGGTCTAAAAATGGCAAGATGGAGACTGTCAGTGTGGAGTTACATAGTGACTCTATTGTTAAAAATATACCCAGGGTGGGTTGTGGGCACTTCTGAAGATGCCTGATGTGTACAGTCTTAAATGCCTGTTTATCCCTTGTGCAGGCTGGGATTTCTCCTGTGGTAGATCATTACATTAAATATCCAGGGACCTGGGTAAAAGCTTAAAGGGGAAAGGGGCAGAACAGTGAAAATGCCCAAGTAGGTTTGCTAGATGGAAAGTTATTACCTGTACATATATGGGTTGTAAAGTTTTACATAGCCAGAAATAGATGGTCCATCTTAAATTGCTTATCGATACATGCTTTCTGTCCATGTACGAGTGCCCATGGGGGATCTGGGTTCCTGATCCTACTCTGTGTAATTTATTATGCAACGCTGAATACTTTCTGTACTACCTATATTCACTTTGATGTTTCTGGGCAGGAAATCATCCAGGATGTTATTTTCCCTTGTCTATTAACTTCTTTGCCTCAAAGTGTTGATAATTTAAAAAGGGAGGTTTGAGGGGACTTGTGATTAAGTGGTTTTGTCAGAGGTTGCAGGACTAGACTGTTCCAAGTCCTAAACAAAATCTATAGCAGGGAACAAACACATACCACTTACACTTATGGTAGGGATAAATCTAAAACAAGTACACTGAAATTAAATAATGTAAAAGTAATAAAGAGGTCTTCATTCTCAAAATTCTCCAAATATATCTGATGTTTATAGTGCGGTGCTGTATTTTGACAAATAAGAAAAAGCTTATGGAATATTTGGTTTGTGAAAGACCGCTTCAAAGGTACTAGGCAACAGTAACTTTATGTATCAATAAATACTTAGTTTTTTAAGAGACCTTGAGAGCTGTTGTAGGCTATGAAAACATTAGTTGCTGTCCAGAAGAACAATATTGGATTCTGTAGAATGTGCAACATAAAACCCTCAGAGTAATAAACAACATAATAAAAACTGTTGGTGTTGTAATTGTTTAAAAGATGCCCTCGAGCCTGAAGCTGAGACCATGTAGTTCAAATAATGACTGAAGATGTAAGAAACGTGTGCTGGGTTCTCTCCTTGCCTGTGCGTTTTCCATGTGATCTGTCTCTGTGTACCTCAGCTCCCTGAACACTGACTTGGATGTCCAGCTGAACTGCTGCTTCCTGAGGTGACCATCTGACAAACAAGTGTGTGCATGCTTTTTACTCCACTCTTGCAAGAGGTTAAAAGCATCAGCTTCAACTGGAAAGATCAGGCTTTACAAATTTTTTATTTTGCACGTGTGACAACTGATGACAGGTGCATGCAGCTCCACTGGCAAATGGGACCTGGTCAAGTAATGGTAACCTGTCTGGGTCCCAAAATGGGGACAATATTCCTTTCCCACTTTGTATTGCAGAGCACCCGTGGTCTGCAATGGGAGCCATATTATGCCTGAGACAAGTGTGTTTGAGTGGTTCTGGATAAAGGTTTATTTTCCTATTGAAGTAGTACTTAGTCATGTGAAATATTTTCTAACTTGAATTCAGCTTGCTATTAGTCACCACTCTGCGCAGTTCACTGGCTTCATGCCTGTGGCTACATCGCCCTGGCCAGAGGCAAAACAGGCCGCTGCGGCAGCTGGGGAAGCTCTCCATCAGCTCTTGTCTTTGCAGGGTTGCTGTTCCCATTGAAAGTCCTCTGCTTGCTCCCTGCTGGTGGTACCATACATGAGATGAAGCCACAGTTGTTAGGAGGTTATTGAAAGGAACTGTGTCGGAAGGGAGACCCAGGATTAAATTATCTGTGTAGGTGCAGGAGCCACTGGGAAAAAATGTTGCCTCTGACAGAGATGTAGCTGGGTTTGGGCAGAGGAAAGACCTTGCAATAACTCATATAACGTGTTGTCTTACCTTGTCATGGCCTAGTCACTGACTGGTAAAGAGGTATTAAACCATTTACTGTATTCTTTCCCCAGCCACGGATGATAGCTAGAAAACTTTAAAATCCCATTTGCCTCAACATTTTCCCCAAATAGTTATTGCCATTAAAATTTCCATGGCAATTGTAATTAAAATTGTAATTAAAAATACCATAGTTCACATATATATTGTATAATTTAATTTCTAGTCAATGACAAGCAGCTAAGCAGATTCTGGGTGTGCAAGAACAAGGTGGACAAAAGCAAGTTTTTAACCTCTTATTTAGGATGCTGTGGATATAAGTTAAGGATCTTCTCACTTTTTTGTGTGTTCCTGACTCATTGTCATTTAAAGCTGCCTGATAGAAATGCAAATGTTGGCCCCTGTTAAACATAAACTGGACTTGCGGTCAAGATAAATAGTAATTCAATGATTTCTGCTGATAACCTCTGCTGAGACAGACATGACAACAGTAAGAAGGCTTCTACCAGTTGTTCAAGCATCCTGTGAGCTTTTGTTCCCCCTCAGGTTGGCAGATTTTAATATTGTCCCTTGTCCTCCGCATCAAGGTTTAGGCAAAACTACTGACCTCAGCAGCAATGGTTTTCTTAGTTTCTTGTCATAGCAGGATGCGAGAGTAAAGTAGGAGGTTGCTCCAGGCTGGGTTGGGAGGAGGAAGCTTTTCAAGAACCCTTACATGAGACACCTTTCAACTCCTTACTCTGATGTGTGAATTGTGTCAGTGAGCTTCACTACAAAGGCTGAGTGTTAATTTTTTCCTCTGTTTGGAAAGACATGCTGTACGCTGTCTTACTTTGCAGTCTGTGTGTCCGTAGGAAGGGTAGGAAAGCAACCAGTACAAGGTCCGAGAGCTGTGTTCAAACATAATGATTCAGGCTAAAAGCAAACGCAAAGTTCCCATTGCCAGGTCCCCCCAGGGGAGGGGAGCCTGTGTGGGAGAGGGCCCCAGGGATGTAGCGGAGAAAGGGGCAAGGGAGGAGAAGCGGAGGGTCTTGCAGGCTGGAAGTGTGTGTTTTAGGTATGTTGTTTCATTGTGCTTGAGAAGCACTTCTGCCTGGCTAAAAGGAGTGAGCTGTAGAGTGAGGAGCTGTGAATACGTGAAGTTTAGACTAGCTGAGCTCATGTGTGCTTAAGGTAAGCTGTTGTTTTAATGTACACAGCAGTGGCCTTTATCAGGATGAAAAAGTTACAACCTAAAAGCAAATGGAGGTGGGATGCTTTCTGCAGAAATCCTGTGTTGTGGAGGCCCTTCAGGAGTTTCCTTCATGCAGGAGGGCTGTGCTGCTCACGGTGCTGCCGTCCTGTCTCTGTGAGCTGCAGCAGAGGCTGCTTACAACCCAGGAATGGTCTGTGGGGCCAAAGAGGCTCCCGCCACCAGACTGGTGGCAATTTGCACTGGGTATTGCCATCCTGCAGGACTTGGCAATTTAAACCTGTGAGTTCAGTGTTACTGTATGAGGGGCAAAATGTAACTGCTGGACCTAGTAAAATTAACTATCCAGATAAAAGGGCTGTGAAATTAATATTATAGTTTGGGGAGTGAGTATTGTAGGTTATTCTCTTTATCCATGCTGCTGGCAGTACTTTTTTTTTTTTTTTTTTTTAAATACTGGTTGGCAAGCATATTACTTGTCTTTTGAAAGTGGGGTTTCTAGATAGGGACTTCAGCCAGTGTTTTAGAAGCAACCTAGCCTGTGATTCACCTCCAGACAAGTCCCAGTGGAAGGATCGATGTGCCTGAATAAGAGGGATGTAAACAGAGACACATGTATGAATTTATAGGGCATCCTCCTGCAAGTAATTTTTTGTTGATGTTGAAGAGATTAAAGAGAAACAATCCTACTTTTATTTTTTTAAATGAAGAAAATGTAACCGCTAGAGAACTGTGGTGTGTTTTGCTGGACATTTCCCTTTCCCTTGAACACTGAAACCAAGAGCCCCCCCGGCCATGTACAGGGAAACTATGCGTTTGCTGCCCTCTGGGAAACCTAGATTTGTGGGCTGAGAAGTAGCTCTCTCCTGTTGCTAGCAGTCTCATTAGCATTAGCTGGTTACAAATTTCAGCAGTGAGTTAGTGTGACAGTGGGTCAGCCTGCAGGAAGCAGGTCAGGGATGCTCAGTGCTCTGTCTGCAGGACCTTGTTTCAGAGAGAAGTGCATAGAGAGCTAGAAGGTTGAGAAGGCTGGCTGGGAACAGCTCTTTCACTGGTCCGTACTCTCCATCTGGTCTGGTGGTGTGAAGGGTGTGTTTTGGGTGAAATTGGTATTGGGAGAGGCAGGAGTGAGGTAGTGCATTGTTCTACTCATCTGCATTCATCCACCTGTTAGTGAAATAACAGTGCAGATATAAGAATGCAGCAGGTAGCTATGCAATCTCCTTCACGTCTGTTCAGAGATTATAGATTTATTTTTTTTTTGAAAGTGTCTTTTTCAGGTTCAACTACTGATGTGGATGTAAACGCAGGTGGTAGTTTGGAGTCCTGACTATTGTCTTTAAATGGCACCAACTTGCTGCAACATTTGCTACACAAACAATAGGGGAAGTACATCCATACATTCAAATATCAGCCTTTAGTCCAGAGCATGCCTGCATCTCTCTTGCCTTCTTCCAAAACACTCGTGAGGTATAGAGAACGGGAGAAAGAGAAAACATCCGTCTTGACTTGATACACTTTTCTGAATTTCTACTATTGTCTAAGGCATTACCCAGCAATGGATCATTGCTTCCTTGGGGCTCTTTCACTCCAGTGAATTCATAATATGAGGTTTGATGTGATGGAAAGGTCCATGCAGTTGGCACTGAGCCAGGGCATTTCCTCATGAAAGGTTTCATGATTCCGTCTGTTGTCATGGGGACACCATTTATTTTCTTTAGGTATGTTTTTGGGCAACATGCAATGTAAACAGGTATAGCTTTGGATGCTTAAAGTTAAAACAAACCGATCACAAAGCTACTTTCACTTGTTCTGCTCAGTAGCCTAAGGCATTATTTATTTTTCCATAATACAAGCTCTGGGCAAAAACTATCTATGGTTGTGACTCAAAATCTGGAGACCAAACAATTACTTCAGTAAAGATTTCAGTCTGGCATTTGACACACCACAAATTGCCCAGCATATATAATCCTATTAACTGGAGAGATGAGATCCTTTTATGCTTTGAATCAACAAACACTGCACACTAAATGCTGCATATGTCAGACAGCTAACTAAATAGGCACTGAGAATAGAATCTGATGGTTGGATACTTGACTCACTGAGGTAAATACGGATAATACCACATGTTCTGAAAATGCCAGAGTGAAATCTTGCTGCAGCTTTTTCCAGAGTGTCTCTAAATTTTATTTGGGTTTTATTGTTGTTGTTGGTTTTTCTTGCATAATTCTGGGCTTGCTTGCCTAGAGAGTTCTCATTAATTTTTTTTTCATGTCACAGTATTAGCAACCTTATCCCATTTGCTAAATTAAAGCAAAAATATCTACCTGTCCTGTGTTTTCCACCTCTTAAGTCAAATGAGACCCTGCTGCAGGACAATCTGGCAGGCTACAGAAAATAATACTCCTTTCAAAATTATAGTAAGCAAATACCATCAATTTACAGTAATGTCAAGTGTACAGCACCTGGGGAATAACAACTGAGAGTGTCCCATGCAGTCTTTCTTCAATGCCTCTGTGCACATTTGTGTGATGGTCTTCAATTCATTGTGTGCTCACATAGTACTTTTTTTCAAAACTTGGTAAAAAAAAAAAATTGATAAAGATTTTCATGCATAATCTCCTAAGGATCTCAAAGTGGGTTTTATGTTTTGGGGTTGTGTGTGGTTTTTTTTTTTTTAAACTAACTGAATATTTTCCATTTTGGCTAAGGAAATAACTGATACCAATGCAAAGTTGTCTGTACTTGGACAAGCTCTAGAAGGAGATGGCACGTTTCTCCTTCAGTTGTTGATTCCAGTCTTCTCTATCTTCTATAACAATTCAGAGTTCCCAAAGCCTCTTTTGGGACACATTTTATGCCACTGTTCCCCTGCCTCCATACAACTTGTGATCTTATTATTTTACAATTGATATTTGCAGGTTTCAGAAGTTAAAATGAGCCCTTGGACTCATTCTTATTTTTAGCAATGTTGTCCTCCTGTGAAGAGCAAACACTTGTACAAGTCAGTCTTAACTAGTGTTGCCTATTTTACTTTAAGAGAACTCCAACCCCAATAAATCAAAGTAAAGCAAATACTAGAAATAATGTAGGTGATATGTTTGGCTGTTATATTAGTGGGTTTGGTAGGCAACTGGTACCTACATAATTAGGGAATGTACTGAGAATCATAGAACCATAACTCAGGTTGGAATGGACCTCCAGAGGTTGTCTATTCCAACCTTCTCCTCAAAACAGGTCTAATTAGGTCAGGCTGTCCAAAGCTATATCTGTTCACCATCCTGAGTGCTGTGAAGCCTGTGGATTGCTCCAGAACATTTGGGACACCCTAGGCCTGTTTGAGAGTTACCTGTGATTGTTTGCTTTAATGGCATGAAACAGGATGCCTGAACGAGCTCCTGGGTAGACAGAGGGATAAACTACAGTTAAATATAGAAAAAACTACACAGTGGTTTGTTCTCGGAGGGAAAGACAAGAATTAAACCCTAAAGAAATGAAGAAAGTGGGGTTAGAAAACAGGGTGGTGGTGATAGATGCTGAGTTTAAGTGCTGAGCTGGCAGAATGTGGAAGTGAACTATGTAGTTTACAAACTTTTGCCAAGGAATTTCATTTCACCCTGGAAAACTTAACCTCTAAGCCACTACTGCAAGCTGTGGGCATTTATTCTGGAGAGAACCCACAGTGTTTCTAATGCGTTTTGTTGCATGTGGTATGCATCTCCCATGGTGTGATGTAATGTAACATGGCATGTGGTGTTATAAATAGAATGATGAGATTTTGCAAAAACCTGCCTGGCAGGCAGATTCGCTGGCTCTCCTTCTGAAAGGCTTCCTGAGCTCTCCACTACACCCATTTCCTTTGTTAAGATGTACCTTTCACCCAGCACCCTCCCACTCGGGTCCCGAGGAGTGGTTGGGATAGAATGGCTTTTTCTCCCAAATTCCTTTTGCTTGTCAGCAGCACAGCAAAGACTTCACGGGGGCAGTGTCTTGCTGCTCTCACTTCCTGTCTCTCCCTTCATCTGCGTCTATGCATTTCTAATTTGCTCGGTGCTATGGGCAACATGTTAATTTTAGCAACGCTGTGTGATTACTCTGAAGTCACTGGGATTAATGCATGTGTACAATACAGCTCAAATCAGAATCTGGCTTTGTTGTCTAAATGTTTTTAGCTTTTTTTCATTCTCTCTCCTCCAGTAAATTCAATATTTGTGGCCTTAACAGCAATTCTATTGTTAAAATTATAAGACAATCTTTTAAAATAGTCTAGGTAGTCAGAGTTACCAACACGACAACATGAGAGTAATTCCCTGGGCTTTCTGGCAGTGATGCTTGACTGCAATTTTATGGTCCCCAACTTGCTCTGTGCTCTCTGGAAGAGTGCTAGGTTACTATATTTATACTTATCGGTTAAGAATACTGCTTTACTGGCATTTATTTCTAGAACTGTTTGGGTTTCCAGGCAGGCTTCTCCTCTGAGTGCCTAACCAAGAGTAGCTCCTTTTAGCTATGTCTTATTTAAAAGTTGAGGATCATACCAGTTGCCTGCTAATAGTCACTAGTCTGAGCATCAGCTGTAAAACTGCACTTATCGGGATTCCCTCTTACATGTTTCATGTTCTAATGTGTGACAAAATATGCAGAAAGGGGCTTAAATTTATTTTTCGCTATAAATTTTTAGTTGTTTTCTCTTCACTGTTCTTATAGACTAAAATATGTTTCTGAAGCTGCGTTGAAAGAAACATTAATGAACAGCAGCGTGCTTTACCTGTGTTGGCTCAAATACTTTCATAGACCTGTAAAGATATTGTACCACATATGCCTAAAACTTTGATACGGTGTGATTTACTGTTGCAAAGCTTGTTACTTCTGTTGGATAAAACCCAAACATATCATGGTACCTCTTCCCAAAGTCTTAAATGGTTTTGAGACACCAGTTGGCAAGTCCATACAAGAAGACAGCAATCTGATGGCATTCACTCTCCTTTGGCTGAGCTGCCAAGAGAAGCATGTATGCAGAAGTGGCAGAGATATTTTACAGGGGAGAGGTTGCATCCGACTTAACGTAGTTCCTGAAGGGTGAGGAGGAATAGTCAAATGTAACAGACAAATAATTGGTTTGTTTAATCAATTCCCACTGGTAGTGGGTCCATACATAAGAAAACGTTAACCAGGGAAAATGTTAGCACATGAACATTGCACTGAGTTGAAACTCCACACATTGTGTTTGGCTCAGTAATTTAGGCAAAACCAAAATGGATTCAGCCTAAAGCAACACAGCTTTTGTTAAAATTTACAACTTGTGAAACATTTGAAATGCTATAGTATTACAAATTAAAATCATGTTTATATGCATGATTGAATATTTTTTAGTAAAGAAGATAGTTTTTTGTAGTTTTTCTTTTCCCTTTTACTCAATCTTTCCAGCTATGCTGAAACACAATCCTTTATTAAACTTTATCTTACGTTGTGTCACCCTGCCTCTAGTTTTGTGTATCTTACATCCCCATTTGGACTTGCTGCACAGTGTGTTATTCTCTTTCTGGTTACTTTAAGGACTGTTCTTTGCATCCAAATTTATTCTACTCCAGCTGCCAGGATTAATTTCTATCTGCAGAACAGAAAAGCAGTCAGACTAAGTAATGAAAGCAAATGGTGCTGCTCTTCCCATCACAGAGCCCTTTTCTTCTAGATCTAAACACGTGCTCCTCATCAGAAACAAATGGATCTGGTATGGGCTGCAATCCAAAGCATGTAAACCAAATTCTGCACTTCTGCAACTATTTAGCTGATAGTCAGGAATTAAATAACTGCAGAACCATCCAGTGCTGCTTGAGGAGCAGAATCAAATGCTACAATACAGAAGAATGGACTTGAAACATTTTTGGTCTCAAATTTTCCTCATTTGAAATGCAAATATATGATAAACCATAGAAGTACTTGAAGAAACTGCAATTGCTTATAAAACCTTCAAAACCCTTTCAGTCACTGGGGTATCTTGTCTTTCATTGATGATGGATAAGCATGAAACAGGGGCTAAATGAGCTAAGTAGATGCTGTGGGATTTTGGAATCCTTAATGTTTATTTAAATAGCATTTTAAATGTGTAACCACACTGAAGCCTGGATTCAGCAATGTGACAGAATCTGAAATTAAGCATGGCTTTAATAACCTCCTAGTGTTAAGGAATGCTTCCTATGGTAATTTGAATAAGTTCTGTAAAATTATCCCAGTTTTATTTTTGTTAATTGCCTTGCAATGGGACATACAGAGCAGCAGAAACACTTAATAGGTGAGGAGAAACTAGTTTCCCCTGAACTCCTCTGCTCACCTTTGACTGAATCCACTGGCAGGAGTTGTCTGAAGTATCTTAAGGTGTCTCCAAGTTCTCATATGTTCTTATCTCCACCACCACTTGCCCTTAAACATGCAAGAAGTTGGTACTGGAAAGAAAAGAATCATAAAAGCATCTAGACTGGAAAAGACCTTTTAAGATCATGAAGTCCAAATGTTAACCCAGGACTGCCAATCCATCACTAAACCATATAACAAAGCAACAAATCTATGTGGTTTTTAAACACCTCTAGGAATGGCGATTCCACTGCCTCCTTGAGAAGCCTGTTCCAATGCTTGACCACCCTTTCAGTCAAGAAATCTTTCCTAATATCTAACCTAAACCTGCCCTGGCACAACTTGAGGCTGTTTCCTCTTGTCCTGTCACTTGTGGGCAGAGACCGACCCCCACCTTGCTACAACCTCCTTGCACTTAGTTGTAGAAAGCAATAAAAATACTGTGCATCTGCAGCTGACACAATGTTTTTGCATCAATTTCCTATCTAGTGAAATGTTTTTATAAACAAATCCTAATGAAACAGCTTTTGCATCTTCTTAAACAAAACAAAAACCCAACACAAAATAACCAAACAAACTTTGCCAGGTGCATTCATAGATTTGTTCTTCTATGACACTTCTGAGGGATTCCCTTTTATTGAAAACCTAAGATTAGGAGCTTCTCAGCACAGTGGGTTTTTTTGTGGCAAAGAGCAAGATGTTCCTTTTCCTACATTTGCCCATGTCTACCATTGTCTGGCTGCAGCGTGAGCCATCCTTTCCTGCAGTGAATTTGCTCAATAACCCTTTTGTAAATGCTGAAGAACTGTGGATGAATATAGAGATGGAATTAACTTAAAACCAAACAGTGTGTCTAAATTGTCAGAAACTCTTTAATGCGCAGAGGTTTTTATAGGAAAAAACCCTACATAGTCAGGAAAAGTAAACAAAAGAACTCAAGGACACTGATATGTAGCAGCTGTTCTACAGTTTTGCTTCTGAGCCACTGGGATAGTCAAAATTCTGATCTGCAAAGAAATGAATTGTGGAAAGTGGAGTAGAAGACCACAGGACAAAAAATATAATGTTCTTTGGTCACACAGTGACAACAGCAGCAGAAAATGCTGTAGGGACTCTATACCTGTATTTTGGTGATGCTTTTTGTGGTGTCAAGCCTGCCTGCCTGCCTGTGTCTTCATGAAGGTTTGCCTATGTCATGTTTGGATGTGGTGTATTTTCTTCTATTAATTAAGCTTTAAAAAAGCAAGAAGAAAAAAAGCCTCCTTTTACATGATCATTCAGTGAATGTTAAAGACAAATACCACATTCCAGTACAGCAAATGTGGTCAGCATCCTTAAAGTAAGTGGTGAAACAAAAGGTTTTCTGTTTGTTAAACCACAGTGCGCATCACAGCTGTGCAATGAACATTATTCCTTACAAAGCTTGTGCTGTACTCTAGAATTTGTGTAATTTGTGTGCAATTCTTCCACAATTGTCTTAAAGCTTACTAGTCTGAACTAAGCACCCAGTACTTTCCTTTGCCCACGTATATCCTGAATATCAGAACAGCTGAGATATGGGTTTATGTACCTTCCTGTCTCTAAGCAATGCGATGAACTGAAGGGGAGTCTGCCTCTGCCTTTGCTCCAACTTGTTCTGTATGTGCCAAGCTTGTCCCTGGTGGAAGTCAGTCTCTGAGTATCTTTGCACGACTGTTGTGCAAATCTATGTTCAAAGTAATTCTGAAGTTAGAATAATCTTTCTATCAAGATCATTGCATGCAATTGAATAAAATGTAAATTCATTTCTTTTTTAATAATCACTTGAGTTTCTAAAGCTTTTTACTAGATGAAGAGTTGATTTATCCTACAGATTCCTGACACAAATAATTAGCTTATCTCACCACTGAGAGTCAACGCAATAAGCTGTTCTTGAGACCTATACTGTCCAAGATAGGTGTTTAAAAGTGTTTTTTTGGTAAGTAATTGTTTTCTGTGTTATCTGGAGAGAGAAATAGATTTGCATCCCATAAACAATTGCAGTCTGGTTAAATTGGCCACTTTCACAAAAGCCAATTAATTTGTTTCCCTGTTTTTTACCTAAAAGTTTAATTTTTATATGGAAACTATCTTAAGTTACAGTGATATGGGGTCAAACTTAGCAGAATATATTTTTTGGTCATTCATCGTTGTGCCGTGTTAGTGTTAATTTCAGCCCCCCCTGCCCCTCCCCCAGTCAAAACACATCCTACCCACTTAGTTTCTTAGGCTTTGGGGTTTTTAACTTCTTTTTCGTTTTTTTTGGTGATAGTTTTGCTTATTTTAGTTCTCACACCAAATTTGGATGAAAGATCTTTAATCCTTCCTTTTTTTAATCTCTGAGTAGGTTTTTCTTGTCTGGAGCTTCCTTTCGGGGCTGGTGGTTCTGCTCAAGGGTGTTGGGGTTTGGGTGATAATGTGGGCATTGTGGTTTTCATTTGAACAGAAGGCCAGCCTGCTGGAGGATGGTGGCTCATGCTCTAGATAATAATGCCTGCTCCTGCTTTATAGAATGGGCCAGTTCTGGTGCTCATGACCGGTAACATCGGGACTGTGTTCCCTGTAGGATCTTTGACTCCTTTGCTGTTTTTAAGTATGGGAGAATGAATGCTGACCTGGGCTGGCAAGTGAATATCATAAATGTTTTGTTTAGAGTGAAATCACACTAACATTGGGCTAAATGCAGAGCTGCTTTTGTGTCCCTAAACCTGTAAAATGTATAGGACATTTGTTTTGATCTACACGTATACTAACTTTGAATGAAATGGTTAACACCTTATTACTGCTTGGAATTACAAAACAGAGTATAGTAGACGTTCAAATGGCTTCTTCATCTATTATGTATGCGTACAACTCGGAACACAAACAAATTTCCAAGCTTCATTCACAAGAGACCAAGGAGTGGTTAAAAAAAGTAGAGAAGGAGGACACAATTCATTTAGATTCATTTAACTCTAGATGAACCCATCCTGACAACCCCAGCAGAAGAAAAATGAAACAGTAACTTCAAGGATGAGGGGAAGTGAGTGAAGCTAGAGGTAGTTGTTAAAATAGCTTTAATAAGGAGGAGGTATTCTGTTAACGAAGTCTGCTCCTATACTTACAACAATGTGCTGATGACAGATCCAGTCCTTTAAAAAAAAAAAAAAATAAAAAGAAAGACACAAAAGCCCGTAAATGTGAGTGCCAGATAATTATTTGTACTTGGATTTTTTGTCATCTTTTCTGTTCTTGGTACATAATTTTCTCCTGAAATGTTTGTCATGGCAGTTAATGATTTAAAGTTATTATATAGCTAAGGACTTCACTCAAGGCTGACATTACATCAGGCAATGCAGCCATATAGAATAGACAATGATCTCTACTGAGTTTACTTTCTGAAAAGCTAAGGCAGACCAATAAAAACAGGCAACAAACAGAAAAAATAGTATAAATTAATTTCTGTTTGATGCATAGCCTGTGCCAGGAAAAAAATGAAGTGTTCTTCTAAAGTGTTTATTTCCTTTTTCAGTAACTGCTAAGGGAATAGCCTTTATATGTGCAACAGCCAGGGATTTTTTTCTAGATATAAATCAAGTAAAAATTGCAGGGATCTATTTCATGCCTAAAACTCATTGCTTAAATGTGTGTTAAATATAGTCAAATGCTGGTTTGAATTTCCATTTAGAAATATTAATTAGTGATTGTTTGGACTTTTGAAAATAATATCCTAGAATATCTGTGCTCAACAAGCGTTGTTCAGAGGTTCTGAGTTCCAGTGAATTTGCTCTGCTTTTTGAAGAGTGATACAGCACTGACTTCAGCAGAAAGGGGAATGGCCCAAATGAACTAATAAACTGGGGGAAGTGGATTACAGAACCAATTCTTGACTTCATTTACCACAGTATGCCTGCAGCACATGTGGACGCTAGTGGAATTAAACTGGCAAGGCAGAATTCAGTTGCTCTATTAAATATTTTTCTACTTTAATATAGATACTGCATCTGCAAAGAAAATGGTGAGCCTGACTGAATTCCAGTGGTTGAAGACATCTGTATATTTACAATCTCAGTGCAGAGATGAAGTTTATAATCTATAACGACATCTTCTAAAGGACCAAGTAGTAGGAAAGGTGTATATATATATTAACACTAGTGTAGCTTGTTATGGGTATAACTGGGGAAGGCTTCCAGTTTCCACTGTACACAGCAGGCAAGTCACAATCCAATAATATGTTGTGCAGGGTGGGTAGAAGTTAGGTTTGCTTTTAAATAAGTGCAAATATAGTCACTATAGAAGAGAGTTTGATGGATCTGTTCTAAAGGGATGTGTGTTTAAAATAACTCATGTTGGTAAGCTCTATGGTTTCTTGCTCAGGAATAGGCAGAATCTTTTCTATGCAAGAGTGAGTTGACTTGTGATGTGAAGTCCAGTGAAGTATGTGGCATTTGAAGTCTAGGAAATTCTGGGAAAACTTAATCTAAGAAAAGATCTTCTAGTGTACAATGGAATTATTAAATGATATTTTATCCAGGCTTTGAGGCATGGCAGAATATACTTGCACAAAAGAATGGCTGATGTGTCCACAGGTTCTCCCACTACCAAAACACTCGAATCCTGTGCTTGCACTTCCCTGACTGCAATATACTTTACCTGATCCGTCGTATGTTCTTGTAGAAACTTTCTAGGTAAAACCAAGCAGCCATTATCCAGCTGAATGAACTCGCCTAGACAAGTCAGGAAGGACAGAAGCTGCCAGTTATTAGCTGGGAAACTTTCACCTGCTAAGTGGAAACACGGACTTGCAAATATGGGCTTGAGAGCATTTTTGTCTTCCCAGTGTTCTTACTAAACTACTGAGTCCTAAGGTAGGTGTTGGCCCCATTCTTCCTTGGCTGTTATCTCCTGTAGTACATGCCATCTACACCTTCTTTTTGAAGATTTAACAGCTACACAAGTACAAATCAGAGAGCAATAAAAACCATACGGTGGAAAAAAAAAAAATTACTAAAGGAGCTAAAACTTTGAAGCCTCGTCTTGTTTGATCCTATATTGCTTTACATGGGTGGGTGGTAAGCAAATTAATAGCAAAACCTTTTATTTTAATTTAGAAATAAATCAGTGATTTAACTTTGAATTGCAAAGATCACTTTTGATTATAACTTTTTTCTGTCATATTAATAGAGGGCCGTATTCACTGATTCGTGGTGTATCAGTGTATATAGATTGCCCAGGATGCTATATATACTTACCCCACCTCCACCCATGTGCTATATATACTTACCAATTTCTTCCCTATTGCGTAACGTATTCATATCTATGGTGAATAATCAAGATTTTGACAGCTACTAAATCCTCATTGATTTGTTTTATGTTATGATAGCTACATGGGTGATATTCAGTGCACTGAACTTAGTCTGTGATCCCAGTATCTGATCTTTGACAAGAACAAGGTGGCCCTTGATACTTATGTTAGCTCTTGCATAACAGTCCTCTCATCTCCAGCAGGTCTCTGCTTCTAACTTTTGTCTTCACATCCCTCTGAGATTTGCTTGAGCCATCAGGTCTCATCTTGTCCAAATCTTTTCACAAATCTTTTTATTTCTTGATGTTCTCTGAGGGCCTTTGTACAGGGAATGTGGAAATGCTCTGGATCAACCATATTTGTTTTATACTGCCTAAAACTCCGTGTTATATAAAGGTCTATTGTTACACAGAGGTCTATTGTTAGTACACATGCTGTTTTAGCTAGTCTTACACTCCTGAATTTTTCATGAAGTGCAAAGTTAACATTCAAAGACTTATTGTAAGGCATGAAGAGACCTAGTGAGTCAAATAAATTGAGTCACCTGTTGAATACACCCAGCTCTCGGTATGACTATTTTGCTGGTGCTGGACTTGTCATAGTACAAATATAAGTGGGTGAATTGATATGGTATGTCTGAAATAGCTTTTCTTCTAAAGAATGCTGCTCTGGGGCTTTTATGCATGTCTGATCTCATCAGGTCCAGGGGATATGTAAGTGTATTGGCTATTATGCCACTTACAACACTATTTGTTGATTTCTACTAGAAGTAAGTGGAGTATCAAGTTCAAATATATCCAGTGCGGGGGAAGGATTCTAACTTTAAATCTGTATTTCAGAGCCACTGTAACAGTGAAATTTAGGGGAAAAAATAAATGCTATATGCTTTTACTAACCCATAAATGTCATAGACCAATAGTTTGTTTTCAAACATCGTAATCAATAACAACTCATGAATCCTGAAAGGTTTAGGGGTCAGGTAGTTATTCATATTTAGCCCTGTTGTGTAATGCATATGATGTAAAAAAAAAAAAAAAAAAAAAAAAGACACACAATCAAGTAATTTAGGTGAAAATGAAAATAACAGTGTGTACCAATCTGTGTACTAACCCAAGGTTCTAAAACCCTTTCTTGAAAATGTAAAATTTTCATGTTCTCCCTGTCCAGGAAGGAATTTGTTTAATTACTGTTAAATATTACAGATTGTGAAAGGAAGACACAGAGGTTTTAAATCTTGCTCAGGGTCACAGATGGAGCAAACATTAGAACTTGGAAGCTCCTATCTGTCATTTCTGTGTTTACAGTATGTAGGTATTGACATCAAATAAGCTTTGCATTCAGTTTCTTTTTCTTTTTCAGAACCTTATCCAATCCCCTCTTTCTTATTTCCTGTTAATTTGAGGGTTTTGTAGATAAGGGAATCTGTTCTCAGTGCATTTTTCTTTCCTGCTAATAGGATATTGGTAAGATGCTGTCTCTGATGTTGCCCTGCTTTCATGCTTGACACTTTCTTCCACAGTGGCAACACCGAACATGTGTCAGTTAAGTAAGACTTTCAGCTCTTGCTTGCTTATCACTCTGATCAGATTTTGGTGGAAAGACCATTAGCAATTGAGTTCAGCCTCCAGAAGTATCTATACTCTTCTTGGCCTATGAATCCAGGATATCTCTGAAATATTCATCTGGCTTCAGTAAGAAATCTTAGATATTGTTCTTTTTAATACATACTTATTGCAAGCTTTGAAAAATATTTTGAAAATAGGTTGGTAAGCTGTGAAACTCTCCTACAATAAGAGCATTTATGCGTAAGGGAACGAATACTAAAAAGAAAAAATTTAGTAATCAGTTCACACATTTTGAGACGTGTTGTGAATTTTTAGGAGCTATATTGATAGTGTATTCCAGCAGGTCTGCTGTTACAAGCTAGGATAAGCTAGAGAGGCAGAATGACTGGTGCTCGCCCTGACACTGCTTTTTTTTTAAAAAAAAAATAAATAAATTTTTATGCTACTCTTAGCTGGATCACTAAAGATGTTTTCTAAGGTGAGGAGGTCAGCTAGTGAAGTTGGAATGGGAGGCCAATTTCCCCAATGCCTTAATGCGAGGCTTACCCTGAATTTACCCAGGGCATTACCAGAAGTTTACTTAATGTATATGGTGTGCCATCAGACTCAACGCTGACATGAGTGGTGGTGGTGGCTCCATGTAACCTGGAAAATAGTGAAGTTGGAACAGAAATTTCTGAGGTACTTTCCTTAAAATTTGGTACTTGTATAGCGTTTCTTCCCAAGGAATATAAAATTTCAGGACTTATTAGACAGAAAGGTCAAAGACTGTTTGAATGGTAGAAGATGCAAAGGAGTGATGACTGTGGGCTGTCAGTGGACTGGAATCTGCACCACCACTATGAACATCAAACAAAAATTAGTATCTTGACTTCTGAAGTCACCAAACCAAATTAATTTCATTCAAATTTTATGTTCCTGTGTTAAGATAGTCACCTAGAGTTCTGGAGTTGGAGGAGAGAAAAAATTGACTGATCCTGATAAAGGCTATGAAATGCTCCCACAGGAGCTTATCATTCAGAGTTTAGTTTTGTGAAAGCCTGTGTGATTAGCCTCTGAACAATGTGGAAGGCACCCTGTCCAAATTTCAGTCATTAGTCAAACTCAAGTGTGGCTTTTTAAATGACACACCTTTATACAGAAGGATGGGGGGGATTTACTCCAAGGTGAAGACTTGCATTCCTTGCAGCACTGTGAGTTAGAGGGCATGCTTAGAATGGATGATGGAGAGTAGTGGTGCTTTGTGTAGCCCCTCTGCCATCATGACTATCCATCAAACCTGATGGTCAGAGTGCTCCCTGCCAGGCAGTACAACGATGCATCTGTTAATCACTTGGCTGAAACCTGGTGATGGTCAGGCACATTGGAGTTAATCGTGGTGAAAGTCAGACATGTACACAAAAGTGAAAAAACAAAAGTAATCAAAAAGTTTTAAAATAATAATTTGACTGATTACAGTTTAAGTTGTAAAACTGCAAATGCTTTTAAAGGAAATTAGAGCAGCTGGGAAGGGGAGAAATATCAAATTACCACTATGAGGCATGATTATGTTAATACCTTGCTGAGCTTCCAAGCTTTCTCAGCTAGATGCTTGTGTGTATGTACACAGTTGGGGAGGAGGCGGGGTGGTGGTGTCTATCTTCCCTGAGCCAAAGCTTATCAGTGCTTGCTAAACAGCACAGCCATAAGTTTCCACAGGGACTTAAACAGGCTACAGGGATGGAGGGCAGGAGTGGGAAAAGTCTTGAGTGCTTGAGAAATTTGCTCCCATACTTGTTGCTTTTATTGAAGAAGAATGAATGTTCCTACCTTAATTATCCTAAATATTTCTGTTACCTTTCCCCATTTCTTTTGACTGCTTTGATGAAATTCTTCTCCCCAGCTTCAGATGTGCATATGACAAGCCCCATCTTAGCTGATCACCCAAAGCTTTCTGCAGTCCATGGAAACGGGCACTTACCTGCCCTGCCTCACATGTCTGCCTCAAGGTGAGATGAGCTATGTCCTGGTACTACCTGTTTCCCATCCTTGACTGTTGTGGGAGCCCAGATGTCCATCATTCGTGTCCCACTCTAGAAGATTTTTCAGCCTTTATTTGGATAGCTCAGTTATTTGGTCCAGTAAAAAGTAGTCCTTTTAAGTAGGTGTATATTTATGTTAAAACAATGGCATAGGCTAATATTTTGCAACTTGTCCTGCAACTTCTCTTAATTTCCATGTCTAATCTAGGCTGTAGATTCCTATTTTTACTATCTGACTACTGTGAAGGCCTTGTGATGTGTTAATAAATAGCTCTAATTTCTGCTAGGCACAAACTTGCTTTTTCCACACAGCTTTAAAGTCACTGTTGGAGGCATGGCAATATGCAGTGGTGTGTCATATTGCCACTTTTTTTAGATCAAATACCTTCCCTTTTTAGGCAAAAGGCTGCATATTGAATGCCTACAGGAACTCTGCCAGTGTTACAAGCAACCCTGAGCAGCTGGTGGGAAAGACTTTGGCAGAAGCTTTGCCCAACCTTTGTGGCTCTGGAGTGGGGCTGCTCAGTCCAGATGGAATCTGCAAACCATTCAATTGCCAAACTCAAATAATCCGTAACTGTTCATGTGTAAAATGAGAATTTTCTCAGTTTGGAAATTGTGAAAACTTTGGCAGTTTTTCCTGGAAACAGGAAAATTCTTTTTTTTTTTTTTTTTCTTCCTATTTTTTTCTTTTCTTTTTTCTTTTTCCCTGAGAAAGCAGAACTCCTGAATGTGTCACCTTGAAATACTTCTTTTTTGTGTGTGTGTGGTGTTTTGGTGTGGGTTTTGTTTTCTCTTTTTTTAACATGGACAGCAAAATACATGATTTTGCTGGGAATTTTCCAAAACTCAGTCTGAGGCAGACACCCATTGGGAAATTTCCATTGCCCAAAAAGCAGATTCTAGAAAGGGATGTTTGAGATTTGGACAGCACAAGCACTGGTATATTATGGTGACACTGCCTCTGGAGATGTGTGGATCATCTATTACAAAGTTTTTGTAAATTAAATGAGCCACACTTGAGTTTCATTCTGTAAGATGTAGGTGCACACTCAAGAAATAGGGCTTTTAAGACTTTTTCCTATATACACAATCTCCACTGAATACCTCCACTGTGTTCCCTGTGTAAATGCAAAATCTTTTGAAAACATACAAGCTGTCAATACAGACACCCAGGAGCACTCCTAAAAAATGATCTTTAGCAGATCTTGATGCAGCTGGTGTTTAGATATGTTTTATGTTTCTCAGTGCACTGACACAGACTAGAACTTCACATGCCACGTGGAGCTGGATGTGAAAGCCAGTTGTGTAAATCAGTTGCATTGCTATCGTGCGTTAGACAGATGTGTATCCCTGTGCTGTGATGATAGTGTGGATTGCACCCACAGGTGCACAGGGCCTAACACAGAAGAGCTGCCCTGGACTTGTGGTGGGATCTGGGCAGCCAAAGGAGAGACTTGACCACATGTCTGCTGAGCTGCTTTGTCTTTGCTGCGACAATGTTTGGCATGCGTGTGCGATAACGTGGCTAGTGGATCTGTGATTAAATAGACTCTGCAGACCCTTGGCCCAGTGTAAGAGGATGTGTGAGTGGCCAGTGATGCCAACGAAATTTTGGAGACATGATGAAGCCCTTCCGTTAGGCTGGAGTAGGAGTCTGCCCATAGGGATATTGCTTTGAGGACAAGATAAACACTTGGTCTGAACATGCAGTGCAGGATTCAAGGTAGTTAAAGCCGGAGTTTTCTCAATATCTCTTTGAGGGAACGTGCTTGCAACTAAGAACTAGGGAGACCCTGTCTCTAGGGCCTGTCTCTTATCCCTTCTCTGCCATAAAACACATTTCCTGAAGCAAAGTATATGCATTATAAATGTTTTCTAGCTGTATTGCTTAGACTTTGGGTTGTTTTTTTTCTTTGTGTACAGTTGTACAATTTCCTGCACTCAGGGGACAATGATCTGCCTGAGAATTGCTTGGCTGCTCAGGAGAGTCAGTCAGACTGTCTGGTGGGGAAATGAGGATAATATCTAGAAGGAAGGGGTATGTTTTTCTATCTATATAATTATAAAATCTAGCTTTTAGTAACAGCTTAAGCAGAGATCTGCCTTTATTAAGTGCAAGTCCAAGCACTGTACACACTCTTGGGCATGGGCTGGCCCTGCTGGCATCCCCCTGCCGTGTGCTGGTGTAGAAACTCCAGGCATTTCTGGTGATGCTGCATGGTAGGGAGCCCTGCTTGAATGGCACCCAAGGCTCTGCTTACAGATCTGTGGCATCCAGTCTCCAAGGATGTCTCAAGGGCCTCCCTTGCATTCAGCACAGAGTCTCAACGTGATCGGTGTCTGCTAACTTCAAGAGAAGTGCTCCAAAACTGTTTACCCATTGATTCGTCACCCTCTCACTGATTAATTTTTAACGTTGCCAGAGTTATTTTATCGATTACTTTATTGGTTTTTGTTGTTTGGGGTTTTGGTGGGGTTGTTGTTTGTTTGTTTGTTTGTTTTTTAGTTTTGGGGGGTTTTTTCTCCCTAAAGCAAATCAGTCTTTATCTACCATTTGTTTTTTTTCCAGGGTGACATTAGCACCTGAATGTAAACAATCCCACGTGTCCTGGAGGCAGTTTTGTAGTATATGTCACCCCATTAAACAGTCTACAACAAGACTAGAAATTTTTAAAAGGCGATTGTAACTCGAAGCAAGTATCAGCCTAATTATTTGTGATAACTTCTGTCATGTATTTAAGGCAAGCCCCTGGAATAAGACAACTTTACTTTCTTTCCCTTCACACTGTTCTTTTGATATTCTTGACTCCTGTGGTGAGAATCAATGCATTGATATCCCATGAAAAACATAGAAACAAACATGTACATAACGTTTTACGCTATCACTGAGGTTCTTCTGTAGATTGACTTTTAAAGATGTTTTCCTTTAGGGTAATAAAACCTAAAAATAGCTCGGGTCTTATAGTAAATGTTACCTGTATGTGTTTATATCCATCCACAGGCTGAGGCTTCGGTCTGAAGTGGTAGGTTTTTGGAAGTTTTTTATAATGAAAAAGAGGCCATGCAGTTTTATTGCCACTATCCAGCAAAGTGTGGTTTCATCAAAGCCTTTTATAGGGAGTTTACAATTGCAGCGTTACAAATGAGTTGGGTAGCAGGAAGACGACCCCTCACTGTGGAAAGCAGAAACTAGTTCTATAATTCAAAACATAGATGTTTGGCCTTTTGGAGTTTCCACCTGAAAAAAAGACTCTTCTGCAAAGGGCTTGAAGCAGACAATGGTAGTACATGCAGAATGGCAAGCCCTTCTTGGCGAGCAAAGCTCCGTAAACACTTGCTTCATCAGAGCAACCAGACCTCTGCAGCGTACATGGAAGTTTTACCCTAATAAGCTGTGCTTTTCAGTGAGGACTCGCTAACCGTTTAGAAGCCGGCACAGAGAAGTTGCCATATGGGGATGGGAAGTGACATAGCTGCATTTGCATAAGGGTCTGCCTGTGCTGATAAGCCTTGCTCAAAATCGGGGCTTGGTAGCTCAGCAGAGCACCATGGGGCTGTGTCTGTGTGGATCCAGATCTCCGCTGGCTCAGGCACCTCAGCTCCATCTTCCCTGTCCCTGCAGTCACCCTGCCCACTCTCACCAGCACAGACGTGCCTTTAGTCCCTTCTTGTGTTAGTGGGATGGTGCCAAGCCCTGTGCAGGGCTAGGGGATAGAGCCAGTAATTAATTTTTCAGTTCACTGAGAGTTGTGAAGTGTGTATGTATGAGGGGGATGGAACATTTGAATTTGGTTGGGAACTTTGAAAAAGGAATTTTATTATGTTCTAATTGGAAGGATGTGGTTAAATGGGCAGTAGCTGTAGCAGAGAAGTTTGAAAATGTCAAAATGAAACATATTGACTCTTAAAATGGCTGTAATTTTTTAAGGAATTTAAGGAAACAAGTTGAATTTAAGGGTTTGGGGGATGTTACTAAATTTATGCTTTTGGTGGGGAAAACAAGGAGGTGAAAATATCACCCAGCTCTGATGTGAAACTGTAAGAAGAAATAAAAAATATAGGCATTAGGGGAAAAACTGGAGCAACAGATGTCTTTCCTCTTCCTATGTCCTTATCGTGTACCAGAAAAAATAAAACCAGGGAGCCTGAGTAAAAATGGTAGTGTCAGGTGTGGGCTAACTGTTGATAGTAATAAATGCAAACCAATTTTTCCTTTCACCATTTTGTACTGGTGTGAAGGACTATGATTAACAGAAAATTGAGAATCTGATCCTTCAAAGGTAGTAGAGCTAATATGCAACTCTGTCTGTTTGCAGGGCACATGACTAAGGTACAAGGAACTGGGGGGCAAACCCTTTATCGTGGAAAAGGTCTACTAATGCCCATGCAGAACAGGCAGGCTTCTGTGTTTCAAGGTTTCATCAAAAATCATTAAAGCTGAACAAAAAACTTGGCTGGAATTAGCTAGTAGCTCCCAAGAAAGCTGACTCAGTAGTCCAGTACTCTGGACCCAAGTGCTACTACATCTAGGCTCTGTTGAACTGTTTTTCTTGTCTTTTTTTTTTCTTTTTTTTTTTTTTTTGCCTCTCTCCAGTGACTTATAGGCACAGCATATTTGTGTGTCTCTACATTTCTATGAGCTGTATGTATGTGTGAAGCAAGCCTGAATGTGGCACACCACCGACTGAATAGCAATGTCTGTATAATTCTCCTTGTGCATGAGGCGGGGATTTCTCATTTCATACATCGATAGAAACCTGCTGCTGCAAATCTGCAAATACAGATAACCATATCCTTCCTTTAATGTTCATTAGCAAGGACAATTTCGAAAGTACCTTCCCAGACCAGACTGTAAGGTGCAGAGTGTTTCTAGCCTTTGCGTTCATGATGGGAGCAGTTTTGGATACAGCCAAGGTACTTGCTTAAACCAGCTTTCACATTATCGTTTGTAGACAGACAACAGTCCCAAGAGCCTTTGTGGCAGTTCCCCCTTCAACAAGGTTTCTGGGTTGGGATTTGAGCAAGGAATTTGTTTTTATTAATTGTATAAACTAGAACTTCATTAGCACCACTTTGAGGTTTACAGAATCTAATCTTGCAGAAAGCAAGAACAACTTTTATTCACAGTCCGTTTTAGACCCCAGCACATGCTGTAGGGGTGTCAGCATTGATCATCTGGCTCCTTCCCCAGCTCTGGAGCCTTGTGTTGCTTTCCATCACTGCAGTAGCATTGAACTGCATGCTTCTCCCCCAGTCCTGGCGCTACTTATAGGTAGGTAGCATTTGGCAGACTTTCTGTTTCTTGTAGCAACTGTCTGTTGTGTTCCTTTTGGGATTGCCAGCTGAGCTGTTCCTGGACAGTGACTTTCGTCTGCTTCTTGCCAAAGGCCACATAGTTATTTTGCTGTTTGGCGCTTTGTGGGATGGGTACAGGTCAGAAGCAGTCTGGTCTTTGAGATGATCTTGGTTCAAATGAAGCTTATTTTTTGCATAGAGAAAATGTTTGGGTTTGGGTGTTGTTTTTTTTTTTTTTTTTATTGACATAAATGATTGGCCCTAACACCTCATGCTTCAAGCTGAGTGCATGTCTATCAGACTGTCCTCTGCCACTGCTTGAGACCAAGGCCTCCCTCAATTTTTTTCTAGCTTTCTCTGACTTGAGCACCATCAGGTCCTGCCACAGTCCAGCTTCACAATAGCTCTCTTCTGGGGCAGTGCCAGCTTCCAAAACATGGTACTATAGCCAGGCTTCATTTGTAAGCATCTTTAATTATTCCTCCCTTTGCCAGCAATGGTCAGCTGCTCTGCATTTTAGTTCTGAATGAATTAGTTTGCTGTGCTGGTTTGATTTGTTTGAGCTTCTCTCCTCTGAAACATCAGCATGTTTCTCTCCTAACAATCCAGTTCTGCAATTGGTTACTTCAACTCATACCAACCAAGGTTTCCATTCAGACATTTCTGCTTATGATAAACAGGGCATAAAGGAGAAGTAAGAAGTGGTTGCTTCACCTGTGTGATGTGTGGCTATCCCCTCTAGGGACTAATTTAGCAGAACTGCTGACTGCTTTCTGCCTGGTATGCCAGGCAGAACATTCACTTTGAGGTGTGGGGAGCCATGCTCTGCATCCTTTTGTGTGAGTAAGCCTTTAAAAACCCTGCAGGAAGGGGCTATGGAGGGGATGAAGCACCTTCCGATGGGAACCAGCAAATGTGATTATGCCCTAGGGAATAGCTCGGGCTGATAGAACTGAGATACTTTGCTTTTGTTTGTCTCTGGGATTTTTTTTTTAAAACTGCTTTTGAGATCTAATATAATTTATATTTACCCAGCAGTACAGAGTTACCTTCTGTGCTCTGCCTCTTTCTTATTGTATCTTCATATCGGAGAAGGTTGATATTTTTGTCCCATCTACACAGCCATGAGATTAAATAGCAACTTGATCTTGCAGTCTTCTGCATTTTGAAGTGTCATATAAACATCCTTAAGAAACCAGTAGTGTTGCTATATTTGGTTACCAGTCAAAATGGATCTCAACTAATAAAGATGGATGCTTTTAAATAAATATTTTTTTTCCAAATTATAAGAGCAATTCAGCGATTATTTTTTTTTTTAAAGTGCATTTGAAAATTAAAGTCCAAACTTTTTCCCTTATCTCATGCAAGAGCACTGCTTGGAATCCTTAATGTGACATTTCATAAAGACCTATTTTCTTAATTTAAAGGGGGAGATGCCACACAGGGGAAGTGGAGAACTACACATTTCTCTAGTGCTTGCATTGATCATGTCATTTGGATGAGTTATCTTGTGCTTCAGTTTCCCTTGTTTATGATCAGAGTTGATATTTACGTTATCGAGAAACCTCAACTTCAGAATCTCAAATCCCTGTTATGTTGCTGCTTATTGTAAATCAAGTTCATGCACTTAAAAGGACGTATATGCATGCAAGAGATTACAAAAGGACTGCTCACATGGTCCAAATGAAACACATTAACAATAGATTTACTTTTCCCTGTAGTGTGGTAGAATGCAGAGGCATTTTCAGGATCAGTACTTTGTAATGGAAAAGTACACAGATTTATATGCTTATAGCAGGAAAATCTTCACTCTGCTGTACGTGTTATGGCTCAGAAGGACACCAGACACTTTGAAAGTCTGTTAAAAGTTAAATGGCTAAAGGGAATGGCAAGAGAATGTATTGTTATTACTTGGAAAAGAGCCATCAGCTCACATGATGCCTTGCAATTAGCAAAAAAAGCCAAATTCCTGCCCTTGAGGGAACATAAAGTGGGACATCAGCTCAGACTGAGGAGAGCAGAGATGACTTCTATTAGAAAGATGGGCAGAGGACTGCCTCACAACAGAAATTAACTTTAAAGATTTTGGGTTATGTATGAGGGATAAGAAAAGATGGAGTAAGTTTTGATTGTACAAATGAAGATTCTTTGCACAAAACAAGTTTCTTCTGAGTTTCACCTCCTTCTAATGCAAGAGTAATCAAGTACATGGTTGAGGACAGCAGGTTCTCCATCTCTGGAGAAATTTAGGTACAAGGCAGGCAAACTTCTGTGTGTTTTAGTATAATAGATGGTTTATATTCTGTCCTTGTGTGTGTTTGGCAACCTCTTTAGGTCTTTGCCAACTTTCAATGATTGTATGAAATGTGAGTACCTGCTTCGCGCATGCTTCTGGCTTTAATTGTCTGATTCTATGACGGTTTAGTGCTGTTTCTCCTTGCACTACTAGAGACAGCTTTCAGATTTGTGTACTTGCTAAAATTTGTTTGGTATTTTCATTGCTCTGTGGAGTGTTAAACATTCTAGCCACTGAAAAACTCTCTTCAGTAAAATGAGTGCTATTTAGCTTTAAATGTAGAATGTAGGGCTATTTTAGTGAAGTTTTTATAGCACAAAAAACACCTCTTTGCAGGTGGTGATATATGCCATATGAATGATAGATACAGGGAGAACACAGACTCTTCCCTGGCACAAGCTACACTTTACTGTCAAATTTTATTGTATTACAAAGGAGGCCTTCCTGTGCAGA
The DNA here is from genome assembly GCF_023638135.1 of Falco biarmicus. Taxonomy (NCBI): domain Eukaryota; kingdom Metazoa; phylum Chordata; class Aves; order Falconiformes; family Falconidae; genus Falco; species Falco biarmicus. The sequence goes on from NC_079294.1 coordinate 32,863,735, forward strand.
AGCTGACACGTAAGAATTCCCTTAAGAGCTGTTGGCAAGTAAAAACATTGCTTACAGCAGCTGCATTCCGGCCTCCCCAGAGATTCAGTCGTTCACTCCTTCACCCTGGTTCCCATCCCCACTGAACTTCATTATAGAGAAGATGAAGCTCTTGGGTAAATGATATGAACCCTGTAAGCAAGGCCACAAGAATACAAGTCCTCCTTTTTGACTCCGCCTTGGGTACCAATCTCCATCCCAAAACTGCTTCTGTACGTAGAGTGCCACATTACAATCATTACTCTAAATTTGCCTGTCTCCCAGCGCTGATTTTGACAGTTGCTCAATAAACCTGTTTTTGTGTGTGGTACTACTGTCTTTAGATACTGTCCACTGCAGCAACCAATAGAACTGGGGTATTTTAACCCTCTGCTTGTTATACATGTGAGTGTATGTGAGGGTTCAGTTTGGGCTGATGTGCTGACTTGTGCTGCATGATATTAGTAGATGGCTTAATCTTTCATACCTTTGCTTTAGTGGGTTTTTCTCCTATTACGATGTTGGAAAAATAACATTTATTTCAAATGCATTTTCCTAATAATAATGACATTTTGCATCTCATGACTTATTTCAGGGCTGATTTGGTGTTAATAGCTAAATAACTCCTGCAGAATACTGAGAGGTCATTTTGGAAGAAGCTACCATAAATAGCTGTGATGAAAAAAACTTATGGGAATTGGCTAAAAGTAACTGTGAAGTCATCTAATATTTACATGAAACTGTGATGAAGTTCTTATGTTGGAGTTGTGCTAAGTTTAGTGATTAAAAGTTTTACCCTGTATATTATAACCCAGTCACTTCCATTTGGTTACAGTCTCTTTATTCACATCTCGCTTTGTGCTAGTGAGAGACTAGTATTTTTCTCCCTTACAGGATTGGGTAAAATGAGTTTTTATGGTTCTGACTAAATCTTATCCATAGTCAGATTTTAATTCTATGGAATTCACCTCTTGCCACTCTTTTGTTCTTTGCCTTCTCGAAAAGCTTTCTCAGGGTCTATGTCCATACTTGTTCTACATATGCTGAAACACTCCTTGATATTCTGGAATAAGACAACTGCATAGAAAAGAAAATATTCTTAGTTCACTGTTTTCAACCCAAGACAGGAATAGTATTCTACTTCTGTTCACAATAACTACTAATTTCTTGCTTTAAGAACTTGTCTGCACCATGCAATTAACTGGAAATATTGTCGTAGTGTAAATGTATTAAGGGACGACTGTTCTAGAACAGCTTTTCTGTAAATGCTTTTACTGTATCCATGTGGGAGACGTTCTGCAGTAACTACTGTTATGTGTCCCCTTATTCTCCTTTAATCTGGATTAATTTTCTCTCATGTATGAGTCAAAAGAGCAGCTTGTGTATTCAGGCTGAGTTGTCTTGTTTTTGTTAACTTCAATGCCAGTTTATGACATCTGAGAAACTTTGAAATATTTTTTCATAGTGTTAAATGCAAAAGGTATAGAAACAAGCCAATATCCTCAGCTTGGATAGTTGAAGTCTTCAGAAGTCTGACTTCTGAAATGTAAATGTAACTCATAAACTACATTTCAAAAGTGCTCATATATTCCTTACAGGTTGAAGCAGAAATCCCAAAGCTCTATGGTCAGGGCTTTGGCTCTTTGAATGAGCTATGACCTAGAAAGCTAAATCTTGATGTTGTGTGACTTTCTCCCCAAAATCCTGTGACAATAAGCCACTTTAGGCATTCTGTAACACAATAGCTCTGAACTGACAAAAGAGGAAAATCTGGGCGTAATCCTGTTTCTTTGTGTTGTCTGGCTATCTAACAGCTACTTGTTACAGAGAGCTCCCTGACACTTTCTTTTTGGACTGTGATGTGTATTTGCGAGATTTTTATGTCTTTATGTGTCACAAGCACCTCAGTCTCCAAGGGTGTTTGGTGACAGGAAACCATTTTGCATTCAACTCTGCTACAGAATAGACACAAAGATGCAAAGCACACATATGCAAAGATTTACATCTTTTCACTTTTTGTTATGCCCTTGCTCCACTGCAACACCTTCCCTTCCTTTTTCCCATTAAAGAAAGGGGTGGGGGTAGGTGGGAAGTATCACCTAATCAAACCTGTGAAAGTCCCATATTCTGATTAAAGGATGAAACGTTTGATAAGTGTTAGAGGAACATAGCTTCAAATAAATACTGGCCAGTTAATGCATGCAGGTGTACAGCGCTTAAGCCAAATTCAGCATTATTGACAAGAACACCAAAGACAGCCTGATTTCAAAGCTGACATCTTGATTTAAAGTCAACTTAAGTGTGCTTAAAGCCCCTCTTGATAGTGCTGCTAGGAGGAAGGCAAATCCTGGAGCTATTCTAAATGTCAGCCTTGTATACTTGGGTTGCTTCAGCTGACAAAAATGTGATGGCCACTTGGAAAATTGACATGATAGAAAACACAGGAAAGGATACAACCACAGCTCAATTAAACCCACCAGATCTTTACTGACATGGCTGCTGTCTTTATTTGTGCTAATATAAGAAAGAAAGGGCAGGGGAGGGAACAGCCACCCCCCTCAAAAAAAAAAAACAAACCAGCCCCACAAAGGAAAAATAAAGAAGTCCTGGCTTTTGTATTCACTAAACTACAGGTTCATCTGTAACACTGGAAATAGTCCAAAAAGGCATGGCAGCAGGGCTTTTGTGTTCTCAAAAACAAATTATCCATGAAAAAATTCCAGATTACTTCTCTGTCTGTCCCCCTGCCTGCCTTGTTCTGTTCCCCCCCTTCCAATTTGCTTAGTTTTTATCATCTCTCAAACTGTCATTGTGTGGAGGTCATTTTAGTGTTGTTTTTTCCGTCCTTATGTTCCCTTCAATTTAGAAAGTTTCTCTGGTACAATTTGTATCTCCAAATTGCTTTCAGTCAGAATTAAACACATAGCTTTGTACCTCTAATTTGTCTGGTACAAACACCTCATGCACTTGTCAGAGGGATTCACTTCTTTGTTAACCGCGTTTATAAAACCAGTCTTGACTCATGCTGGAAGGTTTTGCTGGTCCTTTACCCTTCAGCAGGAAATGACATGGTCTTGTTTGAAGCATTTTATCTTGATCTACAGGGTTATGCTTACATGTGCATGCCGGAAAGCCAGAATGGTTTCAAATGCTCACCCACAGGAAATGAAAAATCCTAAAAGTAAGGCAGAGTGTGTGTACCTGAGGTTGCTTCTTCCAGTGATTCTCCCTCCCTCCTACACTGGCCCAGTCCTTGCAGACGGCTTGGATCTGTGCTTGGACCCCACTGCTCCTCAAAGCCTCTCTGAGGCATGAAGTGAGACAAATTCAGTGCAAATTAACTATAAACCCTAACTATGCTTAACTTACAAATGTAATTTTCAAGTAAAATCTAAAATTTGCTCTAGAAATGTTGAGGGGAAATGCCAACCAACTAATGAAAAGTTAAAGCTCTTGTAGCTCTGTAATTTCACTGATGGAAATATTTCTTCTCTCGTTACGTACTCTATTGGTCACAATCAGATTTATTTTTTTCTCTGATAGTTATGATGTATTAGTTTGTTGTAGGCATAAGCAATTAATATAGCTTTTATGCCTCTCTTTTTCTCTTTCCTTGTATAACCACCTGCAGAGTAATTCTAAAAACAGTATTTTCAAAAATCATGCTTGGATGATCCAAACAAATTGAGAGGCATTTATCAGGAAGGCTACCTTCTGTTGCATTCTTTTCTTTGCAAGTGGGAAGCTCCCTAACCACAGTTTTATGTAAATCTAGGGTTTATACATATATATGGTGTAAATAGTGGGTTTTTATATATGCACACATGTATATGGTGTAAACACATGGTTCAGACCCTATGTGTATGTAGTAAATCACTCCTCCTGGAGAGTTGAATTTTCTAGTTTGCTGAGTGTTCCTGCAGCACGCAGAAGCTGTAAACTGACCCAGTAAGTAGAGCAATAGGACTAGAAAAAGCTGAAGTCAATCACCACCTCTTGTTGCTGTTGTACTAGTTTTTGGGGTAGAGTTCTTCTTGCCTAACTCTTAGCTATTGAAATCAGTGGTTTAGTCTAACTCAGTATCTAGGATTTTTCCATAGTCAGTGAGGAGAGGCTGGCATCTCCAGAGGGCTATTAAGTCCATTCTTTAATACTACTTTTGGAGGATATGAATTACTATCTGGAGGTCACCATCTGGTCAGAGAGTACAGTTCAATGACTAGCTTGGAGCAGATATCTAGATCTTCCAAGACTGAAGCTGGTTGCTTGAATCCCATCCCTAACATTTAAATATGAAGTTAGTTACATAGTTAAGCTGCATTATGGGATGATTTGGTCTATGGCTCCTCTAGTTCTTAAATCCTTGTACTAAACATCTGCTGTTACTCACTGTAGAAAGAAAAAAGGCAACCAGGCTAAATGGATCTGTTGCCTGGTTATTCTTTTTAAAATCTGTTATGTAAATATCTGCAGTCTTTAGAGAAATAGAATGTGTGCCATGCCATGGAAAAGGGGAGCCTAAAGTGACTTCATGTGCTTAGATTTAGCCACAGAAATCTACTACATATAATAAAACAACTGGAAAACCTAGATGTGTGTGCTGAATTGTTTTGTTGATTCCCCCACCCCACCCCCCACCCCCCCGTTTCTGCTGTCTGTGTGCATGTGTATGAAGGATGCAACAGAAATATATCCTCTGGTGACCAGTCACATTTGCCTTTTTAAGGTACAAAAATGCTTAGTGGGAGATGTTAATTCTAGAACGAAATGAAATATTTACATAGCTACTTGGCGTGCTTTGGCTTGGGGGGGAACAAAAAATCCATCTCCTTGTTTTCAAAAGCCCATGGATCAAGTTTGACTAGAATAGAATGAATATGTTTTTTTGAGTTAAGTCTCACAATGTTAACATGTTCTAGTTTTTATGCAGTCTGCCACTAGTATGGTTATAACTAGTGATTGCTCAGTGCATTGCTGGAACATGTATTGCACCCTCTGTGAATTCTGTAGAAGATTGATTGACAGCAAGTGACCAACATTTACTTTCTACTTTTGCAGCAAGCTTTTAAGCTGTAATATTATTAAGAAAAATATTAAGAAAATTAAGAAAAATTTAAGCACCAACATTTTCAGAAAATCATAAATATTTTCAGAACTGCTTGATCATCTAAAGGTCATCTGAAGATAGTAGTACAAATTTCCCTGTTAAGCCAAAGCATCACCGTTGGCCTGAGCCATTTCAATCTTGCGCATGATAATCATTAGGAAATCCAATCTGTCACCACTGTCCATTGCCCAGATAATGTCATGAAATGAGATGTGCTGAGATAATCTTGGCAAGAGAACTGGGGTGGAAAAGGGGGTCTGTTCACCTTGGCAAGAGGAATGTTCCTTTGTAGCCCCAAATACAATGACACTAAAGACCCAGACCATGTGAGCTGAATATTAAGCCAAGAAATTTCAAAAAGGATCTTCTCCGTTGCAGCAGATTTCTGATTCAGTCATGAATGATTGGGAAGGAATTGAAAGATGTTGCAGTCTGCTTGGCCTTCTAGCAGATTGACTTAGACTGTTTCAGGCAGTTGAAATAACTTTGTTTATGCAGCTAAGCTGTTGACACAGAGAACTAGTTGTCTCTGCAATTTATCACTTAGTCTAAATGTTATTCTGGCAAGCTCAGAAACCTGTGATACAAGGACATGATTCAAGTTGCAACTGAACTGGAGTGCACTTGACCTCACCACTTGCACAAAGGGATGTTTGGGAATTGGCTTCTGAGAAAACCTTCCCTGTCTCCACCCTCCCACCTATGTGAGCTATCGGGAAAATGGGCATGTGGCATAAACCCTCAAAAATGGCCAAAGAACTGGTGTTAGTTGGTGCTAAAATATATTTGCTAGTGTGCGTTAATGCAAATTCACAATTGCAAAAGATGAAGCTGTGTAGATGGAAGACCTTGCAAAGGGTTTATTTTAAAGGGGTAGGTTTGTTCCTTTAAACTATGCAGATGAAAGGTTGCATGTATAATATCAACATGATTAACAATCTTATGTTAAAAACACATAACAGAATAATGGAACCTTTTGTAGCAATAATGTGGAAGCTCCGAGGGAAAGACTTGGTTATATTAACTTACCCCATTAAGTATCTGTGTATACTATCTTTTGCATTTGCGTGGCCCGCTGGCTCAATTACGCTGTACCTTCTTACGCTTTATTGTTTCACCAGTAGACCGGTGGTCTTATTGGTCTGGTTTTGAAGTTTACGGAAATACTGTACAAAAGATACTGTTCTTATTTACTATGCAGTGATTCTAAGATTGTTGGATGACCTGGCTGTTTGCAAGGTTGTGAGTCCAATCTTTGAGTGCAAAAGCAACACTGATGATAGTTTGGTTACCAAGATCCACGTTTATGACACTAATATTTTCTCTACATATGTGATTTAATGTGCTAATTACTTTAGAACGAAGAATGAAAGATAGTCATTTGGTCAGCTTAATCCCTGAATCATGAGTGATTTCAGTAGCATTATGATAAGGACTAATTTATCCCATCCAGTCTCATTGCATCCTCAGATACTATGGTGGTGCCTCTTCCTTCTCCTGCCACAGAGCAACAGATGGAGATAGATCATTTAGTACTGTCAAGTAGCTTACATACAGGTTTTGATCCCACAAGACTTCAATGTATTTGTTACAGGCCATTTTGTGTGAAGGTGTGATCATCTTTTCTCAAGAGACAACCATCTCTCAGTACAATGACCAGTGTCTTTTAGCTGCATAAGCTGCCTCCTGTACTCTTTCTTACAGCCTAGGAAGATAGTGGAGTGTGGAGAAATCAGGGCAGTGAAAAGACACCCTTTCCCCGCTTTTCTACCACACAGAAGCCAGGAAAGTCTGGCCAGTTCAATGTTGACAACAGAAGATGATTAATTTGAGTCTTCCATCTCTCAGTCAAGAAGCTTCTCTCATTTTTTCCTGTCTTCCAATTCTTCAATGCTGCCACTGAAATCCCCCGTGACCGGGTTGTCTCTTCAAATAAGATTCTCCTATAAAGACTCCTTTTCCAAATGAAATGAGATTAAACATAGACTTTTCAGTAAGGATAACCTTACCAACAGTCCCTCACACTACAACCACTGATTCATTCTGGTTTGCCATAAGCATTGTTACACTCGATCTTGGGAGCTTGCTGGCTTGAACACACAGCTGGTGTCCTTATGGTTGGGCTGGGCTGTGGTGCTTGGTCAGGTTTGTGCAGCACCCACCTGGTCTGCTCCCACCTCAGCTCACTGCTGCCTTGAGGATGCTATTTAAAATGCATAGCCAGTCTGGTCTGCCACATGTTGCAGAGGGAACCTCTGTAGCTGGTTATGGTTTGGTGGCTCCACTCTGGGGCGTAGGATTGTAAACATTTGAGACCATAGTGCCGTGTAGGTGGTTGTGAAGTTGCAGTGATTGAGTCTGGAGACAACTAGCTTAGGCTGCATTAGCGAGGTGCTTTGAGTAAGGCATACGTGGTCATGCTACTTTTGGTCAATTCAAGTATGGATGGAATAAGGTCATCTTTACTCACAGTGCAAAGGGAGGCAGATCCTTAATCACTGCAACACTTAGTTCTCGCAGTGCTGAGCTTGGTGAAAAATAAAAAATTACACCTCTGTCTCACACTTTCAGACATGCAACGTCTCTGAAGTTCTTAGAAACTTGTGGAGGTGTACAAAAGAACAAATGAGATGGACTGTGAACTTATATGGAATAGAATAAGAAAAAATTAAACACCCACTTGTTTTCATATCTTTCCATCTCTCCACCCCTGCCAAAACCAATCCATTTTTATGTACATAAATTTGATGCATGAGTGGTAGATACTAGAGTTATTTATTTCCAAATTCCTTAAACATTTAATTGAAATGGGTAATTAACTCTTTACTGTCTATTTCTGTGAAAATACAAGTTGACAGTGTTTTTCCAAGATGTGTTCCCAAGTTTTCTGTGAATTGGAACCCTAAACTTCTAAAACCAAGCTTGCTTTTATTTCCTTACTCCCTTAAATCCAGGCAAGAAAAATTCATGCTTAGTTGTGGATTTCAGTCCTTTGCTGTTGTACTGGAATGACACTCGTTCTAATACCTGTTCACACATGACTTTGAAGTACATGCTACTAAAAAGTTGCCTTGTTTGTTGAGTTTATAGCTTCTATACTTTTACCTAAAGCATCATGATAACGAATAGCATTTTGCCAATCCCTGTTCTTGAATGAAAATTCAAGCATCTCAGTGTTTATATGTTAAAGAGTTGGACTTTAGTATGTAGGGTTTGGGGAAAAGTGAAAAGATTCTAGGGGGATATAGAAAAGAAAAACCAAACACACCCTGAAGGAAAGTAAGAAACCTCAGAACTTTTTTGCAATCTTCTGATTTATTTTGAGTCTTGTCCATGAATTTTGAGTGAATTAGGTTAGCAGTGCCTCTCACACAACTATTTTCATTTGCAGAAGTTGAGCTGAAGCATAGCTCAAGTAATACACATCATATCCCATGTGAAATATATTAGTGTCACAGGGCCTTCATAGACTTTAAGACTATACACAAAAACTTACAAAGCTACTTGGTATTACCATGACTTGATGAATTATCTTACATCCAGCTGAGTTACAGAACCTACCAAGGTCCTCTTCCTGGCCTGATGCAGTCACAAGATATCATAAAATCATAGAATTGTTTGGGTTGGAAGGCATCTTAAAGATCATGCAGTTTCAATCCCCCTGCCACAGGCAGGGACACCTTCCACTAGACCAGGTGGCTCAAAGCTCCATCCAACCTGGCCTTGAACACTTCAAGGGATGGGGCATATGTGGTGGATTAAGGTGATGCACTTTGATTCACAATTAGTGTGCACATAAGATCACATGCATAGTCAGGTACCAGCTCAGGTGACAAGTGACAAGCATTTAAGCCAATGTAGCACTTCTTATTTTTAGCTAGGGCAAATAAGAGACACTGAAATGGGCAGTTACCAAGGTTTAGCTGATGCATTAAATAACTGTTAGGACATGGTAATATGATTACTTGTGATCACTGTCCTTCGGAGTATATCACCATTGGCCTTCAGATTGCAACCCTGATCAGCAAGAGAAGCACCTTCTTTCTATACCAAACCAAACTTGCACTTATTAAAAATTTGTGATGCGGGAAATGAAGACATCTCAAGCAGTATTGTGCTCACTCGTGTCTTACTTCTTTTTTATTGCTGCTGTTATGAATTTATACTGAGATCTCAAGGAAAATAGAATATTACTTTCAAGTGCTGCCTTTTAAAAGTTGCTTCAGAAATATGAAACAAACTGTCAGCAGCTTTTGGAAATGTTCAGTAGGAACTCAGGTCTCAGCTGCTTTCTGTAAAAGCCTGAAGTAAAGTTTGGTATTTCCCAAGGTAATAAATATCCCTTAATTCTCAGATCCTTGAAACTTATCAGCAGTGTGGAAAATGCCTGAGAATCTGTTCAGGAAACAGGACTTAAAACCACAAGGTACACTTTGAAATGCAACAGCAAGCACAAAGTCACTCGAAGTCTCAGCAAAGTGAAGTAGTAAACATGATGACTCTGGCTTTCTTGTACAGTGTTTTTGGAGCTAATTTGAAGCTGTAGATTCCCAATGCAACCAAGGGCTACAAGATCTTAGCCAGCGTATTTTAAATGAGGCCCTTCCAATTGGGATAGTCCCTGTGTTGCACTGAACTGCAAAAAGATTGACTGCGTTTGCATCATTAACTCGGAGAGAGCTCAGACGGCCAACTTAGTAAATATAGTAATAAGAAAACCAGTAATAATACAAAGGTCTTGCTACTGATCTGATCCCACTATCCCATTGGGGTCATTCCTTATCACTCTGGTTTGCTTAATATGAGTGGAATCTGTGCATGTCCAAAGAACTGAATGGTGTCAGCTTTGGATGGGCTTTGGTGATCTTTCTGGTCTGTTCTTTTTCTGGGTAATTTTGCTCCAGCTTTGCATGCATTTGCATGTAAGGCAAAGTAGACTTCTCCCTGCCCCCCCCCCCCCCCCCCCCACTTCCTTTATTTGCCCCTGCATGTGGTCTTTCACATGCGTGTTACATCTGGACCAAGATTTTGTGGGAGCTGCTAGGGGTTAGTCATAACCACCCCTATGCAAGATTAGTTATTCCACAAGAATATTGGGTGGCTACTAGTATAGAAAATTACCATCCCTCAGAAAAGAGAAAATGCCCTAAAAACAATCTCCTCATAAAGACCTTTAGCAGCCACTATGGAAAGCAGTGATTGAAGTTTCTGTGCAGAAGTACAGCTTTTATAGACAGGCTACAGGTATGCAATACAGAGGAGAAGATGCTGTTTACCCATGGTACAGAGAAGGACAGGCATCTCCTGCTGTTGTGAGACTTAAAGACTAAGTTAATCAAGACAGCTCTCAGAAGTCATGGCAGAACTGGTCCTCTGTGCTAAGCATTGTGCAAGCATAATGAATGCAGTCTGTATCCCCTTGCTGTTTTCAGTAATAACATACACATGCTGACTTAAAAACATCTTTTCACTTGCATGGTACTGTACTAGACAACATGAGAGGAGGTGTTGGGGCTGAATGGTACATGACACTGTATGCACAGCTGCAGTTCCTTCCACAGCAGTTTGCTTTATGGTCCTCTTATTCCAAAATGTCCTTTTTGGGAGAGATGGAAAGAGCAGCATTGTAGGTAACTTTCCCAGAGTTCCTGAATGTCACAGTCTGCCAGAGGCATGTTCCTGTAGTTTGAAGCCCAAAGTATATATTGCCTGCCTTTGGAGGTGGCATGAAAGTATGTGGAGGTTTAAAGCCTGGTGGGAAATGACTGAGTGACTCTTTAGGATGGAGGGTTCCCAGCTGGGCAAAGTCTTGTTCATCCTGCCTGAAGCAACCAGTCCCTGCAGAGAAATAGTCTCAGAATTATTCTCCAGTTTTGTCTTGGGGGGAAGTAGCTGGCCCACTTCAAAAGCAAGTCCTGGACTGAATTAATATAATGCATCAAAATGATCAGGCAGACATTTAGGAATGAACAGTGAAGCTATTTTTCTTGAGACAGTAGACATGGTCTATCAGCCTTTCTCTCCATCCCTCTCTGGGTCTCATTCTAGCAGTAAGGACTAAGATGAAATACTAGGAGTTATATCAGCTAATTATATCCTGACAAATATCTGGAGATTATTTTAGGCTACATGAAAAAGCAAATCAAAAGATGAATGTTTTATGAATTTTCTGATTGTTTGGAAATAGGATTGTATGAATGATATTTTAAATTATATTTAGCTTTTGTTGACCTAACACTGCAACACAATTTGCCTAGTAGAATCCCCGTATTTGCACAGTTATTTTTTCCTTTACATTCCAGTAGATGTAAAACAGCAACCATGGACTGTCATTTCAACCTGATCTCCATAAATCTCAAAGGAGACTTTATGAATGATTGGTTCTGGTGTCCTGACGCAGTAAGGAGAATAAGATGTCAAATTTAGCATATCACTGCTACTTCAGCATGTCAGTTTTACTATCACTCTAGCTATCTTTGCCAGATGCATTCACAAATGCAGTTACTTTTTTATTGCTATGAAGTACAAGAAAATATATCTCTGAAATAAGTTGGTGGGGTTTATTTATTGTCACACCTGCCCTCCATTAAAAAGAGTAATCCAAAATAACCACTTTTTTCTACTGAGCAAAATTATGTTCTATGTGCTACAGGTACGATCTAGTGCATGTTTTTCATTAATGAAGCCTTTTGATTTAAGGCATGTGGTGCTGTTCCACTGTTACAGACCCATGCCTCAGCTGGTAGTTGCGGGGGGGGGATGTATGCCAGGACATGGCATGCTCTCTCATCCTTTGCTTTCTGACAGAGGGTAGTGCAGATTGTATGGAATGACATCAGCGGCAGTTCTGGAGGAAGTAAGGAAGCCACCTTACAAGCCCCCTCTCCACAATCAGTTTTGACCTGAAGGGTTGGTTACTTCTCAGAATTACTTACAGAGAAGTAGTGCAGGAAAGATGAATGTGAAGAGTATGGCTGAAAAAGGTGAAGGAGAAGGGAAGAAAAAAAGAGAAAGACAAGGGAAAACCAAATAGAGGAGTAAAAGAAGCTGAGTGGTGGAAAAGCAGTTGGGAGGTGGCTTCTCTGTTAAACTAGGCAGATCTGGGGGGCTCTGAAAGCCACAAGTTTGTGAGATTGCAGTTCTGTCCCTGGCAGCAAGAGACTGTTCCGCACCACTGATGTAAGAGATGCTGGAATACTGTCCATTCAATTGCATGGCCTCTGTAGGTAAGCATTTTTTTGGATAAGACAATTTATTCATGGTGGAATCCCAGGTCTCTATTAATATACGTGCTGGTATCTGTTTCTATGGTTACAGTTGCAAAGCACAACCCTCTGCTTTTAAGTTTGTAAGTATATGAAACTCTAATATATGGAACAGAAATCTCCTGAGCTTGGTACCTTCCCTGAGGTAATATTTTCCTTTAAGAACTGTTTTGAAAGCAAGCTTGAGAAAGACAGTTCTGCTGTTTTGGCAGGAATAGAGAAAAGTATGACTTTTCCTACTGCCTGAGAAGGCATATGTCTCATAAATGAGACCTAGTGCAGACAGACAGGAGGGTGTGATGTTTGCTCATTTGCTGAATACTCAGTGTACCTCCTTTTCCCTGGAGTATTTCGCAGTGAAAATCCTTTGGCATCACTCTTGCTGTTGTCATTCTCATTCATACCAAAGTGAGGTGCCACGGTCTATCTACGCAGTTCCCTTCCATCCAAGAGGTGGTATAGAGACATGCTAGGTACCTAGGTCTGCATAATTTTGTTTTCAAGTTTTGAGAGAAAAAGAACTGTAAAATGTATGCATTAATAAAACTGGTGACAAAGTGATGAAAGGCTCAGCAAACAGCTAGCATGGTTATACACTGTTTTGAGAACTATGGTTTTTTCCTTCAAATAATTACTGTCCTATATTTTAGATTAATAGGCTTTCCTGTCCCATAACTTTCCAAATCAAATTGGCTTCCAAAAGAAAATTTAATCCTTTTCAAAAACCTTTTCTGAATGTTGACTTAAAAGTCAGTCACTGAATTTCTAGCTTTTGGGTTAGGCAATTTGCCAACCAGCATGAGCTGAAACAACATTTTCTCTCTAAATTGAATTTGAGTGGAAAATGGAAAATGCTAGCACACTCAGGCAACTCAGTAGTGGGTTTTTAGGGAAAACTTTTGATGGGTAAACATACCTTGATATACTTTTCCTGGTTCCAGAGGCTTTCCTGTCTCTATTTGCATTTAATCACAGTATATACTTTTCTGACTAGTCTTGTGTATAGATGCCTTAGTTTCATCAAAATTAAATTGGGCTTTTATAATAAGGTGGGTTTATTTCTGGAAAATTAGGTAAAACATGGTATGGCTTCTCAAAGACATTAGGTTATATAATATAAGTTCCTGTTACTTCCTCTTCAAATCTAAAAAAGAAGCTTGGAATCTAAATGGAATTTGTCACTGATAAAAGCAGACCTTCTAGTGCTCTCCTAACTGGGGTTGTACAGGGTAATTACAAATGCTGTCACTGCCTAATTTTTTAATTTAATACACACAAGTGCACAATTTCTGCTTAGTTGTTTACTGATTAGCTACTGTCTTTATAACATATAACTTAATATGAAAAGGTATGCAGGAGAATTTGTTTGAACTCAAAGACACAGTCAAAAAAAAAAGGGGGGGGGAAAAGAATAATGAGATGTGAAGTAACAGGCAGAAGAGCTGAACTGTGGAGGTAAAGGAAACAGGAAGAACAAGGATCCAGAAGGAGTTACACTGTACCAAGATTGTAAGTGCCTGGTTACCAAACCGTATTTAAACAGCGTATTTTTGGAACTTAATATCTATGAGTCCTGCAGCGCTTTCAGATGCTTTGAGGAGCATCTGAAACTTTAGATGTGCAGAAAGGTCTTAGGTTCTACCACAGAAGTCTGTCTGCATAGGAGAGCAGGAACTTTTGAACAGGAGCTGCCTGTACAATCAGGCTGGCTGACTTCTGCATGTAAATGCATGGTAAATGAAGCAATAAGAACATAATCTGGAGCTTCAACTCTGCTTTCTTTTGAAGAGAGAAGACTGGAGCCCAGTTATTTAAGGAAAAGCTTTCTGAAGAAAAGTTTTCTTAAATGTACTGAAAAGAATTATAAAATTTGCAATTTCTTTTCTGTTTTTCATCATGAAATGGGAGAAAAAACTCACCTTTTTTTCTTGTCCTTTGTCTGTTTTGTTTTATATTTTGGGAAGCTCTTTGCATGTTGCTGCTTTTACCAATGTCTGCATACAGCATGCTAGGACCATCATTTATGTAATATTTGGAAGTACTTCCACGAATATAGATTTAGTACTGAGTTCAATAAGAAATTTGTCCTTGTTAATGAAAGTCACCTATATTTGACTTCTGTTTGCTAAAAACTTTCACAGTTTATTGTAAATAAGCTCCAATGAAAACAAAGGGAATGATTATAGTCTAGATTCCCTTCAGAGTGATTTCTGGCACGTAGGAAATAAATTATAGTGTATTCAAAAAAACAGCTGCTTCCATTTGAGTAGAATATATTATGATTTAATGAAGACAGCCATCTGCTCCTGAGTAAAATTCTAATTAAGCAATATATGAATCAGAACAAAATTAGCTATAGAGCAATTAATATTTTACAAGTGTTGCTAGCAATGTATAGCCGCTAGTATGTGAAAAGTTTCTTTAAATATGTCTAGCTTTCATCATATTTTAATGTACTGAGAAGGCTATAAATCTTCCGTTGCTTGTAGCTGGTACCACAACAATGTGTCTATGGTAGAATTTAGATTTCATAGCAGGAGCTAAAGCATTGCATTGAGAACTGGTATGTCCACTATGCTTTAAAGTTATTAGTTTTGTTTTTTTCCCGTTTGGTTGGTTTTGTTTTTTTTTTTAGCATCACATTTAATGAATTATGCTGCAATTCAGATGCAAAAGCATCTGAAAAAGGCCATGGAAAATATAACCCTGCAATTCTTGCAGGTGAGCTGGACAAATTCAACAGGCTGCATCTCTGGGAAAAGCTTGTCTGAACACATCAGCGTTTCTGTGCCAAAGTCAGATTTGTGAAGCTAATACTTAAAAAGGGAAACCTCCTCATTTAGCTTTTATAGCATGTCTCAGGCCTGCTCATGCAACTCTGTAAAAGGACACAGAAAACTGCTTGAAGGGACCTGAAAAACGGAGTTTAGAGTGATCCTCATGCATTGTTTAATAAAAATAATAAAAAAAAATAGTTTAAACAGCATTTCTGTGTATAAGCACAACTCTATGCTGTTTGTCGCAATTTGTTTCCTTCCATGTGTTTTTCTTCCACTTTTTATTTTCTTTGCCAGTGCTTTCAAGAGCTAGTAAAAGACAATCTGCAAAACAGAAACAACAGCTTGCTTGCCATGGATATCTAATATGCATGAGAACTCTCTCTGTCTGACCTTTAAGCTGAAGTAACTGTCTGGGTCAAACAAAAACAGAGTACGAGTAGGGAAATATGTAGTCTGTTCACAGATCAGCTCCTTGCCTTTTTTTCAGAGCCTTCAAAGAGGGTGTAGCCAGACTAAAACGATGTTTCTCCTGCTATTTACCAGTGTCTGTTGAATGGAAGAGAGATTTTTCTTGGAGATTCAGAGCTACTGTAGTAGGCTTTTATCCTGTTCCAGTGCCTCTGGCTTGCTGTGGCACAACTATGTCTGTGGGCTGTCCCATAGGGTCCAAGGGTGGGATTGCCTTGCGGCTGTCTCAGGCTGACAAAAACCAGCCACAGGAGTGGGGTGCTCCCATCAGCTACCAGTCAAGACTGGGCATGATAAGGGATCAGGACACAAGCACCACACATCATCTATCTTTGTTATCAAAAGTACCTCATCTATTATTCAAACCAAAAGGGCTTTAAAAATTACTTTTTTTTTTTTTAAATTGTTGTTTGTTGCTTACCTCCACAAACTATTCTGGTTTTGTTCTCCCTGAGCAAGAAATCAGCTTCTTCAGTTTAATTCCTGAATAAAATGTTCCTGTGCTGCACTGAGCTGGGCTACAAACACTGCAGGGAAAAGTTTTCAAAGCAAGACACAAAGCTGTTCTCCTTTATAGTTAAAGTGGGTTCTCTCTTTTCACACCTAGCCTATGCAACGGTACCTCTTTAAGGTACTGTATAGTTGGATCCTCATAATTTGCTGCTGGCAAATGCCTTTTTGGCTCTTCTTTCTCAGGTGTTGGGGAGGGCTTTGTGTCTTGAGGGGTTTCTCAGGGTCAGCATGTTGTGGGCTTCACATTTTGGCCAGGCCTATCCCTGGTCACAATTTAGTCATCAGATATTGGATTACTCTGTGGCAATACCAAGACAACCAAAACGTCAAAACAAGCTTTTCCATTGTTGCAATTGTTTCTTTGTTTAGCGTCAACAATGCGATTGGAACAAAAGCAGAGCTTTTGACCTGGAAAGCCTGTGTGGGCATGATAGGAGAGCCAAGCTGTGTCCTAAACAGAGCCTTGCCAGGACCTGATGTGAGGTCCTCTGTGCAGCCCCTGCTGGGGCTGGTTTCAGGGGGAGTGACATGAGGAAGCGGGGTTGGTGCTGATGAGTGAATGGGAATGGTAACTTGGTAAGGTCTTGGATCTTGGGGAAGAGAAGCAGTTGACACAAGGGACAGCATTGCTAATGAGGGCAAGAGGTGCTGGGACACGTGTTGGAGCTTACAGCAGCAGTCAGAGCTATTTGTGAAAACCATGATGAGAATTTTAAACTTGATGCTTTCAAGCTCAAGCTTTTCTTTTCCCCCTGCCACTCCCCTAACAGCATTTATCTGAGAGCACGCTCTGTGTTCAGAGGGACTACTGGCAGGTAATGCTTCAGGCAAAATCTAACCCTCACAGCTGAGGTTTTACATCAGTGATTTCTGCACTTGAACTTGTACAGAGTAGTGATTATTCCAGATTTTGCCTAAGTGTGTTGTGGTTACATTACTTCTGCTATGAACAGTATTTAAAAATAGAATTTAAAATTGGATCTAGTAGCTAACTTCAGTAATCTTCTTTTGAAAGAAACATGTTCATATGTGTATGTGTTCTTTTATTTGCAAATGATGAAAAGGTTTTTGAGGCAAGAAAACCAGTCTACATTTAATATTCTTTTCTTGAAGCTCAAAATATGAGGGAAATATATATTTACTGGGCAATCTTACCTGCCTTCTGCTGGACTATGATTGGTAATTTCTGCCTGATTGTAATCACAAGACTTTTCTATTAATGTGTTAGTTTGCCTGTGAAGTCGCCACTCAGGTAGAAAGAGGGTGCCCATGTGTCACTCTTGACATTTTCTCTGAAGTATTGTTGCCTCACTAGCTCACCTATCGAGCATGGTGAATTGCATTTTTTCTCGTTGATTACTAGCTTTCCAGTGCAACTGAAAGCATTGCCAGCTATTCCCTGGCATGATGTAAAATCAGGTGAATGCTTTGGCAGGTACATCGTGTTAAGAAACTGTGTTTTTAAAATGACATTAGGCAGATTTTATTAATGTTGTGGGATTTTGTTTTGTTTTGGGTTTGTTTTTCTTCTCCCCCCCCCCCCCCCCCCCTTCATTTTATCTCTGGACTGGCGGCATCTGTATTTTAATATTTATCTATGTATCAAAGTAGATGTGTCTCTACACCAGTGTTCTTCCGTATTGTAATGATATGCAGTTTTGAACAGAGCATTCATAAACGATATTGAAAAGGGTTGGTTTGGAGAGTGATTTTACCTATCGTTGTCACAAATCTTTAAAGTGCACAGGGAGGGCTTTTGGCCAAAGGCATTATAACTTTGAACACCTTTCCTGATCAAGTTTTGGAAATCACACCTTCTCCCTGAACATCCTGAGGGTTACATGTCCCCTTGTCAAAGATGGCATGGTTATTGTTCACTCATATAGTGCCAGTAGTGTTCAGGGGCTGTAATTGTCTTGTAGTGATTTTTGACAGATTTCAGCTGTCTGACAACAATTTACCAAATGCCACTGATTTGGTAATCAAGAAGGGCAAGCAAATAAACCTGTCCTGTCAGCCTCAGGAGCAGCACACATGCCTTCTTCCTGGAACACCTGAGACATGAAAATCATCAGGGCTATTTCTGATTCATCTCACTTTTAAATAAAAGCAAGTATTTAGGGAGAAAATAATTCCAGTGCCCATTCACATGTGCTTGCGAGTTCTGCATGGGAGCCAGTTTGAGAGAGGTACCTGTGTAACCACGCCAGAAAATACCCTGCTCCTAGAGTGTTTGGGGTGTTTGCTGCACGGTGGCTGGTTGATTCACGTGGATCAGTGGACATGTTGGTGTTCTGCAGGTGAGAAGCTTTGCCAAGAAGCAAAGCTGGTTGGGCCCGTACACCAGCTGGAGCTCGCGTGGGGGTCCGTGTAGAAAAGGGCCGGGTGCCCTCTCTCGGCCATCTTCACAACAGCAGCCAAAGCCAGGACAAAGTAGCATCTGGGAATGAAGCAACGTGACTGCTTCAGGAAAGGAGGGAGGCTTCAAGGCTTGTGACCACATGAAGCGAAATGTTCATATAAGTGCAGGACCAGGAGATGGTGATCCTAATCTAAACCCACAGTGCCTCTCTAGCTTTGGGTGAGACATCTAACTCCTTGGTGTCTATTAGTCCATGCCACCAACAGGACCAACAAACCTCTGTACTGTTCCGTAGGTAGTGATAACAGCTACAAATGAAAGAGTCAGAGTTCCTTAGTCTGGTCTTATTATGGACTTCCCTGTTTAGCTCATGTCATTTATCACAACAGTCTTTTGCCATGTAATTTACATTTTGATGAAACACTGCAGCTATCATTATTTTAACAGGATTGCATTTGAGTGGCAGCAGTGGGTTTGAGGCACACATGTGCCTGCATACAGATACCAATGCTTTAGTAAGGCATATTGGAGATGTCCATAAAATTTCTAAGGTTATTCAGTTTATTAGCAGTCAAACCTACCAGTTCAGGAGCTACAGTATATCAATCTTCTGCTGGAAAAGCATATTCTGGTAGTAAATTGTGGTTTCTCTGTGTATAAGATAAATGAACATTGAGACAGTATTTAACATATGTATAAAAATAGGCTGCTTAAGTAAAAAGAACATTTGATCAGCCTTTTATCAGACAGATAAGAACGCCTGTGTTAACTACCAAATTAACAGTTTAGTGAAGGAGACACCATCTACATAAAGTCCTTGTCATACTAATACAAGATGGCATTCTACAAAGGAATTAAATACTTATGTGCCTGATGTAATAATATTTTTATTTATGCTGAAGACTAAGCTAGCTATTGACTGTAATGGAGCTCAGGTGGTTTATACCTGCTGAAGGATTTAGCCCTATCCTTTTCCTAAGCTAGATTTCTTAGTAATTTACTGATGAGTAAATTAGACCGAAACTGGGTCTGAGCACTGAAGCTGCACCCTGCTGCTGTTCCAGGCAGCTTCCAGGCATAAGAAGGCAAGATTGTTAAGTAGCAAACACAATGTTAGCAGTTGAATGTATGTACTCTATTTCCAGCTCTGCTATGGGCTTGCTATGTAACGTTAAAGATCTTTCTAAACCTCTTAACTAATACAGTTGCTATCTGAAAATTACAAACTCTCACAGGCACATTTTTGCATCTGTATGTAAGCAGTCTTTTATTAAGCACCCTTAAATGCCTAGTGGAAAGACAGTATTTGAAGGTTTGTTACTGGTTTGCTGTGTGGCATTGACAAAAATACAGCCGTTGCCATTGCAAGACATACAGCTTTTACTGGTGGGATGATGCTTGCATCTGCATGGGTAAGTCCCATGTTAAATCCTTTACCTTGGGTAAAACTCCGATGCCTGGAGTTAGGGGTGGACCTAAGCACTGCAGTGCACATGAGTCTTTTGAAGAAGTGCTTGACTTTGGGTGAATTTCCCTAGACTGAGAAAGCAGGAGGATTCAGAGCAAGCTTGACATACTTTTTGCTGCAAGAGGCTTATCAGATCTTGTTGCAAACCAATTCTTGTTCCTACTAATTAAAACCAGAATGCATTCAATACTGAAATGTAAAATACTCATATAATTTACTTGCATTCTTCTACTTGAGTTAATCTGTCAAAGTAGCCCTACATGAAATGGAACTGCAATATGGTCTGACAGCCTATGTACAGTGTTCACTGATCAGACAAATTTCCTGAGATGCATGGTAAAAAGCCAAACCTAAAAGCCTTAGTACCCAGGACAGACAGCGCAGACTGCCCACCCAGACTACCTACCGTCATCTTGCATGGAGCTGTTTTGTCTTATAAACAGCAGGAGACAAAGTGTCATATTTTCATGTGTTTTTATTATTAACAACAACTGGAACAACATCTGTACCGCAATCCCATGTTTCCAAAGGCAGGTGCTTTTGAGGCACATAGAATTGACACACCTCAAGGCTATACATCATTGTTTTACTCATGTTGTGTATCTATATATGTCTGGGAATGGAGCAGATGTTTTACATACAAATAAAAGGTGTGGGTGGAGGAGGGAAGTGGGCTGAGCTACTCACTTTCCTGCCCTGCAGCTTGTGTAATTATGCATGCCAAGGCAAAGTGAATGTAAAATACCATAAGCAAGGTTTGGAGCTGATAGAAATTTGTACAGCCCTGCTAAAATTGACAAATGTCCTGGGTAGCTTCTGTGAAGGGTTAGACCTGCTTTATATTCACTGTGTGAATGACTGTAAAGAAGAATCAGGTTTGAGGTCCCAGCCTTGTTTATACATACTAAGTAGCCATAGGAAAGAAGGGACAACAACCTGAGAGTAAAGGTCTTAAAATATTATTTTGAGATGTAAATCTTTCTAGACTTAGATACATGTAACTGGACTCCACTGAAGCAGACAGATGCCAGCAAGCTGCTTTTTGAAGAGGTTGGAAAACTGGGGTCACAGAAGAATCCCTGTTCCAAGCCATTAAATGGCTTTGGGTTTTGATACTTCATAAGCAACCTAGGCTGGGAATAAAACTCTCAGACTGTCAGACAGTGGCATGGGTTAGTACACAATGCAAATGTGAGGAAAATACCACGTGAAAAAACAAACACATTTTCTGAGTAATTAATCACTGAGCACTGGTAAAGCAACGTAACTGTTTATTAAAATAGACAAGGTTTTGTATGCAATTCACGACTGAATTGCCTGCTAATTAATAAAGAGCTAATACTCATTTAGATAATAATCTTGTCAATAATTGTGGACAAAAGGAAGAAAAAATTTATTAGCTGGAAAAAAATGGCATGGATGACTTCTGGGTAATGAAATATGAAAAAAAATACTGAGCTCGAGAGCTATTGTTACTAAATGGTACCAAATGCTTCCTGTTGAGCAATTATGTTCTATTAGACACCTGCCAGCACAGTTTTCTCTCATCACGCATCATTATCATCACTTATAGTCTTGCTGTGTATTTGATAATGTACTCAAGGGAATACCTAAATATACTGTAGGGGAGTAAAGAGGATGCGAATAAAAATTTGGTTATGTTGTTTGTTTACCTACTGGCAGAAATTCCCAGTAGTAACAGTAAGTACAGGGACATTCTGAAATCTATCCTGATTTCAAGTGCTGATGCCTCCATCCTTGTAGGTTTCATGGGCCAGGACCTTGCTTTTGTTCTTTCAGAAAAACCTGATCAGTATTGGCTTTTTCTATTTCCATGACCAGCAGTGCTGTCCCTGCCATCACCACTTTAAGAGATTATCTAGAGGTTATGGTATTTGCCTGGGAAGTGCCAGTCTCAGATTTGCCCTTCTCAGCCTTCCAAAACCTTCCATTTCAGACTTCTGTCTTAAGGACCAAATATCTGGGCTTTACAAGAAGTGAAGCTCTGTTCTTTGTGTCAAACAGGTAAATTGTATGGTGTGAGCCAGGTGTCACTTTGATCACAGGCACGAGACAGAAAATTATGTAGTTCTTTTCGTGACACACTCCTTCAGTCTCCTCTGGCAAAGCTTTCCCTTTTCTCCATGCCAGAAAAATATACAAACTTTTTCTACAGACCCCAGGGGCAAGCTTTTGTATATTTAATCTTAGAGGTCTGTACAGCTTCTGGGTGGAATCACTGAGATTCCCTTTACAGTCAATGTAGAGGAACAGGAGTCTTGAGTAAAGAGTGACTCTCTTGTATTGTAAAGCAGATGTGCAAAGTAGGGTGAATCCTGCCTAAAAATACTTACTCCTTCCCTCTAGGGAGCTTAAGGCAACTAACTCAAGATACACTTTTAGAGAGAGGTGTACATACTGGTGACATCCCTGTAAGGCAAATCCCTCTCGAGAGTTCAAGGTCTCCTGCAACTGAAAGTCAGTAAAGGGGTTAATACAGGGTGAGAACTGGACGCTGCTTCTTTTCTCCTTCAGCTTCTCTGTCTCAGACTTCTCTTCAAATTTACAGGAATTATATGCCGTTGTAATCTGTTGTTATAATCTGAAAATTAGTTGTGCTTTCTTACCGGTCTTTTTGTAAGGATCAGCCTGGAAGCTTGCATATCCTCTTGGTTTGCTTTTCTAAAAGGCCTCAACAAAGAACATGGATCATTGCACCTCACTTTGAGTCAGAGCAGCTTTATGGGAAGTTTTTTGTATGGTTTAGCTATGCCTCTTTTCTGAAGTTCGTTATCATGTTGTTTGTGTTAGAAACAATTTCCCTTTTGAACACACTGAGCATAGTATAATCATGGAGAAACTGGTATTAACAGGGTGCTGTCCTTTCCTCCACATTTGCTTTCAGTCTGAATACAGAACATGCTGGGTTTAGGGACTTGTTCCTTGTGGACCTAGTGAGCTCACGGTTCATTGACCATAACATTGATCAGTGAGTTGTGACCTGTTACGAATGTAATTACCAGTTAACTTGACTCTAAAACATATTTTAACTGACAGTTCTAATTTTCAACATTCTTAATGGAGAAATACAAGGATATGTTGCAAGATGCTGGATGTCATTTGAAAAGAATACAATGCAAATGTACAAAATAAGCCCCAAACAGAAGAGAATAAGGTAGTTACTGAAAAGTTGTGATGAAGAGGAGACCTGATCAAGCTTCACTTCCAGCACTAGAACATGCTGACTGTATCATCAAAAGATTATGAATATATGTGCTGATAGAGAGATTTCAGTCCTGAATACCTATTTACTACTGTTGTGGTTTAACCCCAACAGGAAACTAAGCCCGACGCAGCCCCTCACTTGCTCCCCCATGGTGGGATGGGGGAAAGAATTGGAAAGGTAAAAGTGAGAAAACTTCATGGTTGAGAGAAAGGCAGTTTAACGGGTAAAGCAAAACTCACACATACAAGCAATGCAAAACAAGGAATTAATTCACTACTTCCCATGGGCAGGCAGGTGTTCAGCCATCTCCAGGAAAGCAGGGCTCTGTCATGCAAACAGTTACTTGCAAAGACAAATGCCAAACTCTGATCATCCTCCCCTCCCTCTTCCTTCCCCCTGCTTTATACGCTGAGCATGATGTCGTATGGTCTGGAATATCCCTTTGGTCAGCTGGGGTCAGCTGTCCTGGCTGTGTCGCCTCCCAGCTTCTTGTGCACCCCCAGTCTGCTGCTGGCGGGGTGCTATGAGAAGACGAAGAGGCCTTGACTCTGTAAGCACTGCTCAGCAATAACAAAACTGCCCCTGAATTATCAGCACTGTTTCCAGCACAATTCTAAAACATAGCCCCCTACCAGCTACTATGAAGAAAATTAATTCTACCCCAGCCAAACCCAGAGCAACTACCTAGGTTTAGATTGTTTTTCTTCAGGTCTAGGCAACTTTTCAAGACTGGAAATGTTCTGTATTCAGATAGTTCTGCCAAAAAAACTCCTCAAAGAAAACCAAAATAAGGTGTGTGCCTAATCCATTCTTTACAATATAGCTCTAATTAGTATAACATGGGATTGTTCATGGAGAAGAGAAGTCTCTCTGGGGCCTACAAGAAAGCTGGAGAGGGGCTTTTTACAAGTCTGTGTAATGATAGGACAAGGGGGAAATGGCTTTTGGACTGAAAGAGGACAGATTTAGATTACATATAAGGAAGAAATTCTTCACTGTGAGGATGGCGAGGCACTGGAACATGTTGCCCAGAGAAGCTGTGGATGCCCCATCCCTGGAAGTGTTCCAGGCCAGGCTGGACGGGGGCTTTGAGCAACCTGGTCTAGTGGAAGGTGTTGCTGCCCACAGCAGGGGGTTGAAACTGCATGATCTTTAAGGTCCTTTCCAACTCAAACTATTCTATGACTATATGTGCTGTTATCAGTTGCGCTTTTTGGAAGATTAATATATGTCACAATTTTAATTTTCAAGCCACTTCCAATGAACGCTTATGTCATCACTTATTGCCACTAGGGAACCTGTCAACAATCTCTACGTAACATAGCACAGTTATTAAGGAGATTTAACAAACAATGATCCGCAGGTATCCACGTGTGTTCATGAATAGCCCGTTGGTGAGAAGTCACTATTTGCCAATAGACATTCCAACAAACACTCACTGGTTTGGGTTTTGTTTGCAGTGCCCAAGCTGAGAAATGTAATTTCTGCCTGACTGTTTATTTTGCAACTTGGTGCTAAATCAGGAGGGGGATGCCTTTCTTGGTGAGGACTGCAAACACTTCTGAATCCAGAGAGGAATTCTGCTTGTCTGTGACTGTACTAGATGATTTTTGATTACTAGTGGTGACAAATATGAAAGCTTAAGTGATAGCCCTAGAGTGAGGACAAAGGAGGTGGTTTGCTCAAGAGGCTGAACGCTGACATCCTGAAGACAGCGTCCTTAAAATGAATTCAGCTATGCACTCATGTCATGGCCACCTATTGCTATTTATTATAATTTCAAACACCCACCTCTTGAAACGTTTTAGTAGGTTTTGTCTCGAACAGTACCAAGGACCTATGTAAACACTGTTATGGCATCAAAGATGTTGCCAGGGAAAACTTATTATCCAAAGATGGGAAGAGTCAAATTGATGTTGATATGATTCTTCATAATGGTAAAGGTTGTCAGGCATAGATTTACCATGACTTTGGGGACAGTTCAGGCTTATAAATAATCCCCTGGGTTAGGCATCCTAGTATTCAAATCTCTCTTGTCTTTCTATACTTGATAACATTTATATTAGGTTTGGAAGTTCTTTAGATCTTGTTATGTCTCTGTATAGAGACAGTGTGTGTGCCATAAAGTCTAGTAAAACTAATCGACCGTAGAAGTCTGTGACTTCACACATTCTGAAATGTACTTTGAATAAGGGACATGGTTGAGCACCAAACTTACGGCAAAATTCAACAAAATTCCTTCACAGGTTATTCAGTGCAACAATAAACTGTACTAGACTGAGATTCACTTGGTCTCTGTCTCAACCTTTGTGCCTCAGCAGGTTCATCAAAGCTTTTAGGAAATACAGTAGCATTTTGATGAAAAGCAGGCCAGGTCTGCAGGACAAGATGGAATTTTGATCTTGTTTTGCAACCTAGAACTTTTTTTTATAGCAAAGTACAGTGGCTTTTAAGAGAAAAGTGTGATTGTAGATAAAGTAGAACATCTAGAGAGGAAAAATAGTATTTTATTTTCATTTAATTTCATTGCCCCAGGCTCTTAAAAGCTTCTGGAAACTGATGAACCTTTCAGTAGTGGGGAAGTAGGAGGTCAATGTTAAACTGGAAATGTCATGGCAGTGTCAGATTCCTTTTCTTTTGAGGGAACTGGCAGCTTTTACCTATGCTCTGGCTCTGTTTCATGAGGTGATAATGGCTCTGAAAGGCATGAATGTTTTTGTTACGAAGAAACTTTCCTTCCCTTTCATTGCTAAGTTAAAAATAAAGACAAGGAAAACTAGCCAAGCAGTTCTCTCTCTCCCTCTCCCTCTAAATCATGTTTGTTGTTCCAAACAGGCTTATTTCCCAGCTTTGCCTGGCTGTTCAGTAGGCTGGTAAAGAGATGAAGGTTGCTTAAAAAAAAATACATATAAATTTCTGCAAAGTGAAACTCAAGGAGAAAATATTGAAAATGTCTTTTAGGCTGGATTACTGAACTTCTCTGTTGAGCCAAGGTATTTGGACAGCTGTTCAGTCAAGCTATTTCTTAGAGGCCATTTACCCACAGTACAGGGACCTCTCTGCCAGGGTCACTCACTTCATTTTCATCCCAACAGCCTCACCATCCCTTTGTGTCTTATTGCAGCTGAAATGTCCGTGTAGATGCCCCATAACTACCTCTCTCTCTCACATGTATGCCTTAGGCTGTGCCTGTTCAACAAAGCTCCTCCATGCTATTTATTCCTGGCTCTTTTTTCATCTTCTGGTTGTTGACATCCCATTGGCTCCTTTCTGGGCTGCGTTGCCTCTGCCTGCACCCCTTCTGCTTGGCTGTCTGATGTGTCCTGTTGTTTACAGCTGCACCCTCAACACTGTCTTTCTATGCTGGCACCAACAGCTGACACTGGACTTCAGATTTCACCTGTTTGTAAGCTTTGATCTGTTTCTGGAGATAATACTTCAGCTTCCTGGTCACTTAGAACGACCATTAAAACTGCTTACATGTAATTCATCTTCATGACCATGAAAATAAATTTCAAGTCCAACTCTGTGGCAAAGGCCAAATTCTACCAGTGCAGAAGTGGGAGAAGCCACAAAGCCTGCTTGACAAGAGCAGAAGGTAGACTGGCATTGAATCTACCTATTAAATACTTACACTCTACCCATTACAATACATGAATAGCTCCCAAATGCTGGAACCTTGGTAATACTGGCACTGAAATAACAGGCACAAGCGTTAGTTGGTAGTGGCTGCAGACATCACCCTGGGCTCCTGTCCACTGCAGAGACAGCTTTTCTCAGATGACGACCCTCAGATGACGACCAGACACTGCTGAAATGGAGCTGCTAAAGTAGTAACTCTGGGATGCTGAACAACTACAGGGCAGGAGTATGCAACTGGGAAAAATCTGTATTCAAACTGCATTAGAAGCTGTAATGGCACCCAAAAATCTTGGGAGTATATTGAAAACTCCACATTTAATGAAATGGGAAGATTGAAATTCTTTTTTTAACATGCAAGACGTCAATCAATAGGGCACTGTAGCAGCATGGACACCAATGGGTAAGAAGACAGTAAGAGTGGCAAAGGAGATGCTAGTTGCTAAAAGCCACTGCACCACTGGTCAAAAGAAAATCTGAAAGCTGTCTGTTGATCTAGATAGTGAATCACCGTGTCCTAGAGGGGAGGTGAAATGCTAGATGATGGTGCCTGGAGAGTTTCTGCTTTTGGGAGCTAGCTCCATCCCCAGAAGAGCCTGTCTTTTTTGTGCTGTGCAGTGTCACCATGGAAAGAAGGCAAGAATTGGCTACCTCGTGTCATTCCAGTACCTTTGATGCAGGTCTGAGAGCAGAGCCTGGCTGGCATTCAACAACTTCTCTGCCTTCCTACTTCACTTGCTGCTAGATAGAGCCTCTTTCTGTCATGAAAGCTACGGATCCTCCTTCAATCCAACATCCTTCAGGAAAAGGGTGAATCTCAGGCTTGTAGTCCAAGAAACCTCTTCATTGTCTCATAATTTTCTGCATTGGGTGCAGGAGGGAAGCAAAGTTCTGGTAAGACTCGTGCCACCTTTCTTTTGCAAAGAAGGCAACTATCTGGTAGTGTTCTCAGTCACAACCCTTTAGAGACAGGTGCCCAAAACATAATAAACAGGCTGAAATTATAAAACTGTTGCTGTCACAGTTTCTAAGTTCTTAGTTGAGCTGTCTGTGCTTTGCTGGTTGTTTTCATTCTGCGTAACAGCATGTAATTAAAATATTCATATGCAGATTGCAGCCTATTTAGGGCTGAATTCTGTTAGATGCTGAGCAAAATTTGGATAGTACTGAGACATCTCAGCTGCCAAGGAAGTGGGAGGAAGCTTAGAGTGGTCTGAATTGCCCAGCATATGGCAGAGTGCCTTAACATTGATTTGTTCCTATGTTAGGATAAAACTGGCAAGGAACAGGAAGCAGTTTAGGGCTCAATTAACAAACAGCCTTTAAAAAACGCATTTCTCTTTCTGCCTTAGGCTTTGCCTTAGGGCTAACCCTGTTCACAGAGCTAAGACTAAAAGAGCGAAAGTGCCTATATACATAATATCCTGTAAACAGTCATCCCCTCTATAACACGGACAATTCAAAACAACTCAAAAACACCTCTGGAAAGAGATACAGTCAGGCTGGTATTGGCTCAAAATATTCCACAGAATATCTAAGATGGATTTTTAATTTTTTTTTTTTCCTTAAAAAAAAAAAAAAAGTTTTTGTAGTGTTTGAACCAGAGCAAAATAAAATTGCATCTTTTGGATTTGGGCATAAAGTAGGCCAGGCTGAAGCAGTCATATGGCTCCCATCCTAGGGCATAAGGACACTGTTGCTTTGCCCTGGGCATGAAGAATATTGTGGTGCAGAGATTAGAACTCTCCTGCTGTTGGAATGTACGTTAGATACATCTATAAATTATGACAGTGGCGATTTCTTTCCTGTTGTACTTCATGAGGGTCCAGAGGGCCTATGCTATACCTATGGGTAGTTTTGATTAACTCACTTGTGTATTCTTACAAAAGGTTATGTATGACAAGGAGGAATGTTTTTGGAGAAGCAATGGAAGTCATCTCTGTAGAATGACTGTGACTGGGGCCACGGTCCTGTGATTCACCTTCCAGGAGGAGCTAATGCCCAGTGAGAGGATGTCCCATTGCTCCTCTCCCTATCTGCAAATCATGTAGGAGACTGGGGAATTGAGACTCTTGAACGCATTGCAATCCTTGTACTCCCTGAATGGGGTCACGTGCTATACCACCCTTGCCTGAATTTTCTGAGGTTTTGCAGAGGTCTGTGTAGAAGTTAAAGCTAAATCAATGAAAAGGCAAGACAAGTATTCATCTGCTTTATCTTGCAAAGTTTATTTCTGATTACCTGACTTTATGAGATCTTTTTGCTAGTTCTTCCATTCAAGACGAATTCAGCTGGTACCAAAAGAGAATAAATCCTTTCAGAGCAAAGTGATTCACTGTGAGTCTACATTCAGTTTGTCTATGCAGTTTCCCTAAGTTATTATGACAGTGCTAAAATAGGAGGTCTACTTAATGTTTACATTTATATTTTTCATTTTGGAGAGTAGAGAAATATTGTGTCTGATCACACACTTTTTTGCTCACTTTGGAGCAAGTGTAATCTTTCTAAATGAAGCTGATTCAAGGTTTCTCAGCACTGTAAGCAAAATCAAATTTTGCTGCCCCAAAGACTGAGCTTGGGGCTGCTCCTGCCATGGGGAAGAAAGGGATAAGTAGAAAGGATATGTGATATGATGTTGTACAGTGAAAGAATGAGCCCTGGGGAACCAAGCTTGCTGGTTTTGCTTCTGCAGGAGAAACAGGATGCAGGGCTGACCTTTGGGAAGGAGTCACACCACCTTATTTCCTTAGTGAGAGAAACCACAACAGCGACCCCACAGGGAGTTTATACAGGCTGTATAATTTTGAGCGACCCAGCCAACTGGCCTCTATGAAATACAGTAATATCTTTGTATTCCATCTTTCTTAATGAGAGCTTTTGTGCTGAACTTACACAGCATGGGATGTAGGCTGAGGAATGGCAGATGTTCCTGTGCTGCTCTCTGTCATCATGCTGTGGTATTTGTGTCTAAGCCTGAAATAGAAGAAGCTGATCTAAAGGTGATTGTAAGGGACAAACGCATTCAACTAGGCTCTTACAAAGGTCAGACAAAATGTAATATTTATTCTTTTTTAAATTTTATTTCAACTGCACAAGTTGAGGCTTAAAAAATAAGGCTGATTTGCTATTTTTGTAAATCCTAAGAGTTCCTTTGAAAGTCCCTTTGAATGTTAAATGATCATAAGGAAGTTAATGACATGCATGTTTCATGAGTGGTTGATTAATTACTGTAAACAAGCATAAGATCTTTTAAACATATCCAAGTGGTAGTAACTGATCTAAGTATGCAAAATACTGTAATAACTAGCATGAGTGATAAATTCTTGAAGCAAACTTCTTTTGCAATCATACAATTTTTTTTTGATACTCATTCTTGCTGGGGAATTGAAACTGCAGTTGTTATCTGGATTCTGTGCATTCAGTTTTGAACCGGAAATTTAATTTTGTATCTTAAGATGTGTGAAATCAAAAAAATACTAGAGTATTTAAAATTTCCCCTTGAAACACCATTTAGACTTTAAAGAGGAGTCACAATTAAATATTACTGTCAGATAAAGATGGCTAGAAATTTCTTCATCTTTGTTGAGACAGGATTTTTTCCCAAAGTCCAGGATACTTGAGTGCTTTGTCTTCTGTGGGGGTGAAGTCCTTGATTTTCTTACCGTGATGTATTTTGATGTGGCATCTGCTGATGTTCTTAGCAGACTTATTTGTAAACTAGTTTTACACTTAGGAACAGGGGCATTGACTAATTTTTTTAATCAGTTCAGTTTCATTTTCTACACATATCATACAATACCTTAAGTTGATAGGGCATGAAATTGTCTACCAGTTTGCTTGTGCAGTGCCTCGTAGACCTGAATTCAAGTGGGATCTCTTAGTATTATGCCCATCATAGTGAGCTGTTCACGTTCCATCAGCAGGAACAACTCTTCTGAATTTCTGCCGAACTTTCAAACACTTCCTGTCTTATTCTATGCAGCCCTTGCAGTCATAGACTGGCTACCTTATATTTTGCTAATCATGCAGAGATGTTGCATATCTTTGCTTGTGATTAATCTGCTCTTTTATTTACCTCCTTTTCTCTACCCTTCTATTAAGCTCTGCATGTCCATTTATCCCCTTCTCAGGGAGGGTATAAGTCCTTGGTATTCTGTGGTATGTTCCACAGAGACGCAGCTGACAACTTTTGTGTTTATTTGACTGGACCCTGTGCAATTGGACAAAATCCTGACTGGGTTTAATGGAGTTGTTTGAGTATAGGTTAGGACAGAAATGGTTTAAGTGTGTAAAGTCTCCAAAAATCACTGCCAGATGAGGAAAGGAGTGTTAAAAAGGAGGTCTCCTGGGTCTCTTCAAAAATTTCCAGCAGGTTATTTCCAGTTCACACCAGAAATACTTCAATGACTTCTTCCCTGGTGCCTTGATATTTCCAAATACCATCTTGTTTAGGAACCAGAATGGCAAAGATACTTGCAAATGAGAGTGAGGCTGATAAAGAAAAGAATCATTATGACATTTCAGCTCCTCAGGAAATGGTGGCTGCTGAGCGTATGTGGAAGGATGAGCTTACACTTTAAAAGCACAGTTTATAGTCATAGCCTGAGATGCTTTTTTACCTGCATCACAAACTTCTTGTAAATCACTTAATTTCTCCCAACCTCAGTGTGCATAGCAATACCGGTTCTTTACAAAATAAACTGAGGCACATCTTTGTTTCTCTTGCAAATCAACATAGTATCCGTTTGTTGAGAATCAGTTTGGGATTCATGGATTGAAGGCACCTTTCCCACCCCCACCCCCGTTTTTTTCCCTTCCCATGTGAAATATTGCACTCCTGACCCCTTTTTCATCCGCCTCATGTTCTAGTTGCTTGTCAATGTAACCTGTCTCTGAGTTGGCAATATTTCATGCAGGGCCATTGCACTATCTTCAGCTTCGTTGCAATTAATATTCTGTCCTGTCATTTAAGTCCAGCCCTGTGTTCCTAATGTCAGGTTGGCTGTGTTTAATATGACCAGCAAGGCAGCATATGTTTCTAAGCTGAGTCCTACTGCCATTTCTGGAGGTATCTCCCATTAGTCAAGGATCCTTTGTCGTAGCGCAGCCAATGTTATCACCAAGCTTTAAGTACAAAGGTGGAATAATAATGACTCCTGTTTCGCTAAATGGAGTTAACACAGCTGAATAGCTTCCCTGATGGTTTATTATATTAGTCTTTCAGAACATTGACTGATTTGTTTTTATTACCAAGAAAGCTTTTGTCTTATGAAAATGACTTAGGACCACAGGTCAATGTTTTTCATGTCACATCTCCCTAAGAAGTACATTGCTTTATTATACTTTGTATTCTGCCACTGCAACCTGTATGTCACTTAAATTTATTTGTCATGATACCACTGCCAGGCTGCAATTAAATTGTTAAAGGATATTCAGGAAATGTTGTTGCGGTAATCTTTAGAGGAAGACATATGGAAATGGACTATATCTGTTAATTAATTTTTCAATATGCAAACCTTCCAAAGTGTAAGGCCTGGTGTGGATCACTACATGTGAGAAGAATATTTAGAGTGATGATGATCGTGTATTTCCTGTGAGACAACAGACATACTCTAAGTTTGAATTACCTATCTGTCTATTTAAACTAGGAGACTAAAACGTTCAAGAAAAAAAAGTCAATGGAAAGACCACAATATATGTGTCTCTTCTGTCCATTCACACCAGTCTCCAAAGACAAAATGTCCTGTGATGCCTGCCCATCTTGACAATGTTTAAAAATTTTAGCTCACAGAAAATGAACAGACAATGTAAGGGATACATAGGAAAGTAAAACATGTTGATCAGTTTGAGAAACCATGGTAGAATATGCAGAGGTGTTTCAACTTAAGCTGAACCAAAGATCCCAGGTCTCTGACACGTCACCTGCCCCTTTGGAGAAGGAGGTGTCAGAGGACAGGTCTCTAGCTCTAGAGCTAACAAGCTGTAACACTTCCCAAGCATGTCCTGGGAGTTAAAAATCAGCCTGCGGGCAGAAAAACTGAAGCTAGGAAGGATAAAGCTTTCCTGCTTCAGACACTGATCTCTAACAAAATCAGTATGTTGAGGGATATTTAGAATATTAATTGTTCATACTTCAGGGCTGCTCATACTTTTTGAAGCTGGAGTTCTTAATACTGATCCCATAGTAATACAAGTACTTGAAGATGGCATAATGCAGCACTACTGAAGAAAGAGGCTTGCTGCTTTTTTGCTTGCTAAGTTTTAACCTGCTTCAGTTCCCTAACATGGTTTGATGTGGGGCTGCACAAGTTCTTGTGGCAGCATAAAATAGCATTAGGAACGTGCTGGGTTTTTGGAGGTGGCAGAAGGGAGAGCTGTGTGTACTAAACCAGGTTTGGAGTTACAGTGGGAGCAGTAGTCCCAACACATGTCCTGACAACATGGAATAGGGATATTTTTAACATAACAAGGTACAGTGAGGTTGAAGCAGGACATATACTGGTTGCTCAGGACAGTGTGCTTAAGTGAAAGCGTACATGGATAAGTGTGATATATGTGAAAAGCATAGTGACAGACAACAGAAAGGAAATTCATAGGTTAGGGAAGGCAGAATTATTTGCTCTGAAAAGGAATCATGTCATCCATTGAACTTGGCAGAAAACTGCAATTTCACAAGGTTTGACTTACCTGATCCTACTGTATGTTAGGCAAGAGCTGCAGCAGTCTCAGCAGCCTGAAAAATGGGTAGGGGATAATTGAATACAAGTTTTTCTCCTGTGGACATCAAGGTAACTGGAGGAAATAGAAAGTCTGTGGTAAACTCAGACAAAAGACTGATGGTTAACTCAAGCTTTTAATACTTTCCCAAGCATTAGATTAGTGGGATGCTTCATAGATAGCACTGCAAATTCTGATTATGTGCATGTGGCTAGGAAGCTATGCTCACAACATCTCTCCACGCATTAGACTGTTTTTGTTCTTTTTCGTTATTGCCTGGCACAAACAGTATAAAACAGATTGCAGGAGCTCTATGATCTCTGAAAATATTCAGAGAATGCAATTGTGGCATTACATGTTTGAAAGGAAAAAAATATTGAGAGACCAGAAATACAGGAAGCCAATAATAATTCTTGTTTCCATGTTCATTGGTGTCTCACCAGGTGAAAACCAAAACGGAGGTATTAGAAAGAAATTGCAGTATCTCTCATGCAAGTTGCTTCTCACTAAAGTGTATTTCAGTATCCAAAATTACATTTCTGGAAAGGCTTTCCCTACTGAAGTTATTGTTTTCATTAGAGCTATTCTTTTTCATGATTGCTTATAACAGGGGTCCTCAAACTTTGTAACCAGGGGGCCGGTGCGCTGATGCAGTGGCAGGCAGCCATCTGCGGCTGCTTGGTTTCCCCCCCCAACCCCCGGCGGGGGGGTTCTGTAAATACCAGGGGCCGGATTGAGGACCCTGGGGGGCCGTGTCCAGCCCGCGGGCCGTAGTTTGAGGACCCCTGGCTTATAAATTTAGGCCTAACTAGTAATCATCAGAATTTCTTGCTTTTCTGAAACCAGTTTGCTCTATGAACCATAGGCCTGGATGTGGACACTCACAAGTTTTACTTGAATTTTGGGGTAGCAGTAAACACCTAACTTGTTTAAGAATTTGCAGTTTTCACATGGATTGGATGAAATAAAATGCATTGTAACACAGACATAGAAGAAAATTTGCTTTAAGGAATATTCCAGTGCAGTTCACTAACTATTAAGTATCGTTCTACTTCCGTGAACTTAAATCTCTACTGACATAAGTCTTTCATATCCTGCAGTGCAAGTTGTAGTACTTGGATAACTAATACACTTAGAGCAGTTTTTCATTAGACCTGTGAAAGTTTGGAGTTACTCATAATCTTTGAGCAACTGAGTCTCCATTTTGTGATATTGAAAATGTTTTTTTGTGTTTTAATAAACCAGTATTCTTGAATGTATTCATGAACTTAATTTTAGCACGTTTTGGCTGTTAAAAATATCTTACAAATAATATTGTCTCTAGTCTTTTTCTCAGAAATGGATGGATTGGAAAAGAAAATCGGTCTGAAAGATAAAACTTCAGTATAAACAATCTCTTTGACAAAATCATCATCAAATGCAAAAGTTATTAGGAGAAACTGTAGGGCTACAGTCTTTGGCAAAAAATGTTTTACTGGTACTGAGAAACTGAAATATTTTTTCTTGATCAATGTTTGTTCTTCATCTCTTCTCTCCCCACTATCATTAGGGAATGAGCACCATGTAACCAGACATCTATAAACCTTCAGATGCAGACCACTGACAGGAATCTGTAGACTGCCAGTTTGGGAAACCTCTGCTTTGAACCTCTAAATGATTCAACATTTGTGTAAGTCAGATGCATTCTGGTGCTACCTAGCTAAATAATTCTATAGCCATGTTCATTGTAATGCTAAGACTTTCAGACACTATATGAACTGTTTACCAATGCAAATTGTTTTTCTAATAATTGGATGATAAAAATAGGAAGAGCTATAAGTATGTCCTTAAAACGTGCCTCAAAGGGTGTGCTATTTACAGTCTGTAAAGAAATCCTTGCTACGGTGACACATGACTGTCTTATGTAGGTATTGTATAGGTTTGGGATGTTTTGGTTTTTGGTTGTTTGTTTGTTTTGGTTTTTTTTTAATATGAAACTTTGGATTAAAACAACATTTCTAAACAACTAAGGCCCCATTATATTAGTATGTAAGTCAAGATTCAGCTATTCTTGTTTAATACTCCAAATGGCATGTAGAAAATAGTGCACTGACAAACATGGAAAATGCTGCATTGTCCTGGCCAGCTAGACTATTTCAGGCAAAGACACATGAGTATCTGGACTTTTACATCCTCAGTTGTTCTGCCCTTTTTTACTTTAGAACGAGAGATATTATGTAAATGCTAAAGTAATATAAGGAGGAAACAATTTGACTAATATAAGCTGAAGTGTCTTACGAATGGAAACTGGAACACAAGCTATAAAGAAATCACTTAAGTCACTGCTGAGATGCATCCATCTCTGGTAATGCATAAAAGCTAATTAACAGTGCAGTGAAATGGAGGCAATTCAGAGGGAAACATTATTAGATGAAGAAGTACAAAAGAAAGTGAAATGTCTTTCAGTTTACTGACTGAGGATAGGTGAATATCTACAAATGTCCGTAAGTGACCTTGACAGCAAGGAGGAAGAGTCTGTGTGGAGACTCAGGGTGCTGTGTCTGTAGGAGTAATAGGATAAAAGAAGAGGTGATCAGGTTGTGATGTAAAAGACTAAGGCCTTTTCCATGCTAATGTCTGGCAGCTATTGAGGCTGCATCTGTATAGCCCCTAAATGCAGATAAGAAAACATTTTACTGAATGAGCACACACTGCTATATGATCAGCTAATGTAAATTATGGTTTTCTATTGTGTGTATAGAATCTGTAAGTGAAGAACAGCAAAGGGCACTGAATACTGAACCTCAAGCTTGGATATGTTTCAGAGTAAGGAACAGAAAAGCCATTGTTTCATGCTAAGCTAAAAACTGCTGCTCAGCGCATTTTGAGAACAGTCCTGCTCTCTTAAGGAGGTGGTCTTAATACTCTTAATAAATCCTTTTAGACTATATTTCTTGTTACGGGATGATAGAGTTTCCTAGAGCCAGCCATGGCCGAATAGGTTCAGAAAAGTCATTCACCTCATGTGTCTGTTTGCATTGACCTTGCTGTTTTCATACTGGGTTTTGCTTTGTAGGGACACTTGTGTGTATAATGCTTTGTGGAATATAAGTACTCAATCTGTGCCTACTCCTGATAGCTGGATTTTTCTCTCCTGAATTTTCTTACCATTATCTAGATAGGTTTGGGATACGGAGTTGGTGAACGTAACAGGTTACTATTGAAGTGACTGGGGATATCTAAAATGCAAGGCAAGCCTCAAATTGCCCTTGATTGCATGTATTTTGCTGTCAATTTCTTTCCTCCTAAATTTTTCAACGTTTCCCCTTGCAGGATTTTATGCATGTTATGTTTGTGTTCTCATATCACTGTCAGAATTATGGGACTTCACAGCTTTAGCTCTATTTCTTCTACTCAAATGCTAAAATAAAATGCAGCTGTCTGCATCTTTATTCATGTTAAGAGTAATTAATGTTCTAACAAATTACTTCCACCCATGATCAATTACTCCCAGGAGCTCTGTTTCTCTATTGATATCCAGAATGAAGGTTTAATAATGTTGCATCTTCTTTTGAGTGGTATTGGTGATACTCGGTAATAGTTCAACCCATGAAACTACGCTGCTGTTTAAAAGAAGTTGTAAAGATATGAGCTCACGCCTTGCTTACTTCAACTGAGTGCTAGCTGTATGCCTTATTGGCTAACCAGTCACTTGAAGAGTTCACGTATAACTCATTGACGCCTGTCAGAAATACAAGAACAAAAAAATACCCCACAAATCTGTTTAGAGTATTTTTATGAACAACTTGTGATGAGCTGCTGTTTTGATGAGTGCCTGTGCTCTGCAGAGGAAGGTCCAGCAGAATTCCTGGGAAAGCGAGCTCTGAAGCAACTGGAAGCAAAGCTGTAGTAAAGGGATACTTTCACTTAGCCAATGCCCTAGCCTATGTGAGCTGCCAGTCAGTTGGGCAAAAGGAGCCAGAAATATGTTCTTGAAAATGTTTCTGTTCATATAGATATTCTAGTTACACTGGAGTGAAAATAAAACAAGAGCAAGACAGAAGAAGATGGTATGAAAATAACAATTTGAGTTATTGTCACAAGGGAGCATTACACATGGTGCCATATAATGCATGAATTAATCATCACAGAATTCTTTGGAAGTGAAATAAGAAAGTATCAAACATGACAAGAATGATATTCAAATGCCTTAAAATCTTATTTGAAAGTTGTTTACATTTTTAAAAGTAGATCCATAAATTAAGGATAGATAAAAGTGGTTTGTGAGGATTAAAAGAACTTGGCAGAATTTATTTATCCAGTGAAATTAATTTGAGGCTGGTTTTAACAGTTGATGTATTTCCCCTCCCATAAGGTGTTTATTGATTGCAGAAGGCTCCTCCTTGCTGGAGACTACCTGAATATTGTGCAGCAGCCCTTAAGAAAGCAGTGAGGCAAACCAGGCTCAGACATATTAAATGAGCTTAAGTATCTTTTCACCTTACATTGTTCCTAATTTAGAGAAGTGCTGGCTGTGCATAGTGGCTGCACTGTTACCTGGGCTCAGTAACAGCATCACAAATTACCACCAAACCTGTGACATCTAAGATGGACCCACCTAGCAATTTTGCCTGTTGCTTTTGACCAGAGTATCTTCCCTTTGCAAAGTTTGGCTGTTTTACTCAGCGGAAAGGGGCCCATCCTGGTGCTAATTTAGAAGTAATCAGGAAAGACAAAAAAAGGAGGAAAGACAAGGTCAATAAAGTAAATGAGGTGAGGAAGAAAACCATGAAAGCAACAGAGACAAACAATTAAAACACACACACACATGTGCACATGCTGAGGGGTAAATCCACTCCCTGGGCCAGATGCACCCCTGTAACCTCACCAATGCAGTCCTAACCATGACGGATAAGCCAGTGGAGCTGAGGCATTCCTGAAAAATGACATTTGTATATAGGACATTTCTGTAGCATGATGATGTCTTCTAAAAAGCAGTTGCGTGATGTGTTCTGTCCAACCTTCCCTGAAAAATTGAGACCTTAACATTTATATGGGCCGTGACGTGTTTATATATCTTAAATGCTAAAACTAACATATACCTCTGAAATTAATTTGACTGCCACATACAAATTTTAATTTATTTTCTTATCTCCCAACCATTAAATTGCTAGAGCTGTATAAATGCTTTAAAGAAAGGCAGCTCCAAGTCACTAAGGAATATTGCAGAAAATGTGCCTTCCAAGCATGGTTATATAACGCCCACTTATTTTAATTAGACTTTTGCTCTCAAAGTCCCACTTTACCCAAGTGGCACGATGGCTGAAACACAGTAGATATCTGTGATAGCAAACACAATCTATCTGCTCCTTTCAGCAGTGACTTTGCCTTTAGTATTATGTCTCTCAGGCATGTGAACCCCCAGCAGCTACTTTCAGTGCTGTCTATTATTAGTGTTTACTTAGAACAGGTCTTGTTCTCTATCAGAAGTACAAGAAATGTCTGTGTAAGCTTTGCATAGCTTTAATTCTCCTACAGAAGAGTGGTCCTGCGGGAGGAAAGTCAAATAAACAGCAGCCTAAACTGTACTCCAGCTAGCTGAAAACCAGGAATGGGACCAAACCCAATTATTCACAAGATGATGCTGATGTTAGTCTTTTTCTTAGGAAGAAACACCAAGCAGAGACAATTTTTTTAAAGTAAGTAAATTCAAACTAATTAAAGGTTTCCCTTCCTTTCAGTTTTACTTGAGAACTACTGCTGTATTAAAGTTTTTGCAAGCATGAGAAGGGTGTCGTGGTTATATCCATTAACTCCTCTACTGCTGCAGCCAGCTGCCTCCTTTTCCTATGTTTCTGTGATATGTCCTATTGCAGAACATGGAAACCTATTTGTGCAGGCACTGAATAAAATTTCAGTGTATAAACCAAAAAGGAAAGCCAAATTGTACATTTGTCATATCATGAAAGGATGATTTGTGTATATAGGTGGCAGCAATCCCTTTATTGTTTGGTCTAGTATTCTTGCACTTATAACTGAGCAGACCAAACAATTTGTTTCCATGTAATTGTGTTAAGCCTACAGAAAACTCCTGATAATTTGCTATGCTTTGTTATGATGATGAATTACTGCGTATGTTTCTGCCATGCTTATTAGTCTTTGCAATCCTCATCCTGCATGTGCACTGAGATAAATTGGACACTGAGCCTAAAAGGTAGTGTCCTCATGAACCATATTGTTTTAAGGTTGTCTTTTTAAATTTTGCTTTCTGATATCAGCTGCCCTTCTGATGCTGAAAATGGGAGACATCATGGTTTCTTCTCTCACTGAAGAATTTTTTATTGAATGAAGAATGATTTAGAGACTGAATATTTTATAGAACGTATCATCCCTTAGACAAAAAGCAGGAACTAACTCCAAGTGCCTTACAAAAACAATAAAACAATCCTACCTATAGACGTTGAGAAGTGTTTTGGGAAAGTGGGAGAACAGTCTTGGAGCAAAAAGGAAGTGTGTGTTCTGCCTGGAGAAAAGAGATATGGCTGATAAAATTTCAGGAGTGTATAGATTGATAGAGGAATTTGAATAACGCCATTTAGGGCAAGAGAATGAGCAAGGTAATAATCAAATGATACAACCCATAGTGAGCATTTGCAGCAGTTTATTTTACTGAGTGGATTGTTTACCTCTCAGAGCAATCACAGTGGTCAAGCAGGAAAAGAAATGTGGTTGAGCATCTGCTGCATGTCTGCTTTCTGTCAGTGAACACTAAAGTTTTTGCCAGACGTGGCACACAAGAGGCATGTTGGGAAGAAGCTCAAAGACCTTAGTCATCTAGGAGTATCTAGAATAGCTAGACACCTAATGGGAAGCTAACATTGGGAACTATAGCTGTATAAACCGACATCTGTAATCACATTTATTATGGTCAATTCCTACAACAACACTGTAGTGAAGTAAAGATGAGACTAAATGCACAGAGGTAATATGGGTAAGAAGATTGTCGGAACTTTTATAGAGAAATTGGTTTAGGGAACTGATTTTTACAGAACATTAGCTGTTGGCAAGATTACTATTTTTTGCTTAGATTCATTTAATGAAAGGCAACTTCTCTTTTTTTTTTTTTTTTTTTTTTTGTCAACTGTGGACTGTCAAAAGATGAAGCTGTGTTTCTATGCAGATATACTGCCTCAGTGCTTCATGGAGCCTTTGTTGCCTAATGTCTTAATTTACCAAAATTGTAGTGATATTGCCTTAACTGCATCAGCAGCAAAGCATCTTAATACATCTAAATGATCAAAGGTTGCTAGCTGATGCTATACATGTTCCAGGATCCTGCAGAATGGGCCAGCTCCAGCTTGGAGTGTAGCCAAGTTTGCCATCTACTAAGCCTGCATGAAGAAGCTGAAAGGTGTGAATTTTTAGCTCAGATACCATCCTGTGATAATGCATCTAGACAGCTTGCGAACCTGAGGTGATATGAAACATGGAGTGAGTTAACTTATGACCACCTAAATCTGACCACATAGATAAGCCTTGAAAAGACCCTTAAGCCCCAAGATCATTCTTCTGTAATCCTTTTGAAAGTGATTACTGGTGCTTTCTGCTTGGTTGGTTCTGAAGACAGAGTATCCAACGCATTCTTGTACTCTTGAGGAACATATATGAATGAGCTTGTGTTATGCTTTTCTCCTGTCAGTCTCCTCTTGAATTGTAGGAGGGAAACAATCATAAGCCACTTATGAGTGCTGCATATGCTGCAGCAGTAATGTGGCCTTTCCAGCTGTAGTTCCTGGTCAAGTTCCTAAGTTCCAGAGATTCAGCTGGCAACTGAGATGCCTAAATTTGTCATGCCTACCTGTAGGAGTCTGTTTGTGGGCTAGAGGTTTGCTTCAGTCACTCACAAACAGGAACTGCTGCCATTTCAGATGCCTTGCGGTATGCAAGACACCCTCATGGGTCTGGGAGACCTATTGCCAGCAGGAGGACAGGCAGGTTATGCT
Source organism: Falco biarmicus (assembly GCF_023638135.1). Lineage (NCBI taxonomy): Eukaryota > Metazoa > Chordata > Aves > Falconiformes > Falconidae > Falco > Falco biarmicus. Next base: position 32,905,280 of record NC_079294.1, read on the forward strand.
GTCTCATCTCAAATGGCACTGCCTCCCTCTGTGTGGGCAATGGATTTGAGCCCTCAGTATCAAAGCCCTTATTAGTCAATAAAGATCAAGCTTGGAGTCACTGGAGCTGAGCGAGTGATTCAGCTCAGCAGCTGCTAGTTCCCTAGGTTAGGGTGAACTGAATCATGCTTTAGATTGCATTGGCTAGATTTCTGCTGGGTACAGCGGGTAGATGAACAACTGATGCATGTGTGTGTGTGCCTACATATAGATAACTGTGTTTAGATAGCCTAAACACAAAATATTTTGAATGGTCAGAAATTATTTCTTAGAATTTGGAAGGATAATTGCAGAAGCTTTCTTTCAGAACTGATACAGAGCAATCAGGGTACCTATAAAGTTTAAAGGTATCATGAGGATGTATCTGTCCTATGGAACAGTATAATGGGAAACAAAGGTATTTACCTTGTATACAAAAATCAAGATATAAGGCAGACCAACTAACAAATGACCTGTCAGGCAGGTTCCCAAAGGAAAAGTCTGCTGTTTTAAAATAAGATGTTTTTAAACTTCTAGAAGACACACTAATGATCAGTGGGATATTGGCAGAAGCTGAATAGGAACTAGATAGCACCACCACTGTTTTTTACTGCTCTGATCCCAGTAGCTTTGTGGGGCATGATTTCCCATTCCTCATTAAAGAAGAGCTAACAGGGAAAAGGTGTGCCATGTCTTTCAGTGATAGATTTTTCAGGGTGTAAAGGGGTTAGGCTTTATGTGCTGGTTCGGTGCTACAGGGCTAGCCTTGTTGCGCTGAAGGAAGAGGTGTGGTAGCATTCACATGTGCAAAATTTAATTACTCTGATTTATCAAGCAATTATTTTTCCTACTAGTTTTATTTAACTGTGGGAGTTCTCATCCTTTCTTTGAGCGTAATGAGTGCATTTGCTCCAGGATGCAATTTGCTATTCACAGTTGAATTCTCTTTAACAGTGACTTTGCCTTTATTTTTCATTTTCAAATGAAATTGCATTCTCAATTTGTTGGTAAATTTGAGTAGTAAGTTTATTAGTATAGGGGAACAGTGAATTCTTTATTGTGTCATGACAGGGCTTCTGCAGGAGAGTGATTCCCATCCAAACCTTCTTTTCAGACAGTAATGTTAAGTCATGGTGGTGGAAGATGAGAATTTTGAGTTTGAACAGCAGGCTGGAGAAGGTTTTGTATTTCTATTTCCTATATGAAAACATGTAACTTCTAATCTATAACATAAATTACAATCACCGCTTCCATTTCTTTCAACCATTTAAGTGAATTAAGGAGTCTTGTCTTTCCAGAATAGCTGATATAAATGCCAACATCCAAGAGTCAGTTCAAGTCTCTAAGTGTTCAACTCACACAAGGTTTAAGTGTGCAGTTGTTACTTGTTACTATTACCTGTAATTAGCACAGTGCTTGCTATATTTACTGGTCATTCTCACTCCCATTCAGAGGCATCTAACACTTCCATGCATCATGGGAAAAGCTTGTTTGTGCTGTGTCTGTGGTTTCTTCTGAGGGGTCAGATAAATCAAAGAAGGTGATTCTTACTCTGAAAAACTGTGCTCAATGAGGAAGTGAGTTAGTCAGGTTGTCCTGCTTCCCTTGTCCTGGGGATAAACACAAGCCTTCTTTGACAAGCTTTGACAGATGGGCCCATGCAAACCGCGTGAAGTTCAACAAGGCCAAGTGCAAGGTCCTGCACCTGGGTCAAGGCAAGTCCCAGTATCAATACAGGGTGGGCAGAGAATGGATTAAAAGCAGCCCTGAGGGGAAGGACTTGGGGATACTGGTGGACAAAAAAGCTCAACACAGCCTGACAATGTGCTCTTGCAGCCCAGAAAGCCAACTGAATCCTGGGCTGCATCAAAAGAAGTGTCATCAGCAGGTTGAAGGAGTTGATTTTCCCCTTCTACTTGGCTGTCATTGAGACCACACCTGGAGTACTGTGTTCAGCTCTGGGCCCCCCAACATAAGAAGGGCATGGACCTGTTGGAATGAGTCCAGAGGAGGGCCACAAAGATGATCAGAGGGCTGGAGTGCCTCTCCTGTGGAGTCAGGCTGAGAGTGTTGGGGTTGCTCAGCCTGGAGAGGAGAATGCTCCAGGGAGACCTTAGAGCAACCTTTCAATACTTAAACAGGGCTTCTAAGAAAGGAGCGACTTTTTAGTAGGGTCTGTTGCAATGCAACAAGGGATAATGCTTTCAAACTAAAAAAGGGTAGATTTAGATTGGTATTAGCAAGAAATTCTCCACTGCAAGGGTGGTGAGGCGCTAGAATGGGTTGCCTAGATAAGTTTAGGATACCCCATCCCTGGAAGTGTTCAAGGCCAGGCTGGATGGGGCTTTGAGCAACTTGCTGTAGTGGAAGGTGTCCTGGCCTGTGGCAGGGGGTTGGAACTAGATGATTGTTAAGGTGTCTTCTAATTCAAACCATTCTATGATTCTATTTGAGAGCCTTTAAAAAGAACCAATACTGATGAACCCTCAGTCACAAGATAATTTGGTTTGTATCAGTCACAAGATGTGACCTGTATATGGTAAAGTTCCAGATTTGATGGTGAGAGAACCTGAGAGCAACCCTCACTGGGCTGCAGAAACTGATTCCTTCTGGTTTTGCCTCCATTCCCTGTCTTTGTATGCATGCTGAACATTTTCCAGCATTTTGTCCATTTTACTTTTAAGCATATTCCATTCCAAGTTTCTGTTTTTCTCATCTGTAATTTCATATTATCCATTCTAAAATATTGTTCTAAATTGGTCTTTATAGCTTCCAATTCATGTGGAACATCTCATCATGTTCCCCTTTTCACCAAGCCTTCTTACACTTTTTTGCCTCGCTGCTTATCGCATACATATAGGGTGTCATCTTACAAAGCGTGTAACTTAGCTTTCACCAGATCCATTTCTTACACTCTTGACAGCAGAAAACAGCCTAATTTTCATTAGAAAAAGCATCCAGTTGGAACAAAAATAATTAGGATGCAGCAGAAAAAAAAATCCATGTGGACCATGACAGGAGAGAAAAGGTTTTTCATATATTTTTTTTTTTTTACTTTCATTCTTGAATGCTTCAGAGTTTTCACTTGATTGATCTGTAATAGATGCATTCAATGTAGTTGCAATATAGGATTCACAGGATCTCACAGAATCACAGGAGGCTGAGGTTAGAAGGAGCCTCTGGAGTCTGTGCAGACCAAAGCCCTGCTCAAAGCAGGGTCAACTACTGCAGGTTGCTCAGGGTTTTGAATATCTGCAGGGATGGAGATTCTGTAACATTTCTGGGCAACACACTGCAGCATTCAAACACTGTCAGAGTAAAAGAGTTTTGTTCTGAAGTTTGAATGGAATTTCTTGTACTGCAGTTTGAGATCACTGCTTCTTGTCCCTTCAGAGCCTCATGTATAGGTACAGTGTAGTACAACATTGTGAAAGAAAAAATCAGCAGTATCTTTGATAGCACACTGAGTGAATTTTTTAAGTAATCTATTTATAGTGTCCCAGCTAGTAAGGCCATAAGAAACTAGTAGAGGCACATAGTTTAATGTCCTTCAGCAGAAAACCCATAAAGTCACTGTCAGTAATCCCCAAATAAAGGCAAATTAATCACCTGTTGCAGGACAGTATATATCATAGGAAGGACTCTTATCTTCAAATGCAACTAGAAGTAATGTAGAGTCTACTACACGCATTAGTGGTTTGCTCTAGTAGCTATTTGCCTTTATCCAAAAATATAGAGAAAAGTAAGTTCACAGAAACTAAAGCAGGAAGAGACTCAGGGTACCACCCTCCTTACCTGCAGCTGTGTCATTTATGTCTAAGCCTTTTCTGATAGGCGTTTGCCTAACTTTTTCCCTGATAAACCCCCAATGATGGAGACTTAGCTGCTTTTATGGACAATTTTGGTTGTCCACAAGTTTTTCCAGTGCCTGGCTTTCGGTTATCCTGGTTGATACTTAAGTGTGAAACATCTTGTTTTGTCCCCTAGTGGTTATGGAGAATTGCTTAGTCTCTTCATTACAGCTACCCTTTGTACATCTGAAAACTGTTAAATCTCCTCTCAGGTTTATCTCCTGTAGATCAAATGACCCCTTCAACTTCTCTTCAATAATATTTTCTTGAATGTTATCATTCTCCCTGCTCTCTTAGCTTCTTCCCAGCAGCTTAGACTATTCTTGAGGAGTAGTGCTTGCAACTTAAAACATACTCCAGTGGATGCTGCACCAGCTCTTGCAGACAGCCTTTCATTTAGGCAGGATGTTTGCCTTCAGCAACATTATTGGCATGTCCTCAGATCTGATCCACTTTAATCCTCAGACCTTTTACAGCAGAGTGGATCTGTAATTATCTATCCTCTATTTGTGTAGTGTAATATAAGTGTATAACTTCACTAACACCCCCCCCACCCCCCCACCCCCCATGAATTCTGTTTTTTTGCAGGACAGTTCTCTAACCTGTCAAGATTATTTTAGTGCTTGAAACATCTACTACTTTGGTATGATCTCCACATTTAATAAATGTATTCTATTCATAATGCCATGCAGTTTATTTATGGAAATGTAGTGTAACAGCAGATTCTGCAAAAATTTATGTAAAATATCTTTTCATTTTGAATGGAATAGACCAATATAGCTGTTAATACTATTTCCAGCTCTGAAAGTGATTAAGGCTTGTATTTGTTGAAACCAGGACAGCGTCCTACAGGAAAGTTAAGTATATTCTTACCACCACATTTTTTCATGTTCTTCCCTGACACCTCCTAGTGGCTTCTGTCAGAGAAAGGATACTCAGCTCAGTGAAGTTTAGTTTTGTCTTATTATAGAATCATAACAACGTTTAGGCTGGAAAAGACCTATAAGATCATCAAGTCCAACCATTAACCAGGACTGCCAAGGCCACTGCTAAATCATATTCCTAAGTGCCATATCTATGCATCTTTAAAATGTCTCCAGGGATGGTGACTCAACCACCTCCCTGGGCAGCCTGTTTCAATGCTTAGCCACCCTTTCAGTGAAAAATTTTTTCCTAATAGCCAATCTAAACCTCTCCTGGTGCAACTTGAGGCTGTCTCCTCTCATTCTATTGCTTGCTACTTGGGAGAAGAGACCAACACCCACCTTGCTACAACCTCCCTTCAGGTAGTTGTAGAGAGCGATAAGGTCCCTGCTGAGTCCCCTTTTCTCCAGGCTAAACAACCCCAGCTCCCTCAGCCGCTCCTCACAGGACTTGTGCTCTAGACCCTTCATCAGCTTTGCTGCCCTTCTTTGATTGCCCTCCAGCACCTCAATGTCTGTCTTGTAGTGAGGGGACCACAACACCGGATTTGAGGGGTGACCTCACCAGTGCCAAGTGCAGGGGGACAGTCTCTTTCCCAGTCCTGCTGGCCACACTTTCTGATACAAACCAGGATGCTGTTGGCCTTCTTGGCCACCTGGGCACACTGCTGGCTCATGTTGAGCCAGCTCTTGACCAGCACCCCCAGGTCCTTTTCCACCAGAGAGCTCTCCAGCAGCTCTCCAGCCTCTCTGTCCCAGCCTGTAGCGCTGTGTGGGGCTGCTGTGACCCAAGTGCAGGACCCGGCACTGAGCCTTGTTGAACCTCATACAACTGGCCTCAGCCCATGGATCCAGCCTGTCCAGACCCCCCTGCAGAGCCTGCCTGCCCTCCAGCAGATCAACACTCCCACCCAGTTTGGTGTCTTCTGCAAACTTATTGAGAGTGCACTTGATAACCTCGTCCAGATCGTTAATAAAGATGCTAAATGGGACTGGCCCCAGTACTGAGCCCTGGTGAACACCGCTTGTGACTGATAACACCACTTGTGACTAGTTATTTTTGTCTACTTGTTTTCCACTGTTACATCTTAAGAATTCTGATCATTTTTCCATTAGAAAGTTAGATTCATTTAATATAATTTAATATTGAAAGGTTCATGTTGGCAGTCGCTTATATCTTTGCTGTCTTTTAGGTATTTGTGAATGATTTGTTTGACTCTTTGTTCCGGGATATTTCCGGCACTGAAATTAAGTTGAGTGTTTTCTCTCCTCTTGCCTGTCTCCCTTCTTTTCTGTATTTTTTTTTAAATAGATGTAGCAGTAGCCTTTTCCCAGGTTTTTGGAGCTTTACTTATTTTTGCCAAGCTTTCAAAAGGTTCATCATCCCTGGGATAAAAAGCTGGTTGAAGGAAAATACCTACACATAATTTTCAGTGAGCCTATCTTATCTTAAAACCACTCATTTACCCATTTTCCAATCTATTTGTTACCATTCTGGTTTTTTTACTCATCTCTGTCTCTGCAACTAATTTTCTTAGCTGTAAGATCACTGTTGACATTTTTAGTGAAGACAGAAGCAAAGATGTCATGAGTACTGTGACATCCTCAAGGTTCCTGTTGAGGAATAGGCCATCTTTTTTCTTAATCTTCTAGTACTAATAATGTAAATATTGAGTATTTTCTCCTATATTTTATTTTCTCAGAAGTTATGTTCTGCCTTTCTGATTTTATCCCTAGACTGTTGATACTCTAGTTCAGGATACTTTGTGTCTATGGGTTTTCCTTTGTTTCTCTTTAACAGCACTACCATCTCTTCCCAATTCCCTTTTGCCTTTTTACTGACATTATGTAAAAATCTAGCATTTCCACCTCCCAGTGTTTATTGCTCTCTGCTGTCCTAAGCTCCATGATTTACGATGCTTGTGTTCTCCTTTCTGTCTGAGGATGGTTAGTTCTATCATATTTCACAGTCACTCTCAGACAAGTTACTTCATCTGCACATTCTCAACCAGTTCTTCCAGGCTGGCCAAAAAGACAGTCAGAAAACCTTTTCCTCTACTTGCTTTCTTCACCTTTTATAGAAACAAAATGTCACCAGGATATTTCAAGACTTTGCTGCCAATATGTTCCTGCTGCCTTCCTTTCCCAGCAGTTGTTTGGATGATGAAAGAGTTCTGCCACGAACCTGTCCTGTGCTCTTCAAATTTTTGCCCGTTGCCCAGAAAATGCTCATCCACCTGATCTTTGTGATCAGACCCAAAACATGACAGCATCTTTTACCTTCAACATTTTAGCAGGTTTTATTTCTCCATCTCCTGGGATAAAAAGAATATCAATATACCCTTGGTACACAGAGAAACATGTCCTTTGCTTTATTTTTCAGTGAGACCTGAACAAGGCATATAGACTTATGTCTGCTAAATAATTAAATTAGGCAGTATTGCAGCATTCAAATGCTGATACCTTCTGAGTCAAATTATCTGTTGGTATAACTCCAATGATTTCAGTACAGTTTCTCCAACAGAGAATGACCTATGTTTTCTCCTTGAAAAGGAGGAAAAAAAATATGCAAGTCTTCTCTTAAAATCTGAAGTTTTGATTTGAATTTAAGAACTCACAAAACACTTGTGACATGTTTTCTGACCCATGTAATTATGACTTTAAATGTTATATCCAGCATAGTTCATAGACCATAAGTAGTAGTATTTAAGAGAAAAAAGAACAAGATTATGAGAGCAAAGACAAAACCCAGAACAAAGAGAATCACTTATCACATCTTGTGAATACTACATTAAAATGCAATGAGGCTTTCCCTTTTATATGATTAATTCACATTTTAATAACTAAGCTCTTCTGCGCAACTGTACTCAATTTTTTTCATCACTAATGTAGAAGTTCAGACAAAGTGTTCTTTCTAAAGATGAAAGGAGAAAAAAATTATATTATTGACTTTCTTAAACCTATCTCATATGATGGATTTATGAAATGGAAATAATGTAGAAATTCCTTTAAACTGTGACAGGAAATACAAATCATGTGAACAGAAAGGAAGTTGCACTGAAATAAAGACATTTCAAAAGATAATGAGTTCACTACAAAAGGGTCTTCTGTTAAGTACTTCCTATAATTCTGTTGTCAGCGGAGCACCTGAAGAGACAGGAAAAGATTCATGTGGGTACATCACGTTGATGTTCACTAGTAGCTGAAGATGGTATTTGGGCAAACTGAATGGAGTGAGGGGCAGAAGGACAGAAAATTCTGTGCCTTACCTGGAGTGACTGTTTCCTAGTTAGTACAAAACCAAACAAAACAAGAAAACCTGTGTAACTGAATTACTGATACTTCAGTTCTGAGATAACTTGTTTAGCTAAGGGGCAAGATTATCGAGCCACAGTGATTAGAGACATTGTATCTATAAAGATCAATCAAATGTATCTTCTGGATCTCAAATGTGATCAGGAAAGGTCTACTAAGTTGTGCAAGGGTAAGTTTAGTTCTGTATTGCCTTTATACTGTTTCAAATAAATTTTCTTGAATAGAGGGCCTCGTGCCTAGGGAAAAATTTTTAGGGCTGAGAATGACTGTTGACTGGAAGTCTTGGAGATCATTCTTTTGTCAGGAAAGAATAACCTAGGGATTAGCACTTATCATGGCCTTGAAATATAAGTATTCACACACAGTGCTGGTGCCTGGGCTTGTGGGTTTGCACATAAAAAACCTCCTGGGTTTGTGTAAAGAATTATAGAGGAAGATTTTCTCTTTTTAAATTCAGTGAGCTGACAATATTCAAAAATATTACCAACTGAATCCATAGATTAGCTTTAGTAATGACAGTAAGCCTGAACATACAATCACTTGTGTTCCCCTATTCCATATGGTAATCGGTAAATTTGTTGTCTTGCTGTCAGAAAAGAATACCTTTGTTTTCTTGTAAAAGCCTTTTTTCCCTCCTCCTTTCTTCCCCCTCCCCCCTCCAAAAAAAAAAAAAAAAAAAAAAAAGGTGGGGGGGGCTATAAGAAGAAGAGAAAAGGACAGGCAGAAAACTTTGGCAGCATTTTGCTTAAAATTCGGGTTTTATTCTTCTACTCTGAGATATAAATTCCCAGCACCAAACAATGAAAAAATAGAGGAACATTCTCAAAGATCATAAAACTGGAGCAAAATTTCCAATGCTTGCAAAAATATCACCTCAGACAGACAGTAGCGCCTTTCAAACAGGCATTCACCTTTTTTCTATGGAAGTAATGGTTCATATTGTTTAAAACCCATCCTGACAGAATGGAAATGAGAAGTCTCACTTGCATTCACAGATGTTGATCCCCAAAAGCATGTTCACCGGGCAGCAGATACCAAAACTGAAAACATCTTTGGAAATTTCATTGCAGAATACTTCAATACAGCCATCCCCTGTGTTGAATCTTTGTCTCTGTTTTTTTTACCTAAAGCATATCTTGTGACTCATGCACTGGAAATCAAGTACAGGAATTACATAGTTGGCTAGAAAAAGAATGAGTGGCTGCCTTAAGAGGTCCTCTCCTGTTCTGATACTTCACAATAAATCTGAACAAATTCCTATTTCAATGAAAATGGTCACCTAAGAGAAATAGAACAGAATTTCATCCCTAGATTTTAACATTGAAACTGGGAAACAAAAAGTCAGTATCTCAAATGTTCTTTTGGTGTACCTGTCCCACTTTGCAATAATTTAGAAGTTTTTATATTTCCTTAGATTAAGCGGTTCATGTTTCTTCTTCTATCCACTCCACCCCGCCACCCCTCACCTCCCTCTTTTTATGCAAAGCCACAGATATAATGGTTTTTGAGGGCATAGAAATATCAGACTTGGAGAAAAAAAATATGTATTGGTTATACTTTGTTCCACTGTAGACCAACAAAACTGCTAAAATGAAATTTGATTGTTGCCTTATTGTTTATAACATGTCTTTCTGGTGGAAAACCATATAGGTTTCAAATTTTTGATGGGCAAAGTATCTGTGTTGTGTGTTGAGTCATATTATGCATAATATAGGCTCTAAGACTGTTAGATTAATAGGGATTATTTTTTTCAGAGTTTTGTTTGTGTGTTGGGGTTTTTTGTTGTTTTTTTTTGTTTTGTTTTGTTTTTGTTTAGGAAAGCCATATCAACATTTCTAACTTTTCATACCCTTTTCTTACTTTTTATCTAATAGGTATTCTCTCATGATTTATTAAGAAGTATAGAGCATGTATTTTGTTAAAACTGTAGAGAAATCAACTACTGTAACAATGAGATATTGTATAAAAGGATAGGGAAATATTTGTGCAGATTCTTGTGGAATTTTTATGTGTTTGCTGCATATAAATTAGCCCTATAACTTCACTGAGGAGAGACAAGAATAAATAAGTCCTGAGAACAGAAGTTTTAAATAACTTGCTGAAGGACAAAGCTGAAAAAACTGGTAACAAAAGAAAAACAGGAAAAAAAACCTATTTTCTTGGGTTTAGTTATGAATACCACTGTCATCTATGATATATATGTAATTGTAAAGACTGTGAGATTAACAGAATTTAAAAAATGGGCACGTTAGAGAAAACCTTTCTGTAAATTTGGTATGTCTGAGGGCTCTCTCCTTGTTCTGGATTTCATTACAAAAGCTTTGTGGAATTCTGCTAAAAAATAATTTATTAAGCAAATTTTGCATTAAAGTATAAATGAGAACAGAATTTGCTTTATTTTATTCAGCTTTAAATAGTTTAATTCAGAAATATAACTCTCTGTAATGATCACCCATCATGTATTTTATGAGAATTGTTTGGGAGAAGCTTGTACAGTAGGTGTTTAGAATGAGAAATACAATGTAACAGATGAAACATATTGCAGAACTAGGTAATTGTTCCTGTTATGTATGCATACTTGTTAAATTATTCCACAGGCTATGAAACAAAATATATTTTTGTGAAAATATTGCTAGTTGGTTCTCTTCATCTTCATGAGCATGTGTGTAATATATTAAAAAAACAAAGCAAAGTGTTAGAAGTGTATTAAAGTTTCAAAGAAAAAACCACGAACTTGAATATTGAAGATTAATGATTAATGAAAGAACATGGATTATCACCCAGTATACTACAGTTTCTGATAGGCTCAAAGAGGATTTTTTATAGTGTGCAACTTACTGTATCCTGTTGAGGTTGCATTTAGGAGCTAATGCTTCCTAGTGAATGGGACCTTCCTTGCAGATTATCACTCCTCTAAAATATAATCATTATCCCATTTAAAGACACAAATATGCCCCTCCAGTTCTCCCTCTCTTGCACATATTAGAAGCTGTAGTTTATTAAATACCTGGAATTTCAAAATGCATGGACAAACTTTGTTCTCTTTCCTGTAGTTTGTGAAAATATTACCTGGTCTTTATTTAATGCTGTTTCACATGTATTTTTAAAATCATAAAGAGATGCATAAAGTATATGAAAATTATATTCAAAACTGCATATGCCCATGGCTGTATTAAGATTGTATATGCAATTATAATGCTGTCAGGGACTGAATTTGGGGATCTTAATCTTCCATTTTAAGACTATTTTATGGCAGCTGTTTGATAGAATAAGTACTCGATATATCATTTGAAGTACTTAGTAGAGAATAATATTATTATCTAAAACTAACTGTGGACAAAAATGTACGCAGTTAGAAGGAAATAAGCCTATGTAGACCAAAAGAACCTTAATGGCTTTGTCTTCACAGGAGATGGTATTTTCTTCACAGACTATAAATATATTTTTCATCATAATATAGGTATTATAAGACAGAGGAAAACTCAAGTGTGAAAGTGATGTTTCTTAGGAAGGTGTAGCCTTTAAACATATATCTTCTAGTACAGTCATTCAACATTTATAGAACTGTTTGAGATTTCCAGCAGGTCTAGGCATGTGTCTGCAAAACAAAATCTATTAAAAGTGATTTAGTGTGACACTTCTTGTGCACCAGGATGGCCAGCCCCCCCCCCCCCCCCCCCCCCCCCCCCCCCCCCCCTTCACTGACAATAAGCCTCGCCCTGTTCAAGCAACTGGAACAGAACTGGCTGAGACAAAGGGCCTCCTCAGAATGGATCACTGCCCAGGGGCTGCTGATGGAGAGAGGCAGATAATGCTCAACTGTGAAACTGCTGTGGGACAGCAGACTTGGATGGTGCTCTCTTGTGGCTTTGCTGAGTTAAGTTTTTCCAAAACCTTCAGCCATAATATTCACAGAACCTTGGTCCTAATGTTCCCCATAAATTTCAGGCTCATGATGGCATTGCAAGCTAATCCAGGGGCTCTAGTTGCACTTTCAAGCAGCTGAAAGTGTCTAGCCTTTGACCATTGCTCTTCTCTATATAATTCAGGTTTAGAGTAATTAACAAAAAACATACTGTCCATTAGATCAGCTATGTTAAAAATGAAGAAACAGGTCCTGTCTTTTCTCATGCTAAAAATTCACAATCAGACTCTAACAAGATAGCTTAAAGAAGAGATTATTTTTCATCATTTGTAGGAGAAAAATAAATAAAAAGGAATAAGAAATTACCCATTGTGAAGTTAGAGTTTAGAAAAATACTGTGTTAGAACAAGAACTTATTTCTTTAATGTAAGATAGAAAATAGAAAAGCTAGAGCTTTTATGGCTCCTTTGAATCCAGTTACTAATATACTTTGTGAAATTTAACTATTTAGGAGTGTTTGGAATTCGAAAGAACTCTTGGGTAAAATGTTCATGTTACTGAAGGCTGCCCAGCAACAGGACCTTAAGATGGAGAGTAGAAAAAAATACATTACTCAGTCGAATCTGTAGAAATTATTTGATATAGTTAGAAGGCAATTTCCTGAGTTGGATTTTGTCCAAGGTTCTGCAGTTGTCACCTGAAGCTTATGGGAAAAGCCACAGGATCTTTCAAGAGCACAAGTTACTGTGACCTTTGCTTTAAAGCCTCAGGACAGAAGGTTCAGGATAGTTTCTCTTGACAAAGTGCTGGTACAGTACGGATATGGGTAATAATACTATTTGTTTATTCTTTGCCTATCTTAAGTTTCTGTATTTTATTGTTCTTGGATAAACAAAAGAGGTATTTAAAAAAAAAATAACTATACAAGAAATCTGGTAAAGTCAAGCAGTATTACTCTTCAGTGAGGATTGTTAGTTAAGGATGCAAAGCTAAGATTGCAAAATGCTGTTTTGTAATGTGAATGATACTAGCGTTTATGAAATTTTGTTTCCTAATGACTTCGTAAAAAAAGCGGTGTTCTTTGATATTCAGTAGGGCAAATGTGCAAAGCATTATGCCAGAACCCAGTGTAAACTGTTTCCAAAGATAAGGATAAAAGTGCAAACTAAAGACCAAACAGCAGAAGATTTTGTAGGAGTAAGAAAGAGGAAACATGTAAATGGAAGTCTACAAGTGGACTAAAAAGCAAAAACTTTCTTACGAATAAAAATTGTTTCGCTTTGGACAGTGAAACAGAAAGACAGTTTTCTTTCTGTGATTGCAAAGCAGTTTACCAATTATAATGAAAGCATCACAATGTCTTTTTTTGAGAAGTAAATGTGTCTGTTTAGCATATGGGTAATGATGATACTAGCTCTCGGTCTTCAAGTACTGCTCTCAACTGCTACCTTCGAAAGCTTGCAAGTTGAAATGAAATTGAACTGTGATGATGAAAAAATTACAAGGTTTTTGGACTGAAATCCTTTCAACCTTTCCAGGTTATTTTTTTGTATGACAGTCACAGGAGTGTGCTTACACAGTGAGACTGCTTATTGTGTCTGGTTAAGCCATGTTAATTAGAGACAAGACTACAGACTCACTGTGATAATATATTCCTCTCTATACGTAGCTTGATTGATATATGATCGCTCTGTTCAGTTAATGAGTCACATGAGATGCAAACATACTTTCTTTTCTGTTCAAATGGAGTTTAAAAAATGTTACTGCATGTACTGTTCAAAGTGCTCAGGAAAGAACTGTGGTCAGGCTCTCTGCAATGTGAATGCTCTCATGAACGGATGACTGGGCTGAACCTTTCATATGTGTCCAAATATCTTTCCCATGCAATGCCTGTATCAAAATAGCAGCATATATAATAACGGTGGTTTATTTATCTTCTTTTAATTTATCTGGGGTTTATTTATCTGTGTTTTATCAAGCCTACAGACTAGCATATGGTGAGAATGCTATAATACATTCATAATATTTAAGCACTGTCTTTTCTTGAAGGTATGAAGTTAGAAAAAAATTTAAAAGAAAGAACAATAAAATTTGTGACATCTGTTCAAGACACACACACTGATAAAAGCCAGTTCCTACAGCTATGCTTGAGAGAAAAGTGGGTGCATCTGGCAAGCAGGCAAAACTGGGTCAGAGTCAAAGATTGGCTGGATGACCTCCTGAGGTCCCTTCCAACCTGAATTATCTTATAAGCCTGTGATTTTTGAAATGTTCTTTTTGTCCTGTACTTGTTGCCATTACATCCAGGGTTTTAATCCCTTTGGGGTTCTAGCTGAGCAGCACTGACACTCACTAGGCCTTGAATGAGCACTGCTTGGTAGAAGACAACGTGTGATATTAAAACCGAAGCAAGGAAAAATGTCAACTGGTATGGGTTTTCGTGTCAAAAGAAGTTAAAAAGCTCTTAACTTTTGCTTATTGACTGTGAGCTGGAATTTGCCATTCTGGTCAGCTGAGACACAGTAGCCACCCATAAGAGCATGCCTAATTCATATCAATGCAGTGTAAAACTGCACAGCTGAAACAGCTCCTTTGGCAGCTTGGTGGTGGTGGCTTTTAATTTATGAATGGTATTGAAAGGCTGGAGCAATATTTTCACGTATTGCTCCAGCTCAGTTTTCAAGAACACGCTTGGGTTCTCCATGAGAAAGCAATATGCTTCTAAGCATCCAGATCCCAGGTACTTGTATGTCAGGTAGCAAACACTACAGAAGTAAAAGAAATGTTTTCTGATAAATGCTTCAGTAAAAGCTTAGTCCTGAAATGTTGCCTAGAGCTATTTAAAAAGATGAACAACCAAATTAGGATATGTTCACCTTCTTTTTTCAATTATTGCCAGTGATTTGTTCCTGGAGAGTAAAGTAAATCAGAAGAATTTTCAATCCTGCTAGCTAATTCCATTACATGATCAAATTGCAGTTTGGGGAATCTTCTTCCTTCTTACCTGATTCCAGGTAGTTTCTGCCAGGATTCCAGGCTGTTTGCTTCACATCTTTGTCCTTTTGCATATGCTTCAATGCTATCACCCATTGCCCTCAGCCTATACCTCTGTTCTCTCTAACCCTCTTCCTACAGCTTTCCCCCCCTTGACGTTCCTATTTCTTCTTTGCCATAAGCCTTTCCCGTGACTACTTTTATCCTTGAGTTGACCTTTCTTCAATAGTCTTTCTTCTTTCTGTTCCACCTCCATTTGGTAATTTTTCTTTTATCTTTAGGGGGCTGAGGGGTCATCAAGCAATTTAGATTTCTGCCCCGCACTCCTCAAGAGCTGATGGGTCTAGCTCACTTCAGACTGTGATGCACTCTTGTACCCGGTATAGTTCATAGAAGTCAGAGGAAAAAAAATAATGGCATTATATCCATGTATCCTGTCAGCTTATTACAGTATCCCCCTATTCATCACATCCATGATGCCTGCAGCAAATGTGTTGTAACCTTCTTTTAAAACAGCAGAAAGATCAGAGTAATTTTCCTTTGATGAAGGAGTTTTCTCTCTTTCTGGACTATGAAAAAAATGCTGCCTCTTTCTCAAGCTTGCATTAGATATTTGGGCACTGGAACACTAAGGATAGGACAACAAATAAAAAGTTGTCAGTTTAGATTCATGTTGACACGTGCATTGGCATGCTCTAGATGTGTTTACATATACATTCCACTCTTTTGCAGGGAATGTAATATACTTTGATCTCTAGGGGACTATCTTGAGATAGCCCAATAGCAGCCTGTCCAGCTCTGCAGCTTTAGAACTGATTTTGTATCTGACATAAAGGAACTGTTTGAGCTTAATCAAAACTAAACACAGTTCTTGAATTTCTTGCTGCTGCTGCTACAAGTAGAAGTAATCACAAACTTTTATTTTAAAATATGGCTGAACTCAAGCCAAAACTGTGTTAGGCCTGCTGACTCAACGTCCTCATTCTTATATATAGGGACGACTTGTTTAAGCACAAATAAATTTATTCCAGATATGAATATGGGTATGCACAGAGTGCATCAGGATTTATGTTTCTGGTTAGAAATGGAAGTAACATAATCGTTAGACACCAGTTTCCACCTCTTTTTATCTCTGTGTTCATTGTTTATTGTTTCTTCTTACAAGACTCAGCACCATGGACAGTGCTAACTTTTAGTAGTTATGATTTTTTAGCATTTTCTTTCAGGTCTTGGGACTGTTTTGCCATTTGATAACATTTCACCAAGGAAATTGTGCAGAATATAATATTTAGTGAAAATATCTTGCCAAGATGCATAGAGAGAATTGCTTTGGTAAGGATTCTCTGAGCAGGAACATGCATGTATTAGCTAAAATTAATTGATCACAGTCTGTCAAAGGTTTTTTTCATGCTAGAATAATACCTGGGAAAATCCAAGTCACACAATACAGCGTTATATCATGCTTGCTAGTATCCTGGCTCCTTGAGGGGCCATATACACTCACTCAGTTCCCGCTGACTTTCAAAAGGAGATGAAGATGCTCAGAGTTCTTCCTGGGACACTCAGACTCTCCCAGAATGAGCGGGGGATATCCATAAGCCCTCTTCAAGGGTAGCGTCACCTTCCTATGCAAAAACAACCCTTGGAACAAATTCAATTTTTTACGGTCAGTAGCTGAAATGACATGTCTCATGGAAAACTATAGATCTTTTAGTGTTATTAATATCCTCACTTTGGGACATACACACGTTGACCTCTATTCCTGAAATGTATCTTTGAGTGCTGGAAGTGTTTTGTACAAAATACAAGGCATGTATTTTTACACAAGGATTATTGGACCTGATGGAAGAGGGGGAATCCAGGCATTCAAAATAATTTCTAAAGGCAGGTGCACTTTGTAGTGTCAAAACAGAAATTCTTGATGCTTAAGAAATTTCATGGCCCTGGTCTCTGCTTCTGAATGAAGCCACTGATATCTTGTATCTTTTTTTCTAATCTTTTTCTCCTACTCCCTAGTATTAAAATGGTCCAGCCTTTCAAAATTCCATTCAGCATCAGACCTCTTCAAAGATTTTTTGTGCTGGAAACCCAAAATGGGAACTCTGGACATGCTAAAAAGACAGAATGTGTGATAAGCATATTTAGAAATCACATGTGGTTTGAAAACAGGATGGGCATAGAGATTTCTGCCATATAATGTCAGAGACTGTTGCAGTGACAGTTCCTGGGGATAACCCTTCATCTGTGGTATCCACTTAGCATTGTGAGGAATATATGTTAGTGTGCAGAAAGCACTGCATGGGGTAGCAGTGGCAGTTTCTTTTTGGATGGAAGTGTTGCTGTTTGCTTATGTATGCTGAGATAGATGGTGCAACAGCTTTATTGCTTTTTTTATCACAGGGGTACTGCATGTGAGGCTCTGTCAAGGCTTGGCTGGAGAGCAGCGCTGTGCTAGCGGGAAGACTCTCAAAAGGAACAAACACTTAGCCAAATTTCAGAGTTGACAAGGAAGAGGGAAATTTTTTTAGGGACCTGGAAGGGTCTGGGGGGTGTTAATAAAGCTCAAGATGTCACTGAAAGCTGCTGGACTGAGTGGTAGGCTGAGGATTTCCTCTGCAATGCTTCAAAACACTGCATTCCCACCTTCCTAGTTTTGGCTTTTCCAGGGGCAGTGGGGCTGCTGAGCATCCAGAAACAGCATTTGCCTTCTACCTGGGCATCGGATATAGAGAGGGAGTTGCCAGCATATCTAATGCTTAGGGACACATAAGCAAATACTTCCCCTACAAGATCAGCAGCCAAAGCATTATCAAAGGGCAGGCAGTTTTCCATGCACATATAAGCTTAGGATGATGCTTGGACTGCAGCAAAATACAAATTGTGAATATGGCAAAGGAATATGCAAACTAAACTTAGTGCTGCAGCATTTTCAGGCAAAGCCCTGAGCTATCAATGATTTCTTCTGTGCCAAGGATGTGGGATTTGCTCTATCTGGTGTGTGCAGTTCCTCAGAGCTCAAATGCGAAACATGGGCCATTCCCCCTTTTTCATATTTTAAGTTTATCACACAGATGAACATTGACTCTAGCCCCTCTAACAACTGGGATAGTGGAAATCGGGTCAATTTTAATTTTATTTTTTCAAAATGTAATGTTTTCACTGATTGTTAAGGGCTGGATCAAGCTCTGCTATGGGGAAAAAAACTATCTAAAGTATGGCAGTATTTGTAATAGGAAAGCTTTAAATTTAAGAACCCTGTGTTCTGCAAGATTTGGTGGCACTGCAGGTGGGCAGTGTGTGTGGAAAGTATGAAAGGGGACAGATGGACCGTAAATTCATGCAGCTGGGGAGTTTCTTTGTTTTATGCTTGAATAGCATTTGGTTCAGTGGCATTTTGGTCTGTGACTGGACTCATCATACAAATAAATGGAATGTTTTCTTTTTGGCCCTGAAGGGAACAGCCATGTATTAGTGCTGCATACATTATCTGAGCAAATTCAGACCCAACATCACACTGTTATATCCAGGAGAGCTTCAGGTCAGAGCAGGCTTTCAACCAGCTCCTTCCAAGATGTTTTTGGTGACTTTATGGTCTAACTACATAGTGCTGCCTAGGGACACAGGAGCCAGCTGGCAAAGGTCCTCATCCACAGCCTCTCAAAATCTATTTTCATGGGTTTCAGTGGGATTTGAATTAAGGTTTTCAGGCTGAAGTTCCCATTGCTTAGTGTCAGTAATTGGGTCAGTTATTCCAAAGTGTTCAGCACTTATGATTCTTATAACCACCTCCACAGACATATTTTCCAGTGAGTCCAAAGACCTGGTATGTTTAGGCTATAGAAAGAACAGTCACAATGTGTTTATTTGTATCTAGGGGATGCAGCATTATTAAATGTTCGTTCTTCGCATGTGCTCTAGACAATATTGGTAATGATAAAATGTTCTGTGGTACTCATAAATGCTTCTTTCACATTCACATTGATGATAGATTTTGGAGCTGATACGTTTCTCAGGGGAGCAGAAACAATTATAGTAGTTACATATACTGAATTTTCTTTCCTTTTCCTACCTGTTTGCCTCTAATAAACATAAAGCTTCTAATTTCCTTTGTACTCTAGCACACTAGAAATTAATGGAATAAATGCACATGCTGTTTTGCTTTGCCAGAGACTGGCTTATACAACAGATTTTTACTCTGTAAGACAGATTTTGCTGTATTTGTGCTTTTTTCATCTCCCCCTGAGGAGTATTAACTCAAAGCAATCACAAGACACCCACCCTTCCCTGCTGCTTCTTGAACTGCTATATTCTCTTCTTTGCTTCTTGCTTCTTGCTTCTCTATTTGAAGCTCTTTTTTTTTTTTTTTTTAAAGAGGAAAGAGCAACAACCAAAAAATCCTTTCCTGAAATCATAATTATTTGATGTGAGAAAGCTTAAACATGTAAAACACTTTTGTTCACATAGAATTCACTCTCAAAAATTGTGTTCTTTCTATTGAAATTGAAATAGGTAGTGTGTTCTGTAAAGTACAGTATTGGAAAAGGAAGACATGTACACGCTTGGAAAATGCTGAGCTGCTTGTGAAGCTATAGACACTGCGTGTTTATGACTTGGTTTTCTAAGCAATCTCCAGAGCTTGAACGGATTACAGTGATATTTTAACAAGGCTGCTGGCATCCATCACCAGCTTTCACTTACTGAGAAAGCTAAAAGATGGAAGAATGTAATTATTTCCAGGTAACCTAAATGTTAGTGGCTGATTGTCACAAGAACTTTGATGCTTTAAACTTCTTTGTCTCCTGTAAAGCAGACAGGTAAGTCTCACGGGCTTCTCTTCCAGCATTCATTTTGGTAAGGGAGTAGGGGCTCGCAGGGGACTGGTGTTGAAGGGAAATGTGTTCGATATAAAAGCAAACTATTTCTTAAATTTTAAATGTGCAGTATTGCACAGTGTCATTTTCTCTCTGTCAGGTTACAGATCCACTACCTATAAGAAATAATTTTGCTTTCTATAGCCAAGATCTGAATCCTACTACAACTTAATCCCTAAAATATGCAACTATTGTATATATTTATATATTATTGGAAGAGGATGTGTACGTCAGTCATCTGTGCTCTGTGAAATATCTGTGTCTGAATCTCTTTCTGTCATCCTACAATTACTTCTAGGTTGATCGTTATGGTTGAAACAATGTTATCCTATATGATAAATGCAGTAATATGTATAGGATTGTACTTTCTAAAGATGATTTTTGTTGAATAGTTTTTCTCTGAAAGTGTGATTTCCTGGACTGAGAACTTTGAGCAGCTTACATTTCAGATGAGTTCTGCATCATTGTAGAAATACTGTGCTACACAAGGGGTTTCCTAGCTCGCAAGTGGGAATCTAACAGCATCAAAACCAGGTGTTTCTTTCCCTTTCACCCTTGAAAGAACGCTTATTCTATTTGAGTAATGGCACCGCTGTGCCTCTAGAGGTGAGGCTTCCTATTTGAAGACTTTTAACATAAAAGACCTGATTACCGTTCAGAAAAAAAAACAACCCCCCTTTGACCATAAATAGTATTTGTCTTAATGAAGTTATTTTGTTGTCCTCTAAGAATATTTGCTAGCTTATGTATTGTTATTATTGAAGGGCTAAGATTTTATATGGCTCTCTAAGGTTTTAGTTTACAAGAATGACTATCAGAGAAGGGAGTATTTTGAGTTTAAAAAATAAATATTAATACTTATTTTTTGTTTGAAAATATGGTTGTTTACAGAAAGCAATTAATTTAAGGTCTGTTTCCAATCTGGCTATGATAATTGAAACAAAGCCTGCTGGCAGACACAATTATAAATAAAATTCTGAGAATAATTAGATGTGTAATTAACAGAAGACTGAGTTATTATCACTTTCTCCTCCATATAATAATTCCGCATAAAAACCTGAGAAATGGCTCTCATTAAACACTCACAGCAGATCAAGCCACAAAAGGGAGTGAGACATTAAAACAAAGCATTCAAGATGTGCAAACACTGTGATTATTAATTAAACAGAGACCAGCACCAGGGAAAAGCCTAAAAAGATTGGAATATTTAACAAACAGGTATGTTGTAAAAGGTTAACATGTTTAAGACAGTTCTGGTTTGAGTTTGGGGTTTGGTTTTTTTTGTTAAAGGGGTACCTTGGAGTACCTTTTGGATCTATATTGGTATATTTTGCTTTTATCATTTGGCTATGAGGAACTCTTCTAATTACCTATGCTTTATTCATCTGTAAAGTTCAAAATACTAATCAATGGAGTAAGTCATTACTTTAGGAAGGGTTTAAAAGAGCCAGACAGAGGATGGCCGATGGAGTTTGCTTTCCCCCCGTCTAGAGGACTTTCTCTGTCAAAATTCATAGACTTGCTGAGCTTTTCCCAGTGACTTTCACCAGAAAGCTGCTTACAAATATACCTCTGCTAGTGGCAAACAGAAACAAACCAAACCAGCTGATGAGTCTTTTGTAAGGCAAAGAATAAACAGGCTTGTTTTGAAAGGCTCTACCAGTCAGAATACTGGGATTCTGGATGATGGTATTCAGAATAGAAACGCTAGCAGTTACTTAAATCTAGCTTTTGTCAAATTCCTCAAAGTACATTTATTCAAGTACCGTGGAGTATCACGCCAACACTCATACTCTGCATTTTAGAGTATTTAATAGGACTACTTTGGCTACTGTGCAGCATTCATTTTAGCAATGTCTTGTGTGTAGTGCAGTAATTAAGAACTCTAAGTGTGAATAGTCAGGTTATGTTACCTTTCTTAATGCTTGGAAGTCAACCCACAAAAGGAACTCTTGTTCTATTAAAGAAAGAGAAAAAAAAATGGAGGGGGGAGAGAAAGAAATTTTTGTTCTATGGTATTAAATAGTAATACACACCAAAGAGCTTAACAAAACTGCAGTAGGACTAATTTAGTCAGTGCCTGTCTAATCCTTCATGAGCATACTATTTTTTTTTTTTTTTGCCAGGTGAGTATATTGCCTGTTGAGAAGTAATGTGAATATTTATTCAGCAGTAATAACTGTTGCTGCTTGAGAGCTTTTTTTTCACCATGTGTGAACATGCTTATCTAGAAAAGGATTTCAGAGAGATGATCACCCTTGGGATTCAATGAATTCATGCGTTGCATGTCCTATCTTACTACACAGCTGTACAGCAAGATTACTGTTTTTCTAATGAGATTCCAGTTGGAACACAGACACTGCAAACACATCACCTTTCAGGGAATAGTACCTGTCTTCTGGAGTGGTTTAATGTACACATGGAACTAGTCTATTTAAGCAGCATTAGAGGTGCAAGTCTGACTCTATTTGGTGCAACAAGCTAAGCAGTTTTTGTCTGAGACTGTAGTAGTCACCTAATAACAGAAAGCCCAGCCCTCTTCCCATAGAAATCAAGGAGCATTTTGCTACCGAGGCCAGAGGAGTAGGATCAGACCACTTGTTTGACATGTAACTTGTGTTCAGTATTGATAACCCCCCCCAAAATAAAACTCTCACTGCATCTTGCTTATACAAAATGGTATTTTATGTCAAGATAACCCTTTTTAAAAGAATGAGATTATTTATTTGCGTTCCATTTTCGTGCTAAGAAGTTTATTTCAAACCAGGTTTTCTTTTTCTAAAGGAAAAGGATATTTAGTGCATGTATTTTCTACAGTGAATTTGGCTTTGCTTGTAGCCAGGTAGTCACATTTTTTTGCATACATTTTGGATACAGCTATATTGAAATGTTGTTTTTAGTGTTAGGGTAATATAATGGAAGCACTGCTACGTTACTGGTATATAGCAAATTTAAACTGAAGCTGAGTCTGCAATGAAAAGTTGTTGCTGCGTACCTATTGTTACTAGCTACACTGATGTGAATTAAGGATGATTTCATTGAAATCAGTGAATGTAGGAGGTTTACTTTTCTATAAATGAAATTGAATCAGATCCATTAAAATTTATTTCATAACTTGTGAAAGTATGAGAAAGCCCAACAGTTAGTAATCACAAGCTGTAACCTTTTATCGTTCCTTAGTTAGTGGTTAAGTTATAGTAAAGCAGCATTTATTTAAAAATAAAGAGAACAACAAATCTAAATGTTTTGCATTTTACTGGCTTTACTTACCATTGGTTGTACTATATTCTTACTGTTGCAAGTTTTTGACAACTATGATATCCTAGTTTGAGTTGCACTGATGGAAACTAAGTAAGAATGAGACCAGTTGCCATATAGAATATTGAAAATTATAATAATAATAATAATACATTTGAAGTATGTTAGAAATAGTTTTAAGGTATGCTAAATACACTGCAGATAGATGGAAATATGTGTACATCCTCTGTCATGCTTTTGGACATTTTTTTGAATGCAAATATATTTCTTATGGTTAGATTTTCCAATTAACTGCTGATGGTGACCTAGAAATGCACTCACTGAAGCTCAGACTCTCGTGCATGTATTATGGCATTTAAACAAAAAAGGCAAGAAATCAGTTCAGTTGTTTGTATTGTAATTGAGACACAGGATATTGGAAGGTTAAACTTGAGAAACGTATCCAGAAAACTTCTTTTCAAATTATTTTCACAGGTTTTTAATTAAAATTTAGTTCATAATTGAATTATACCTCTTATTTCAAGCTTTCCATGATATCTTTGTATTTATGTTAGAATTACTGTATCCTTTACATACAGTACTACTTTTAAAAATCTAATGCAGTTCTCAAATGACAACTACCAGAAAAGGTGCAGCTGGCAAGGAATGAAGTGGTGGTCTCCATCAAGTATTAAAGCACAATTGCGATGAAGGCTAGTGTTTTCGTAAACGAGCTGTTTCATTTGTATCTGGTGGCCAGGTGATATTGTGGTGGGCAGCTGAGTGAACTGGGGAGGTTTCCCCTGTCACTCAGTTCAGAGCTCACAAGAGTGGCCCACTGCATTGCCCTGTGAGAAGGCATCTCCTGACAGCAGTGGCTGCTGCAGTGGTCTGAGCACCCAAGGAGCAATGCTGGCACACCTCTGTTTCCAGATCCCTTATCTTTCCTGCTCCTGACACTTGCAGGGAGATTCCTGGGAGATTTTTCTGCTTCAGCTTCTTAAAACCTGACAGCCTGTACCCACATCTTCCGAGTCCCTAGGAGCCTCTGCTCTGCTTCAGGCCAGGGGACAGTAATTACCCAGCACAGCAAGGAGCCCATTTGCCCTCACTGCCCTCCCTCCCTGCAGCACAGGCATCCTAGCTGGAGAAAGGCACTGCTTCCCTAGCCTGGACCACCACTTCACACTTGCTGCAGCCCTCACATGCCTTCTTCAAATGTTATCCTGCCACCCGGTCCTTTCCTACACCCTGGAGCATAACATATTGATAGATGGGTCTTTTTTTCTTCCCATTTGTCTCCCTGGAGACTTTTTCTTTTATCAGGTCTTAGCAACACAGAGGAGCCAGTCTAAGATCTGAAATGGGTTTCTGCCCAACCAGTTGCCATGTCTTGCTGCATCTTCCAGTTATTTTGATGTCCAAGGTCTGGTAGTATGGCCCCTGTTTAGTTACAGGGCTTGAACAATGAGGGATGCTGCCTATTTGATTCTGCTGCAGTAGCCAACATGATTTTGGTGGGACAACAGTTGTACCATTCCCTCTGGGTATGAGGACTGACTGGGTCCTAGTTTGCTCTGGTCCTTAGGCTCACAGGACACTAATTTTCTCAAAGAGGATAATGCTGCTATTGAAGGGATAGAAAGGTGGTAAGAAAAAAGATAAATAGAAAATGGAATAGGAACAGAACACATCCATTACTCAGCCTTTTCAATGGATAATAAAATGTGTTTATATGACATTAAGTTCAAGCCTTGTGTAAGTGAAACAGAGATAGTGTACTTGCTTTCTGTAAGAAGCTGAATTTCATCTAAGCAGCTTTGCATTTTCTGAAAAAAAAGTTAAAAATTGCACAAACTCTGACACCTCCAAACTTCTCTTCTACAATTTCTTTTAATAATCTGATGGCTTCTTCTTACATGCCAGTTTGCCTTCACTTTGAAATGACCAGTTGTTGACTTGCTTCCTTTCTATGGTTGTTTTATTTTATTGCTTTGCCCTTCAACTGCACTTCCCTAGCACTTTTTATGATATTTGCTCCAATACAGAGAGCTTCAACACTGTTTGGTATTCTGCCTTGTAAAACTAAAGTACAAAACAAGGCACATTACAATATTAATCATTAGTTATCACACTTTTTAAAGTGTACTGTTGAGGGTAAAAGCAGGCACCAGTGTTAATGTAAGGGGATAAAAGTGGAAAAACCCCGACAAACTACCACTTAACATGTTGAAACAAATCTTCCTTTACTATGTGTGCGGTGAAATATGTTAATGTAGACTTCATAATTTCTTTGTAAGAATTTGGGAAATCTCTTCATCTCTCTTTGTTCCCTTAGTCTAACATTTATATGTTTATCAGGCTTTCGTCACTCTCATGCACTTACACCCCCCTACTCTTTTCTCTGTCTATTTCTCTGTTTCTCATGTAATATATACCTGAGATCCTGTGCTAGTTTCCCTCTTTTATTTACCATTTCATAAATCATCATACAAATCCACAAGAAAAAGTAGTCTTTTTTTCTCTTATGCCCTTAAATTGAATCATCTTCTTCCACGGGTTGGAAGGACTCATTGACAGACACACACAACCTAGCTGTATTTATAAACTCCTCCTTTCTGTCACCCCATTTCATTCAGAAAAGGAAAAAGGAGTATTAAAACACTATTTAACCTTATTATCACAGCTAGATGAAGCAGTGTCCTTTTGTTTCCCTGTTCCTATGTTACGTGACTCACTTCCTAAGCCAGACACTGTATCTTTGCTATATTTTACTTTTGTTTGCATTGATAACGTATGTATAAGGATGTACATTCCACACCGTTTTCTGTGTTTCTGACTCTTACGATCTTATGTGTGATAAACCATTGCCTAAAAAGTGACAGAAGAGTAAAGGCTCAAATAAGTTTTAATCTAGAAAGGGAAGAGCCTAAGAAGAGATATAATTAATTTTATATACATAAAAGGTAGTTCCAATGAGGAGTGGAGGAGTTCTTTTCCTTGATCATTGTAAATAGGACAAGAAATAGTATGTTTAACTTCACAGCAATGGAGCTTAGAAATACCGTATTTAGTTACAGTAGCGAGGCACTGGAATAAATTGCCTTTTAAAAGCATGGCATCTCCAGAAAGTAGACTTGAAAGCACTGGTTAGAATGCCATTTCCCAGGACTAACATGTATGATGGATCCTGCTATGACACAGATGTGAGTTACCTCCCTTTCACCCTGCTTTTTGTCAGTCTTCAGCACTTTGTTGGAAGCAAGTAAACTTGTGGACTAAAGGAAGCAATGTCATATATGAGCAGCAACACACAAAAAAATACATTCTTTGCATCAGCCACTGCTAGAGGAAACCTTGCTGGATTTATTCGTAACCAGGAACAAAGATGAGGTACTATGAGAGGTCATCAAAAGAAATATCCAGAGAATCAGAAGAAGAGGTAAAGGGAGAATGAATGATACCAAAATATTTACATGAATCATGACCATATAAATCAAGAACAGTCTATATTTATTATGTGTGGGTTTAGTGTGCTTTAGTATGGGTTTAGTATGTTAGACGACCTAAGGAGACACATTTTCATGGCATAAGTGAACTACAGGGTCTCTTCCTTAGAAATATCCTGCTTTACTCTGTTGTTGGTAGGAGGTTAAATGACTTTCATTTACTAAATCAATACTTAGATTCCCATATTTCTCTGTGTGCTGTACCTGG
This sequence comes from Falco biarmicus, assembly GCF_023638135.1. Lineage (NCBI taxonomy): Eukaryota > Metazoa > Chordata > Aves > Falconiformes > Falconidae > Falco > Falco biarmicus. The sequence goes on from NC_079294.1 coordinate 32,932,071, forward strand.
GGAATTAGGAATACCCAGTGTGTGCTCATATCAGAAGACATGTTGGAAGAACTGAATATGTTCTGCAATCTGTTTTATATAGCAGCTCTGCTAACCTGCTCTAGTGGTCCTTCCTGCACATTGAATATATGTGAAGCACCTGGCTTTGCTAAGAAAGTGAGGCTAAACTAGATTTTTTTTATAAAGCATGAAAGCAGAGTATGGTAGGTGCTAAGCTACTGTCAGAAAAATTACTCTTTTGCTTAAGATAACCCGTCCGTTTTCCACAAAGACCTGGTGTTTGCCATTTAGCTAGTGCATACAAGCTATAGGTTGGAGTTTTTCAAGGGGAAAATTAGATAATTTTGTCTATGTGACTGCAAGCTAAGGCAGTTCTCAGGGCCTTGCCCTTTAACATGTCCTATTGCTATAACAGAAGAAAGAGCTGATCTAGCTCAGGTCTTTGACAGCAATCACGCATGAGCAGTTTGGCCAAGATCTGATATTGCACTTACTGCCAGGTCACATGGAGAGAAATCCTGAGGTCTTTTAATTTCTTACATCTTACCTGTGCAACAGAAAGACAGCTTAGTGTTGAACGAGTGCCATGGTCTGACTAAGGATTTATCCAAAACAAGAGCACAAGAGAAATGTCTTGTTTTGGACAATGGTGTTTTGGAGATGTTTTTCGTGCTCTAGAGCCACAGAAGTTGGTGGAGGCCCTGCCACAAATTGCAGTGGCCAGGCCCTGCTCAGGCTCTATCCACTTGGCATCAACCTTGCAGAAATCCCCTGTGTCGTTCCTATGGGGCCATCAAGAGAGATGCTCTAGGACAAGCCCCTTTGAGCCAGCTCCAGTTATTTAGTTATCTCATCTCTTTTATGGGCCAAGACTAACCAGTGCCACTGCTGCCTCTCTTCTATAAGGAACTTAAACAGAACATTGGTTAAAGTAATGATAAGGTTCTGTTAGAAAGCTCCATTTTGCAGTTTCTGACACAGACATCCAGGCAATTCTTCTGCCTGGTGGCTCTGGCTTACTGTGTGTCTTTTCAGCCAGAAGTGTCTGCTCTGTCTGAAGAGCAACACGATAAAGAGGTCAGAAATAAGTAATACATTTACCCCACTATTGCAGGGACAGAGCTTAAACGGCCACAGGTCCAACTAGGAACTCACTTTTGAACCAGTGAGTTGACATAACCATGAGAGTTGCTTGTCATTTTAGTAACATCTTTGCAGTGTGCCTGGAGAACCAGAGGGTTAACCCAGCTTCGCTTTTCAGAAGGAAGCTGCACCACCCTGGTTCACCTACCTCTGCCATGCCCGGGTGGGTTTCCCACGGCTGCACCACCACCCCCGTCCCAGCACCCCGCAGGGGCCGGGGGCTGCAGCGGTGCTGTTAGCAGGGACTGGGGCTGCTCGCCCGAGCTCTGCCAGAGCCGCGCAGGGTCGGGGAGCAACCCACCCCCTCTCCCTGCTGCATTAATGGGGGCTTTTTCCTTTTCCTGGCAAAGCTTCCCTGCGGGGCAGCTGAGGGCATCCTGGAGAGGGTGAGTGAGCCCCAGCAGGAGGCGGGGGGGGGGAGACTGTCCCCTCTCCCTGCTGCTGTTGCCGAAGCAGTGCCGGAGCCCGAGCCGTCGATGTGGCTCCCCAGAGTTAGTTGCTCAGCAACCAGAATCAATTAATATGCTTTGCAGAAAGTGCAGGGGAAGCCCGAGCTGCTGTCAGCGAGAAGGCAGGAGGCTGAGGGTGACTCAGGATCCCACTCCCACCTGACACCCATTTGGTCCCACCCCATCCTCTCAAACCCCCCCATTAGCCACCGTTCTTTATCCTTTTCTGCTTTCCTACGATGACTTAGTGCGTGTTCCTAAATCCTTCGGGCAAGGTATCTCCTTGCTCAAGAACTCTCCTGCTTCCAGTGTTTTGCTTTTAGATCTACTTTGTATTTTTGGGTTATTTGTCAAGCCTTTTCCAACACTTTTCTAGAAATTCTAATGTTCATATTCTTTGGGAAGGGAAAGGGATAGCTGATGTTTTTGTCAGATGGTTTTAAAGCTTCCTTAGGATGAGAAGGGTTCTTTGGTAGTGCGCAGTTGAGCAGCAGTAATGAAAATGCATGATGTGTGAATTGGGAAAGTTTTTGCCTCTTCGTTGGTTACAAGTAATCAGCACTGCATATATGAGACCGAAGAGGTAGTACTGATTGTTGTGAAACACGTAGATAATAGAATAAATGAGGGGTTGTTGAGGGTTTTTTTCTTCTTTTCTGCATAGTAATTTCAGGGCTTTGGTAAGGTATTATTTTCTTTTTTTCTTTCTTTCTTTGATTTTCTTTGGAGTCCCTCTGATGACACCACGAATCTGGGAATGAAGAACTTCTCAGAGCTGATTGGAAATGGCATTGCAGAGCTGAAACTTAACTGGAGGAAATATATCTCCTGAAGAAGAAAATATAATGCACTGTAAGGATCTGACTTCTGGTGAAAAATTCAAGCCTAGAGAAAACTTGTCCGCTTTGTTAGGACGAATGGGTTGGACAATTTTCTTCAATTCCAAAGGATATCTGAATGCCATGCTGAGCTTAATCTCTGCAGCATGCTCTGTGCTTCTCATCTCTTCCTGATGCACTGCATGGTAAGGCCTTTTTCCTTCTTTTTAATAATAACCGTATTTCTTCTGTAGTGAGAGGTAAAAATAATAGCAATAATCAAATGAAAATTCAAAAAATGTAGAAAGCTAATAAAAGAATGTTTGTTTGTATGGTTGTTTCCAGGAGCAAGTGTCCTGATTACTGCAGCAGCTTTGTAAGATCATTTCTGTCTTTCTCCCTTGCTTTGTGACAGTGTGTATGTGCGTGTGTGTGTTTGTGCACACCTGTGCTGTCATTTGCACTTGGACTGGAACATCAGTAGCTGTATTATACATATTTCCATGCTAGAGAGGATGTTTAAGAATTTGCTCTGACATTTCTTTCTTTCTTTTCCTCCCTCCATTCCCTTCCTTCTACCTCCTCTTTCTTTCGCTCTGTCTGTCTCTCTGGGGTCATGGTGCTATACCTTCCCTGCACCTCAGTTGTGCACTGACCAATAGAAGGCAAAAGAAATCCTGTATCAACATAAGAATAGTTCTGAATAAATGCTAGTGGACTAAATAAAAGCTACAGAAGGGGTTTGAATGTCTGCAAGATCTGCAGGTACAAAAGATTTACTTTATTTTGTTTCCCATGGGAAACAAATATCAAATGCAGACTTGGATGCTGTGTTTTAGATGCAGTGGGAGGCAGATCCTTTTACACACATCAGAAAGCCAGAAAATGACCACTGTGAATTATGACAATGTTGCCTTTGATGACCCAAGTCATAAAATAAGCAAACCCTGTATGAGATGTTCTCATATCAAGTAATTTTTGTCGTGTATTAGCAGGGTGTTGAGAATTATTGTAAATGGCTTCAGTGGATGTTGCGAGATATTTTTCATTAACAGCTGTAGTAATGTGCTTTTATCTTCCTGAATGAAAGATGCTAGGAGAGTGCAAGGTGATGTTCTCAACTAACTACCCGACTTACCAAAATTTAGGGTCGTTATCAGGAAATTGCCAAGCAGATCAGGAATTATATAGTGAGTGTAGTAAGATGGAAGAACAGGTTAGTTTTCCAGAAAGCCTAGTTTACTTGGATCTGTGTTTCAGAAATCAGGGTAGAATTAGAAGATGAAAAGAGTGGTGATGTGAAATATATATATATTCTTATGCATTCTGATTGATCACGGAGTTTGGAAGAGGGAAAGTTGAATGCCTCTTTGAGGAGCAAACTATCGTTAGGGCCTGCCCCCACTTTGAGGGTAATCCCTCACAAATCCCACTGCTTTTGGAAGGGTTAGAAATGGACCAGAAGCAGGTTTGTGTGGTGGTTGCAACAGGCTGTCCAGCTGGGTATGGAGATGATGGGTTCCTGGCAGCAGGTTTTGACAGAGAGTGGGATGCAAAGAGCCAAAGCAAAAAGGCCAGGCCAGGCCACACCAGGATTCATGAACAAGAATCAGAGCTTAAATGCTATTAAAAAGATGGAATTTTGTAGTAGTTCCCAATACATGTCTCCTTTGTATGATGAAGAACTCCATAAGACAGTTTTTAGAGAAAGAATTCTAATGCAGCTTTTTCAAATCACTGCAGTAGGAGGAAGCCAAGATGATACACTTTGCTGTAGTGTGACAAATTTTCAGTAGGATTCAAAGAAACCAGCCTTAATTTTAGGAGTAAAGATTCAAAATATGCATATATGTGTGTTGAAGCAGATTTTTTGTGTGTTTTACCATCTAAAAATATGTGACTAGTATATGAACCAATAAGGAAAACTGAGGAAGGACAACACAACCCATAAATGTTATCTTCCAGTCTTCACTGTTGAAAGAAGCTCTTACTTGCGGAAGCAGTCCCCTCAGTTTGTACAGATACAAGGACTGTATCGTAAAATCAAGTTTCCCATTGCAAATCTCTCTCACATCAGCAGTTTTATTTCATTCAATGGGACAACTTGTATACAAGTGTCATGCTTTAACCCCAGCAGGCAACTAAGCCCCACACAGCTGCTCACTCACTCCCCTGAAGTGGAATGGGAGAAAGAATAGTAAAAGTGAGAAAATTCATGGGTTGAGATAAAAGCTATTTAATAGGTAAAGCAAAAACCATGCATGCAAGCAAAGCTCTCCTGGTTTCAGCTACAATAGAGTTAATTTTCTTCTTAGTAGCTGGTGCAGTGCTGTGTTTTGGATTTGGTGTGAGAACAAGGAATTCATTCACCACTTCCCATGGGCAGGCAGGTGTTCAGCCATCTCTAAGGAAGCAGGGCTCCGTCGTGTGTAACAGTTACTTGGGATGACAAAATGCCATCGCTTTGAACGTCCTCCCTTCCTTCTTCTGCCAGCTTTATATGCTGAGTATGATGTCATATGGTATGGAATATACCTTTGGTCTGTTGGGGTCAACTGCCCCTGCTGTGTCCCCCTCCCTACTTCTTATGCACTCCCAGCCTGCTCGCCGGTGGGGTGGTGTGAGAAGCAGAAAAGACCTTGACTCTCTGTAAGCACTACTAAGCAGTAAGGAAAACAGTGTTACCAACACTTTTTTCAGCACAAATCTAAAACATAGCCTCGTACAAGCTACTATGAAGAAAATTAACTCTGTCAGAGCCAAAAGCAGCACATTTTCTACCCCATATTCCATACCATTTACATCATGCTCACTATCCAATACAACCTCATTAACCACCACCACCACTTTTCCATCCTTTGATATAATATAATGATATTGTTCCCTTAGTCTACGGACCACCCCTGTAAAATGTCCAGAAATGTCCACAAAATGTCTACTGAGTTCATTTAGTCCATGACTTTGGGCTCCATCTGTTACAGTGGTCACTCAGGACAGGAGAGGTCAAAACCAACAAAATGAGTAAGAACTACTCATGTGAATAAATCATGAGAGGTTTTATAAGACCAGGCTCTTTGACTGTCATGGCAACGGATTTATTAGGCTTCAGGCATAATTTGTATTTCCCTTCTAAACAAAATAATTTTTGCTTTTACCCATGTGAATCCCTTTCCATTGTAATTAGGACAAGAAAAATAGGTTAATTAAATTCTTAAAGATCATGAAACTGTACAGGTACATTATTAGTGAAGAGTTATCATCGTATGCAAAAGTTTACTTTTATTAGTGGTCTCCAAATCTGAGTGAAGTGTATTCCTGTTGGAATCATTCATTGCCTTATCTATTTTTGTGACAGTATTAAAATTGCTACTAGGTATTGTCAATTCTTCCAGCAACTAAAAAAAAAAAATAATCCTTTAAAATATCACTGAACTTACAAAAGTACTCAGTATTATTAGGTTCAAGGATATTTAACAAGCTCTCTGCTGTATTAAATATGTTCATTTTTTAGCTAATACATGTTTAGCTTTTTACTTCATCCAGGAACATATTTATCTTTAGGGTATAGAAGCACAATATGAAGTCATAATTAGAGTACGCTTCCTAGAGAATATAGATATGTATTGAAATAAGAAGCAAAAAATCATCAGGATTTCTTTTCCCTGTGCAATTTTGCGTGCTTATAAATGTCTGTATTATTAGGATATATATTACATAACAAGTAATATTTCCTTCATTGTAATTTGTAAAGAAGGTTCCTTTTCAGAATAATGATCATAGGTTGTTTTTTTTACGCTAGGCTGTGCATTATGGAAGAAAGAAAAATATTAGAAAAAGCAAGCATAGCAACCTTTATAATGTATGTGATACACTAATGCAGCAATAGGTTTGTCTGTTTCTTTTATCCCTATAACAGCAACATATATGTAGTAAGAGGAGTGGATTATTTTCTAAAGAGCATGTGATTCTGAGAGAAGTTTTTGCATGACATAGGATGTTTGCTGCCTTTAGCAGACATTTTTGTCAGTTATTTACTGTGACTTAGAACTTTTTCTTTAGTGACATTTTTAATCATTGAAACATTTGAGCAGTGGCTGTATTTGGCTTTCTCTGTTAATTCTAAAGCAAGTAAAATTAGTAATTTCCTTTGTGTTTAAGATACTATTCAATAAAGGCTTGATGCTGAAAACGCATGTATTTCATTTGAGTCCATTGAACTATCTTTAGAGAAACTATGAGAATTAGAGTTTGAACCATCTGCATTATCAGGGCAGTTATACTGAACGGTAGAAATACTTCGCACACTTGCAGCAACTCTTTCTAGTCAAGAAAAATGTACTTTAATAATCCAACACATAAGCAGTTCCTGTAATCAGAATGGCTGGAGCTGTCTTGATTCAAGACCCAGAAAAAACCTGATTTCTGAAAGGCCCACAGAAAAACCCAGAGCAAAACCAAATGAGTTGTTTAAACACAAATAGCCACAGGAAGAGTATTTATCTGACAAGAAATTTCAGTAAATCAGCATCTGTGTTTTTCATAAACCAGGGTAAAAATATTGAAGAAGCATAATGTTTTTTAAAAATGAAAAGCTCTAAACCCCCATATGTATGGAAATACTGATTCCAAAATGACATATTTCCTTTTAACATTTTTGACAGACTTTCATTTGTTACAAGAAATTATGCAGATACCTGTTTATATGTTTTTCTCAGTGCAAATTTGCAACGCTATTTTTTTTTTTTCTCTTGACAGGGAAATATTTTGTTGTATATACTTTAACTAGATCTGTTATAGCTGTCCCAATATTTACTAGCTCTCACAGGTCAGTTCGTTAACTGAAGCTTTCTGAAGCATTATGCATTGTATAGCCCTGTATTACCGATACCGAACAACAGTTCTTACCAGGTCTATGGTAGATGTAAGCTCTGATTGCAATTCCCTTCTTTAATTTTTCTTGTATCTCCAACAAAAAGCGGGCCTCCATTTTGCTGAGAGTTTTACAGATGCCAGAAGTACTTTCTACTACAGAAACCTTCAGGAGGTCTTCAAAAAGCATGCAAGCAAGGAGTAGAATTAATTGAGTATTAATATCCTTATTAAATAGATAAGGAACTGAGGAACAAAGAAACTGCCCAGAGCTATACTGGCAAGGGAAGAGTTCGGAATTGAACCCAAACATCCTTATTCTCAGTTCATCACTGTCCCTGCAAGGTTGCTCTTCATTTTGTTCATTTTTTTGCTTAATGACTTGCATTTTGATTTTTAAGTTAATACTAGTTGAAGTATCGAATGTGAAAGGGAATTATTGATGCTTACTTCCTTTCCAGTCTGACAGTTGTCCTAAAAATCCTTTCTTCTCTCCCGAACCGTTCTGTTTTAATATAACTATTAATTATTTAATTGCTTTGCTACACAGGGGAGGTATATCCTAGATTAAACAGAAAATTACTAAATAGGAATATCCTAAATATGCCATACAGGTTCTAGGGGATGTACATGTGCATCTGTTTATGCTGTCAGGGTTTAGGGATAGCTGTGGGGCTATGTAATGGTTTTGAGGGCTCTTGGTAAATTAATCAAATTTCAACATAGAAAAAAAAATCCAGGTAAAACATAAAAAACCCTGACGATTTGTTAGCTAGAATTGACACAGCTCACTGTGGATCCAGCACTTGTGCACAAAAAGATGACACAGAGAATATGGTACCTAACAGTGATTCTTATTTACCCCAGTACGCCTCCTCTGTCCAAGGTGATCTTTCAGCTTTTTACCCTCTTTATGAAAAAGGAGAAGGTGATTTGTACAAAAAGTACTTTGCTGCTAGAATTACATCTGAAGGTAGGAAAAAACATCTGCCTTGGGATCTTAATACAAATCCATGGAAAATTTGTACATGTCAAGAAGGAAAAAAGCTTTTTGCAAATGTGCCAGTGTTTTGGAAAGAGTTCCGCAGCAGAATATCCCAGAAGCTTAAGGGGTATCTGCTTCACTCTGGTCTACTTATAGAGCTCCAAGTGTGATGCACCTCTGGATGCTGACAGGTACTGTACTTGCCCAATTACCATATTAATGTAAAAGATTATGAAAGTCTGACTAAACGCAGTACTTCCACTGGAAACCTCATCTTAATTATGTTTCATTTCTGAGAACTGTTAATAAGAGAACTTAAAATGCCCCCTACCGCATGCAACAAGTACACTTTTTTCTGACATGAACTTTCTACTGGCTTGCAATGAAAAGGATTAGAAAGGAATACCTTAGTCAAGATATAATCCATTATAGTGAGCAGTTAAATCACTTGCTTCAGAATACTGCTTTCCAATGCACAGGGCTCAGGACAGCCAGGAGGATCACTTGCACTCTATTTCCATCAGCAATGATGGTGCACAGGGTTGTTCCCAGCCTACCTCCGCTCTCTGTCCTAAACTGGACCTAATGTTATCTTTAAATAACATAAAAGAGGTTCTGAAAGGCTTTTCCAGTTAAGCTGGCAATTTTTCCATGGAATCCTGGATATGAGAATACATAAAAGAGTTTACATTCAAACACATGCTGGTGTTTAAGAACTTGTCATATGGCTTCTAGTTCTTTTTTAAATCAGAGGGACTAAGGGATCGAAATACCTTTTGAGAATCTGAGCATGGGGTGTATATATTATGTATATTTATTATATAAATAATATTTATTTTCTACAACATTAATACATCAGGAAAGTAAATCTAGTGATGATAGGAGGGTAATTATTGAACTTTGACAGGTTAGGTTAGGTGGTTTTTAGTTGGCTGAGAAAAACTGGAGAAGCACTGAAGTCCATTAACATAAATAATTTCATTCATGGTAAGAACCTTAGGGGGAAAAAGAGCCTGGAGAAAAGTTGATGAGCCAAAGAGATCAGTATGATGAAATAAGAGACTGCAAAAAGGGTAAAGGATGTCTTGTACAGCTCTTCATGAGAAAACAGCGTGGAGGAATGCCTGTTCCAGTTTTCAACCAAGCTACACAGAAAAGAGTGGTGTGAATAGAAAACAACGTGGTATTTGTGAATATAAATCATGCTTTAATAGTTTGTTACTTGATTAATGAGGATAATAATGCAATGCATATTCTTAACTTCTGACTTCCAAAAATCTGGGACTTATAGTTTTATGCATGTCTTTAAATATTGAAAAGCTCACTTTATCCTCCATGTGAAACTGATATATTTGATGAGAAAAATTAGGACTTGACTTTGACACATCCCAAAATCTAGCTATACTGTCTATAAAGTCAGATGTTACTGAACTATGTTAAGAGTACCAAAAAATTCCTTTTAAGGAAGGTTGGTCTGGTACTTGAAAACAAAAGCATTTAACTTTTAGGATGAGAAAGCAGAAAGCAAGATTGTTTATTAAGACAGGTGATCTATGTGTTGTTGGAATTTCTTTTTTTACTTTGTGCCTAAACCAAAACCTGATTGAAAGGTTTTTGTTCAGGGATTCTCAGTAAATGTAACTTTTCACTGGATATAGAAGCAGTACAAAATACTTAGCAGTAGAAGGCAAGATTTTGGACAGGCTTTTAAAGCATTCTTGAAAGCAGCTCTTAATGGATGACCGCAATGGCCCTTAGGGTACTATTGTTTCTGTGCTGCTGAACATAGTACTTGTTCTGTATCTGTATTAATCAAAGGTAGAAAACAAAGCTTTCCTGAGAAAGAGTCATCCATTTCACCAATTTCTTGTCTGTTTGTTTTGCGTTCCTGTGTTTCCATTCCATAGTAAATGCTTTACGTTGCATCAAAATGCTCTGGAGCTGGTTGTGTTCTCAAAACACTCCTGTGGAAATGTGTGGCAATCTACGTTGTACCTGATCCTCTGGAGCTGCTCTGAGATATTAACTCAGTATTAAGGGAACAATATCTTTCACATGACTTTACGTAATGCTCAGAATGTTTTGATATGTCATGTCACTGGGAACATCCTGAGTGTGCAATGTGGTGTACCTTGTAATATGGTTTTAATATTGCTAGCACATCAGAGCTGATGGAGGAAGGGTTGGTCTGTTACTTCTGCTCCTAATTTCTGTCCTTCAAATTCTGCATCTGTTCATGTGCTCTCAAATAGAATTGTAAGGGATCACTGGTATCTCTGGGTCTAGTTTTTGTCTCCACCCTGAAAACCATGCAATGGATGTTCAATGCAGAAGGGCTCACAGAGCATCTGCTCCATCCATTTCTGCTCACCACAAAATAATTCCAGTCCTCCTCACTGAATTTTAGTAAGCTAGTAAAAGATCACAAGTCACATCTGCCATGTTTCGCAAAAGACAGTTCAAAAGCATCGCTAAATCCTGATAATTCTTTAGAAAAAGATTTTTAAAAATTAAGTAGACTATGGCTAATGTTACAGAGAGAATCCTACGATAGTTTTGCCTGATCTGTCTCCAAATTTGTGATTTCTCCTTTGGCTTTCAGTAGATTTGTAAGTACATGAAGAAAGCACACCAAATGGGCATCACAGGGATTTTACCATCAGAAACACCAGTGCTCCCTACCTCATGACCTGTTCCTACCCATGGCGCTTCTCTGGGATCTCACATGGAGGTGCAGCATCTCCCTGCAGAAGTCAAGTCACGCATGAGGAGAGAAACAACCTTTCTGAATCCCTGCAGGTTAAGCACAGGAGTCGTACAGTGTGAATATGATGCAAACAGACAGGATCAATAAGCAATTTCCTTCATAAAACAAATGAGACCTTCCTGACATCAGTTCTTCAGGGATAAATCCCAAATATTTTTACCAAGTTACAACACCTGAATTACTGTATATCTTAAGAATCCGGTGGCATGTCCTCCTTGCTCACACATCTCTAGCTGGTGCCTATACAGATGCATCTTCCCTTGACCCTTTTTGTGTCTGTCCCAGTGGATGCACATCACTAACCCCCATGACAGTGTATACGGATACATCTGCCCATTGCATGTGTGTATGAACTGAGCCTCTTGCCTATTCAGTGTGTGTGTGCATGGCCCTTCTGCAAAGAGACACAGCCGTGGGGATCACTCTCTGCCCTGCCTCTCCAGGGACCTGACCTCCCAGTCTCCTGTGGCTTATAGGCAACTCCTCGACCCTCGGTGATACCTCTAAGAACAGACCCCTCAGCTGCATAAATCATATGTGCACTAATGATATTTCCCAGATAATTAAACTAAACAGCCAGCATGGCTGCATAGGTCATGTCCATGTCCCACTTTCTTGGTCTATGAGCTCTGCCGGTATGATCTTGTGGGCTGTACCCATCACAGAGCCTCCCTGCTCCTCAGTGCAAAGCCCAAGCCATATACATAAGACTCAGCTTTCGCCCATGTCTTAGTATATGTTGACTGCTACTGCTTTTAGAAACAGATCCCACTGAAATGAGCTGAGATGCTTTGGGTAGCTGTTTGGGTAAGGAACTTGCAAGCAGATAGGACTTTTCCACTTCAACTGCTTGGTTTACTTTATTCTTTGGGTGTGAAATGCAGTGCTTTGCACACGAACGTGCCTGTGTCCTCTGTGCTGGGATGAGAGCTACCATCCTACTTGGGATTGTCACAGCTGGTGTGAATTGAAGAGGAGCCAGGAAATCAGCACTTAAGAAAGTCCAATTTCCCCACAGACATGAGTGGCTGGCCCAAAGCTGTTATCTGCTTCACACTTCTTTTTCTTCTGTGTGGAGGTATGAAGTCCCATCCCCTTCTCTGTTTTTGTAAGATGTAAAGATGCTGTGTTCTCCTGGAAATAGGTCACAATCCCTGTGTAAGTCAGCTTCCAGATCTGCTTGTCAGGGCTACTGAACCTTGCTTGTGTGTCCCAAGGTGAGGATTAATCTGTTAATGTTTGTAAAAAAGGTACTTAAATGATCTGTATCATGCTGACAGGTCAAGTACTGCATTGCTCACAGGTTGCTCCTCCTGACAGCTTAAGATATATGCCAAAAAATGCCTATGCTTTCAGATGGTGTTTGCTGATGTAGCTTGACTGGCTTAACCCCCTCAGGATTTGGCCCTACTTCTTCTAGCTTGCCGATTGGATGATACAGCACAAATATGCAAGGCTGATTCTTTTTCATGTAACCTAGAATACAATAAATATATTGATTTATGCTTGTGCAGGACCATGAGCTCAAAAGAAACCTCTTGGATCTATTATAGCTCATGTGAAATTCAGGTCCTGAAGGACACATGGAAAATAATGAGGCTGAGCAGACCTCAGTGCTCTGCTTGACTGTGGGCTGCAGTACAGGTTGCTTCTGCAAGCTGTTGGCAGGATTTGACCCTGCTGCACCTGCAGGTGCTCTGAACAGCTGCGAGGCTTAGCATGAGCCCCTCTGAGAATGAGAACTCTACCCAAGTAGAGGGTGTGCTTGAAATCTGGGAGCATTTTTGTCCTGTGCTTATCACATAGATTGCAGCTATTATCAGTTATTGAGATCAGAGCCTGACAGTGGTAGATACTATACAAACAGTAAGAAAACCAGCCTCTTCTAGAGAGTTAAATTCTAAGTGAATGCAACCTCTGTAACTAACTCTGCACATAGACAGAATAAAACGCGGCCAAAAGGTGAGTAATTAGTTTCACTGGTTGCTTTATCAGATACCCGGCCACAGTTATCAGTATTTCGTGTGGATCTTTATGCTGATTTTTGGTATGAATGATTAATATCTTCAACATCCTTAATGCTTTTTGCAATGAAGATCATTTGCCACTGATCTTTGCTGATGTCCTTGTGGGTATATCTATACTTTTCTTTAAATACCTAAGCTAGAAAGCAATGCTGCAGCATGAGGCAGGGGCTGTTCTCGGAACAAGCTGTTACTAAATGGTAGTAGGACAGCCAAAGAAAGGGACTTTCTGTGAATCTTCATTGTCACACAGTCCTCTTCTTTGAGGCTACTGGGGCTGATAACTTACTCTATGGGTCATTTTCAGGGACTAACACAGGGATATGGGGTCAATACATATGCAATTTAGGTGACAAGTTACTATAATTTTTTTTTTTCCCCTGCCACTATTGCCTGTCTAGGTGGAGTTTGCTTTCAGAGCCTAATGCAGTACCTGGTGGAGCCAGCGAGAATTGTGCCACTGATATCTTTTACAGCTGGATCACACCACTGACTGTTTTTATCATCACCGCTGGTACAAGTTGCTGTGGTAAAAAATAGAAACAGACTGTGGCTTTGCACTTGATTTCTTTACTTGAAACTTTCTTTCTTTTCCTGCTTCAGGCTTTTGTCTGCAGAATACTTAGGGCTTCAGTAAATGTTCAGGACATCTCTGTGTCTCTGAACGATGCCATTGCACGCAGACCTCCACTGGTATTAGCAGAGTTACTCTGCAACTGGATATCTCTGAGGTTTAGCACACGTCTTGTTTAGTTTCGCTCAAAAAGCCTTTTTGTCAGCCACAAAACTCCATGAAAATGATTGACAATGAAAGGAACTGATTTCTTCATCCTCCTCACAAAATCACTGCATATCTCCATTTAGGGTGTTTATTTACAGTTATAGTAAACAACCTGTATAAATGTACCCAGCTGGCACGATCTAGCTGGATTAAGCAACAGGCAGAGGAAAGATGTAGATCATGGGCTTCGGGGTGCATCTAAGGATATAGCAGGACTATGGCTGTGGTTTTAAGTAGCTGCTCCTCATGGCGCGCATGGGGGATGCAGACGCTTGTACTTTCTAGGAGACTTCTGCTCCCATCTGGCTATGCTGGAGCTACCTCAGGCACAGATAGGTATGCAGCAGTCCTGTAACTGCAGCAGAGGTACAGCTGACGTCAGTTATAAATGGCTGCAAGTTGGAATGGGAGGAATTTATAAGCCATGTTTGGGAGGTTTTAAATGTCTTGTTTATTTGCTGTTAAAAAAAAAAAAGCTTAAAAGTATAACAAAATAATGAAGACCAAACATCTGTAAATCTTCCTTTGATGAGATGCCTAGTAATATTCAAGTGTTTACAGTTTTGACAGAAAAATGACACAGAAAAAAACCCAAAATTAGCATTTACAAGAAGTCAGGAATGAGAAAACAGAAGGAAGGCAACAGAGACTTGTGCTAACAGAGGGATTATGGCTCTTGAGAGAGGGCAACGTGCCATCTATGAAGAGCAGTCATTTTTGCAAATCCCTGTTTTGCTGGTTAGCAATTGCCACCTAGCAACAGCAAGGGAGAGGCAGCCCATACAGTGCTTTGACAAGGTGGAAATCATGTACTTTAATGAAATGTTTGGTAGCTCTGCACAGCATCCTTCTGGCAGCACGCACCTGGGGAGAGAGTGCTAATGAGCAGGGAGGATGGAGACACAGTTTCTCAGAGCCAGGACTGCTCATGCTGACCAACTTCCCAACTCAAAGGGCGTCCCCATGCTCACAGATGTGCCCCCAGGACCTAGAGGCCCTAACTCCCCAGTCCCCACCTGGTGTTCTGGCCACTCAGCCATCCTTCCTGTGACAGGCAGCAGCGTACAGCAAAAGCGTTACTGCAAGTGCAGTGTGGAAGGGCTTGTCCTTAGCTGGTTGTGAGGTGTATGGAGGGTGGCACAGTCATCAGGCTGGTAGAGCATGGTGTACATGCAGGTATCTATGAGACAGCTACTCTGTCCTTAATTATTTGCAAATACCTGCACGTGGTGAAATGCTGTGCATTTGTAGGTCGTGCACATTTTCTTCTCAGTAATGTTTATTTTAGCCCAAGGGAGAGTGCAGAGAGCGTAGCTGTGACCAAAATGGATGACTTCATCAGAGGAGGGAAGTCACTCAGCCTCACTGACAGATTTTTATGAAGGGTTTCTCAAGGCCAGCCTGCAGCAGCGCATCACTACAGATATGCTTTTGACATGTGTAGTCCAAGAAGCAGCAGTATTCAAAGTAAAACACTGCCAGTGGGTTTCCATAAAAAGCCTGAATCTTGGATTATTTGGGGGGGCTTGAATGTAACTATGAGTTGTACAACCCTAAGCTTTCTCTTGGTAGAACTCCATCAGCCTACATTCATCTTCCTTTCACCCCCCCCTGCCCCGAGCACAGTGAGCCAGCAGCAATGCTGCTTTACTCCACAGGCTACCTGCAACCACCCCTTGCCAGTGAGCAGCTCCTGCTTTGGCCTGGTCCCTCCAAGCAAGCTCCAGTGAAGAAAGGGCTGGAAAAGGAAGAAGGAATTGGAAGCAGCTGGAAGAAAGGGTCATAAGCTTGGCGGACAGACTCAGGAGTCCTCTAAATGTTTTCTTTCAGAAAAGCCAAAAAATGCTCCTGGCCAAACCTTATCTTCCTGAAAATTTGACATTATTAATTATTTGAGAATTAATTTCTTCTCCATGAAATAGATTATTCTTTTGTACAAATTACTGGAGTCTCTCTTACTAACCCATGCAGAATAGATTGTCCAGTTTTCCTCTAGCTGCTGCCATAGGTCCTAGTCTCATTATAGGCATGAAATGTAGGCAAGTGTAATTATGATGCAGGCAGATTTATGTGTCCCCAGACAGGTTTTCAAATAACAAAAAGAACATAAATATTGGATGTATGAAAAGAAAATGGTCATTATTAAAATCAATCCACAAGCTTGTACTGTGAAAAAGCTTTCTTCTTCAACACAGCTGTCCACCCCACTGAGATTTTAAATTGGAGTTTGTCTAGTGTAACTCTCACTTTCTATTTAAAAAGCAAAGTCAGAAGCATTAAAATTTTGTCTTGGGTTTTTAAAATACAGGCAAGCTAATATAATTGCTTTACTAATGTAGTTATGAGCTTTTAGGCTCTCCAGTTTTTGGCAAAGAAAGGTTACGTCTTTTGATTCATGGAATGAGACGTTTCCCTGTATAAATTTGCTATACACTTTCTCTTCAGAAAAAAAACTTCATCTCTTCCTCTCCTCTGGACCATTTGGCATGGCTCTTTGGTTTGTAACTGCTCGTGCTTCACTTGAGAGCTGGCTGTATTTCAGTCACCAGCCACTGTGCAGAGTTTCTATGTGAATTATTGGAATCTGCTTGGCATCTGGAGATCTAAGGAATTGAAAAGTGTGGTTCAAATGTCAGACTGCAACTTGAAAGGCTTCCGGAAAGGCAGGGCCAGGTCTGTGGTCTGACTGAGGCAAATACCCATGCCAAGCTCAGCAGAAGTTGCTGGATGACAAAAGGATGTCCCCTGTTGGACCCGCGGCATGTGTAACATGGCTTCCAGCTTCAGTGTAAAAAAAAAAAAAAAAAGAGTGGCTTAGAGGATTAGAGGATTACAGAAAGTCTCAACCCTGTGAGGAGAACAAGGGTTGGATATTTCACCTGTGTCAGTGACGTTTGGGAGAAGCTAAGGACTGATAGGATAAGCAAAATAGGACTTATTTGAGTTCTTAAGTTAAGCAGGCTTGTGTGAATACAATTAGCCAGCGAGGAAGTCTTTGGAGCAAAACTACTTCAAAGAGAAATCTTTGGATGGTTGCTTCTGTATCAATTAAATGATGTTAATGATCAGTTAACATCAGTTAAATGATGTTTTCTGACGTGTTTTTATTTTCATTCATCATCGGCATTGATTAACATTGAATTGACAAGACAGTGTTATTATTAATGCTATATTCATCATCTTCTTTAGCAAAATAGTAAGTTTAATAGCAAAAAAAAAAAAAAAAGAAAGGAATCTGCACATTTTGGTTTTTTTGTGCCCCTACTTGTAGTCTCTAGAGCCATAGATCAATTGCTAGTGTTTAGTGGCCTCCTGCCCAAGAGTGTAGGGCCTGTGGGTGGATCGTTTTCTATGGCTGGCACTTGTACAGTACATAATTTAAGATGACACTGACCCTTGCAGCCTTATGGGAATAATATTTTCAGCAGGATGAATTGTTCTTGAATGTTTTTTTCAATGTACTGTTACATGCCCAAACATTTTTTTGATCATCTTGAGCATATGTCCTACATTTCCTCTCTGCTCTTTTTGTTGCATGGTTTTGACTGTAGCCAACAGCAAAGGTCAAAAGACATTTTACTGTTTCTATTTCTATGTTTCTCTTAAGCTGAATTAAATTGTTGGTGCTGCAAAGTGACTTGTTAAAAAGCTTACTCTGCAGCACTTTAACCAGTATAAATTGAAGCTGAGCTGCATCAGTTTAAACTAGATGGTCCAGACAGACAATGTGGTCCAAAGAAGAAGGTACTGATCTGGAAACTGAGAAAAATAGTTCAGTTCTCTGGAGCTTCAATGGGCAGCCTCATGAATTTAGATAAAGTTTTTAATCTTGATCTGCCTCAGGTTTTCTGGGTGGGTGGTAGAGTGACACCATATTTTAAAGCACTTTCCACATTCAGTTTTTCAGTCACACAGCCTTATTCCTTTCACGTCTAATATTAATCAGTACAACTGCCAGTTTAATTTACATTACAGATAGGTTCTGAAATCATAATATCTAGGAATGCGATGGTACCATTGAATAGGTTAATTATGTTTACCAGTGTCTGTGAGTATTCACTTGAAGGTATCATTTCTTAGTCCAGATTTGAACCAGCACTGAGTTTTGCCCACCAATTAGCCTTCCATTTTTTTCCTACATAGTAAAGCAAATCCAGAAGTTTTCTTAGAGTATGAATGATTACTGTCAGAATTTTCAGGTTAACCTGAACCAATATTTAATTCAGTCTCTTAAATTAGCCCTCAAATGGCCTTTGAAAAAGTTTGGCCCAAGTGTCTTTTTTCTTTTTTTCTTTTGTTTTAATCCCGGATACATGACACATGCAGGATCTTAAATTATTTTCTGTCTACTAGAATTTCCTTAAATGTTGTGAACTGGCAACACCTGAATATCTGTTATGATATAGTGTTTATTTCCCAGTTTTGATTCATGAGGAAACTCCTTTCTCTCACCAGAGCCTGAAGAACATTGTCCCACTGCAGGGCTGCTGTCTTCTGGGTTTTCTATGGTCCATGACCACAAGCTATTTTTTTACTGGTATGCTCATTTCTCCCAGTCACCTCACCCCAGCACTCATTGATTCTGCCTTACAGCATAAAAGGGGAAGAAATGGTTAAACTTCTCCCTAAAGGACGGTTTTGCTTTCAAAACACAAGCAGAGCCAAATGGATACTTTACAAATGTGAGCAAAGTATCTTAATGGAGAAAGCATCAGTCCTATACGAATGGTGTGACAGCTGCTAGAATAGAAAACAGGTCTGTGTGAACATTCAGAATATCTTGGGAAACAATTCATAACAGATGAACACTTTGTTTTGAAAATTAAGTTGAAAGAAACGTTACCAACCTACTGTTTTTAGACATACTGATATTAATTTGCTTATCACACCAGTTCAGTGGGACTCAGTGCTCTCCCTGTGTGTTGTAAGGACTCCGAGAGTTACACACAATAATTTCCAGTGACCAATTTTGCATAATTAAGATACTATGAATATTTTTTTTATTATTAGCAGCCCCTTTATTGCAAGCAATATTTTTAAAGAATCTATTATATGTTAAAAAAAAACAGGTTTAAATTTGGCGCTCTGTTCTGGAGGCATACATTCAGATTAGCTTTCCTTTTAAGACTCATTTTGCTCAAAGTTTTATGAATGAAATTTGGCTGATGGCCAATGAAAAAAGATGTAGGAAAATATATATTCTTCTTCCTAAAACCTTAAGAAAAATTACTGATATGCTACTGAACACTCTTAATATAAGAAAGAAGTGAAATATTTTCACTTTTGTGGCTAGGTTCTTGGTCTTATTCATACTTTATATGGGCATTGTTTTAAATTACTGGCACTACATTAGAGTATGTCAAGATGCATCATATAAACAGATACAATTTACCATGACCTTGAGGCAACATGTTGTGTACATTGCATTACATTAGCTATCAAAATATGTTCCTTATATAGTACAGTACCCGCTGCAGACAAAGAAAGAACATGGGCTGTTAGGTATACTGTACAGGGTTGGAAGACATAGCAAATATTCTCTCCAGATCTATAGCAACATCATTTGTATCTTTTTAAAAAAGATAGGAGCAAGCTATAAAACAAAAAATGAATCCAAATGGTTTTGCTCCGTATGCAAGGTGACATCCTTTGCTGAACAATGGAAACATGTAAATGTCAGGAAGCATGTCACTGTGAGGGTGACTGAGCACTGGAACAGGTTGCATGGAGGGGTTGTGAAGTCTCCATGCTTGGAGATGTTGAAAAGCTGTCTGGACATGGCTCTGGGCAACTGGCTATCAGTGAACTTGCTTGAGCAGGGAGGTTGGACCAGGTGAGTTCCAGAGGTTGCCCCAAGCTCAATCATTCTGCAACTGTGATATCCACAAGTCCCAACAGCAGGCGCTTGTTATAACAACATGCCAGTGCACGGGGATTAGGAAATCCAGGTCTTCCCATCCTCCTCTCTTCACTGCCCATCCTGATGAGTTGCCAGAGCATTTGGTGAGTGAATTGTGACCTTTTCACTCCAAATCCCACTCCTCTGCTGTGCCACAGAGCTCTACCCCAAGCCCTGAAGAGACGTATCACCTCGCTCTCCTGTTTTCCCAAACGCGTTACCCCCCGCACAACCAACTTGTTTCCCCAGGAGTGTGGAACCTGCACAAGTAGAGCTGCCACCTCTCCCCCACGCCATGCTTGCTCTGAGTGCAAGCCAGAGGGGCAGCTGCTCCCGTGGATTGAGGGCCTGGCTCTCCTGGCTGTGCCAGGTTTGTGCAAATCGACCTTCAGCAACTCGCTTCAACCTTCTCTTCTTCCCCCCTGCCCCCCTTCCCGTACTTCGTACTGTTGTAATTTTGTAAGCTGCTTGGGATAGGCATCGTTCTTGCTATCTGTGTCTGGTTTCTAGCCCAGGCGTCAGCAGGGGTTGCCGCATGCTGCTGCAATATAAATGACTAATGATGATGATAAAAGGTGTGGGAGTTGGTTGCCTGGAGTGTTATCCTACTTTGATAACTTTGTTTTAGAAACTAGCTTCTTCCTCAAATTATCTGTTATTTTATCTTATTAGACCTCATATTTTAAAAGTGGCAAGGGATTTTTGGCTGCCTCCGTTTTGGAGTGCTCATCCCAGGACTTTGAAAGAGGCTTTGAAATTATCAGAGTTTGGATAGCGTTGCTGTGACCGTGCCAGTAGCCTTCAGCATGAGTTGCAGGTTATTGGCACCTTTAAGAGTCAGCTGCAACTGTGTCCTAAAAAAGGCATCCAATAGGGAAGTGGTCTATTTTAAAATTTGGGCTCATATAGGTAACAATTACACACAAAACAGTATGTGAAAAGAACATTATCAAGGTTGCACAGCTCAGCACTTGAAGCTAAGAAATGCTGCAAGTAAAATTGTCTCTACTCCATTAATTTGCCACCTTGCACAGGTGCATCAGTCACAGACTATTTTTGCCCAGGATCCGAGTCTCACTTGGTGCACATAATAGATGATACAGTTTGTGAGTTCAGTTCCTGATTTTCTTTTCACTTTTCAATGCACAGCTCAGACTCTGCTGTGAAGGCAAAATTATTTCCTGCTGGGACATTCCAGGGTGTTCCACTGTGCAGGTCCTTGCCACATGCAAACACTGACTAATTTCCATGTACAGCACCTTAATAGCAATTCTGGGTATCATTACTCCATAGTACAGCTGGTCGCCTAAGGCAAAAAAGAAGTAAGATTACAAGTATCTGTAATTGTGGGTGCCCGATGTAATTTTCTGGGGGGATGTGATGGCACATACTGCAGTTCCCATTGGCTTCCACGACAATAGCTAGTACTCGCCACCTTCAGGTATTCAAGGCAGGCTCCCAGAAACCCAGGACAGGGGAGCAACTTTGAAAAGTGTGGCGTGAATGAGTTGTCCTGTTCCTCAGGGTAACATCTCATGTCTGTAGACAAAAGACTGCTGCTCTTCTCAGACTCTCCTGCCTCCTTTTAAATGCTGGGGGGATGGGGGTGGGGAGGGGTGGGGAATAAAATTGAAGCATCCTACAAGGAAAAACTTTTTTCTCTCCTCTTCTATGGCAAGTGCAAGTGCACTGCGTTCAGACTGAAGCTGGGATTTAGTGAATAGAATAGTGCTTAGCTAAAGCCTACCTGACAACACATGAACAGAAGCAGGCTGAATTTATCCTGTATTACCTTTAATTATAGCATGCTTGGCTGGTCTTTTCAAATTAATTAAAAAAAACAACAAAGAATTTATTTTTTAATAGCAAACTGTAAGCCTTTTGCTATTCAAATTTTCATATTAACAACTGTCAATGACATTTCAACCTATTGAAATGCTGCAAGAGAGTAATTAAACAGGAAAAAATTACAAGAGAGGTAATTTCTTTTTCAAAACTCATCATCTAAAAAGAAACATATTTTATGCTGCACAAGACCTTCTTCTGCACTTGTATCAGCTACAATAAAATTGAGAATGCAGTCCTTGCTTCATAAGTGAAGATACTTGAGTGTTTCCCTGAAAAGGTTGCCAGTATTTTATATGGGTAAACCAATAATTGGATTCTAAGCATCATTCCTATCAACAGCAGAACTGGGTGATTTCTCCAGTCCACGACCAGGGAAATATTTTCCTTGAGACAAACGGCTGGCATGTATCATTTCAGACCAAATAATTATAACTTTTAAAGTTATAAAAAAACCTGAGCACAACTTTCCTAAATCAGAAAGTGTCAGTTGGCTAGAATTATTTGCAGTGTCCCTTCATGTAGCTGTAGTTGATAATTAAGTTTGGAATATAGATAATTAATTTTGGAATATAGATATAGAATTAAAACTGGAGATTTTAAACTTCCTAGATTGTTGTTGTACCCACAAATTAACAGCTTTTTTCTAGAGAAGCTCTGGTGTTATGTCCCTCAGGTTTCTGGATGCTCTACTGGTGCATGTTTGTTTTATAAGGAGAGGTTACATCTGAAGTAAAGGTAGTTTGATCCATTCCAGGCCAAATCATCTTCTGGCCATGGCTGAATTTAGAGATATTATATAGCAAAAAAATTAATACAAATTTCTGCCAGTTTCCCATCTCTTAATATTTCTTATATCTTGTGAAGCAGCTGAGTTTCCATTCCAGCACACAGTGGTTGAGGACAGATCTTTAAAATGCTTATGACAGAGGTTTTTTGCTTCCTGGCAGATAAGAGACCTGTCTTTCTCTAAGACGTGGGTATTGTATTTTTTCCCTTTACGGGGCTTCAGTGTATTTTTGCTTCTAAAAGAGAATCCTGGAGATGCCCTTGAAATAGAAAATGAGGTGCTGAGATCTGAAATAATGGAAAGAGATACTTCAACATCTCATTCTTTCACCTAGCTATTTCAGCTCATACTATTTTTATCTGGTCAAAAATGTAAATTTTAAGGCTTTTAATAGTTGGGTGTTGTTTGGTGGTGGTTGGTTTGTTTTTTTTTTTAATCTGGATATGCCAGCATCTGGGTGTGTTCACTGTAGAGTTTTTTTGTTGTTCTGCTTTCTTAAGCTCAGGAAAGATGGGCAAAGTACTAACAGAGAGAACTCTGACTTCAAGCTTCAAATTTTATTTTATCCTAATTTCTGGAGTGTGAGAAGGAGAGATGTTACCTTTCTTTTTCTTTTTCTTTTTCTTTTTTTTTAATTCTCTTTCTCTTTTTCTCTTTTTCTTTTTTCTCTTTTTCTTTTTTCTCTTTTTCTTCTCTTTTTCCTTCTCTTTTCTTCAAATGAAAAGTGTCTGTTCTAACAACCTTGGTATCTATAAATTATGAAACCTTTGGAGAGCAAGGTCAATACATCTTCAATGCACGGGCTGCACACTAATACCAGAAGCCCAGAAAGGTTTTGTCCTTTGTTGCTTCAAACCCTCTTTGGATAACTAGACAAGGAAGAGAGAGAGGCAAGAAAAATAACCAAAAGCACAGAATGGCTTCTGTTCGAGGAAACAACTAGACAGACCAGGATTTTTCAGTCTTGAAAAAAGATGACTACAGGGCTATGGTAAGAAAATTCCAGCATTCTAGGTGGCCTGCAGAATAAAAGCTGATTTCTCACAGTTTCCCAAATTACAATAAGGAATGAAGTAACAGGTTCAAATAACAAGTGGATCCTTTTACAGATGTCCTTTAATTTTCTTTTGAGCTCATTGCTACAGGACACTGTATAGGGGAAAAATAAGTGCAAGCAGCAATTAGACAAATTTAGAGAAAACAAATCTATAGAGAGGCATGAAACCCAAAGATGCTTACTCTGGTGGAGGAAGTCCTTGAGCTGCAGATTTCTGGATCCTAGTTAGCTACAGTGGGGTAAGCGTTGCTGCAGTCACGCTGTGCACCTTTGGCATCAGCTAACAACAAGGAGACATCTGGTCAGCAGGACTGTCATCTGGCTCCGTTTGGCTACTTTTATGCCCACTAACACCGCAGCCTGTTTGGCCTTTACTGGACGTTTTATAAGGCAGTTCTGGGAAACCACTGTGGCTAGCTCTTTCTGTCCCATCGCCGCTGATGGGAAAGGGACAGCAGTGAGACACAGACCTGTCTGGGGTTGATGTTTGGCTTCTCTTCTCCTTCTCCATTGCAGCTGCTGATTCTGGGACAGGAATCCCTTAGGCTCTGCAGGACAGGGCTCAGCAGAAACTATACAAAGACGGAGCCCAGATCTGTCCTCTGTCACTGTGTCTGCAATATGCAACTTTTATCTTTCAGCACTAGCCATTTATTGCAGCAGAGCATTAAATTGTCTGAAAATGGAGCGCAGACAGTCAGAATTTTTTTGAGAGCCAGTGCATTTGCAGACATTGCAGAGGGATTTATGCAGCCAAAATAACCATAGACCCTGTTATCCCTCCTCTCTTCTTGCTGATAAAGGGTATCAGGGGCTAACCTCAGGAAGAGTGGGAGGGAGGAAATACTCTCTTGACTCAAAAGGTCTGAAAAGAAATACTGTGTATTTAAAAGGAGGAAAATGGCAAGTGTGTGCTGCAGTACCAACTGAGAGTTGCTTCTGAGTATCAGTACCAGGCAACCAACCACAGTACTGTGTATCAGGAAAATGGACTGTGAACACAAAGTAAACCAGTCTAGACCATGCAGAATTCTACTGAAATTTCACCTCTGTTTAGGCCCAGCCAGAAAATTAATCATTTCTGGATTTGCAAAGTTTGGAAATCTTGCAGCTGTGTTTTAAATGAACTACTCATTTTGATCAATAACAATTCGTTCTTCATAGTGCATCTCATATCAAAGAGGAGAGGGCTGTGTGTTAAAGGCTGACTTATTCTCATTTCATTCAGGTTTATTTCTTTCACAAAGTAGGACTTGTGAAGCCTTAGGTATCCTGGTATGTGAGACCTTGCTATAAGCGGAGGAGCCAAAGGCTCTTAGTGAATCTGTGGATAACACTGTCTGCAGGAGGCAGGCAAAAAGAGAGTCTGTAGTAATAGCCTGGTATTTAAGGATCATTATTCTGCTATAGATCATAGCTTTGTATTGAAGATAAGGATACTTGTATTCAAAATATTTGGTCTTATAACAGAGCTTAGGTATCCTGAGCATTTCAGGGCTGTGGATGGTCCCAGAGACATAAATGATGAGAAGAAAGGTAAAATTGTAAACCTGGCTGCAAGTCCTTTGCCTCCTCTAAGTTCTGAATTGCCTGGGGAACAAAACCAGCTGTCTGAATAAACTGGATCAGAGCCATGGTGGGGAGCAGAATGAGCCCTGTAATGCATTACTTATTTGAATTCTGCCCTCTCAGAATAACCTCTTTGCTGCTGAGTGCTTCCCTTTATTCTAGAGGAGATTTCACATTGCTGAACCTTTGGAAATATCCTGGCTGCAGCGCTATAAATAGCATGTATTTCCCACTGACTAAAACCAGCCAGCAGAGCAGCAGCCTGACGTGGGTTTATTTTCCTGCTTGAGGACTACATAAGTGCTTGTGTCCTCTCTCTGCTGAGACATCTCTTTTCTTTGGGCGCTGGTCTCTGCTCACTGCTGAGGAGTGTTATTGAACCTGGCTCACATTCCTGCTCTTTCTGGTCTTTTTTCTCTAATGAAAGACCTCTCCCTTGGCACCTTTCCCTGTCTCCCTCTCTCATTTTTCTTATGGCCGTTCTTTGCTTTTCTCATGTATTCTGATTTCTACCGTACATTAGTTGCTGCTCATTCCATTTCAATTAATCTGCTATTCACACGTACTGCACATTGCCTGTGCAAGCTGCTATGTCTGAATGAGCTTTTAGTGAAGTTTCTTATGGCCTCAGAGCTTCTTTTGGCCTTATCTTGCATTTACATGGTGCTTTTCAGTTCCCTGAAATCCAACGCTAAAAATAAATGCAAATGTGTGTCCCTGCACCCGCCAGTGCTTCTCTGAGCAGGATCTTGACTGACAGCTGACAACATACTATGTTAGTGGAGTTTAGGAGAGGACTTATCCAGTCAAAACAGTACAAGGGTTGGGAGTGGATATGAAGTCATCACAGGAGTGAGAATATGCCCATGTAATCCTTAGAAAAGGGACTGCCAGCGAGCACAAATGTGCGCACTGTTTGCCTTCCTCCCACAGATCAGGAGCAGCAGTCCAGCATCCACCGAACTGCCCTGCCTAGCATCTTGCCTGGAGGCTGTCCAGGACTTGCGCTGAGCACCCAACTTTCCCAAGTCTGCCCTTGGCTGAAAATGAGATTAAAATAACTTGTTAGGAGGAAAGGAGCAGAAGTCCAGTTGGCTGTGGTGTTCAAGTGGGGTTAAATCCTCCGAGCCTCCCCTCCTTGCTTGGTAATTCGAGCACTTTGTGAGATAAGGGAAGGTGTCAGTTCAGCAGCATCTGAACTCACACTCGGTTTTGTATGATTTCTGTTTGCTAATCAAAACAAGTTTCTGCTGTGTGTTTCTTATCCCCAGAGGGTGGAACTATCCTCAGAAAATTAAGCCTCTCTTATCTCTTAATGTGTCATCACAACTAATAGCCTGGGGACTGTAAACAAGTTTAAATATCAAAACAATTTGGCTGGTGATTGTCTGTGATTATGGATTAAGAATACTAAATTTGTGCTCGCTGATATTCAAGCTAGATTGAGTACAAGGAGCCAGATCCTCAGCGAGTGTAAGTGGAGCTCAGGGGAGGGAGACTGCTTTGTACCAGCTGAGCATCTGACCCTGGGAGCTTTTCAGAAGTTTTCGTTCCTGTCTTTCAAAGTGCCAGATAATACATGGCAAAACGGGGCTGGTCAGCACGAGTGGTGAGGGCCTCCGGCAAAGCCTGGACCATCCTCCCCTCCTCAGACTTCCCAGGAGCTCCGCTTCTGCCAGCCGCACACTCCACCCGAAGCCTTTTTGGGGAGCTCGTAAATAATGACTTAGAAGAGAAATTATTTAAGATTACAAAACTTTTTCAAGAGCTAGTCAAGGTGCCAGTGATTTCAAAAGCTGACAGATATGTTGGGACAGGTACTTCACGAGGGATGTGCTTTGTATCTTCGATGTGACAAACATACTGCAGTAAATTCACTAAAGTGTGCTTGCTGCTGCCTTTTCCAAAGCCCTGCCACTAAGCCATCACCTTTAGCTCAGTTGCTGTTCATGCTGAGAATGAAGAGACAAGTAAGGATTATCTCCTTTGGCTAGAAATGCTTTGCCTTGTTCGCTGGGCTGTTTGCAATGACAGTGGTGTACAACAGATCCCACAGATCTGGGGTGATGGTAGTGCGTATATTTTACAGCACTGCTGGATCTGAAATTTTCCATGTTAGTGTCTCCCTCTTTTGGAAGTATTTGTGAGGCCTGACTTATGTTATGGATCGTTCTCTGACATAGGCTGGGTGGTTCTTCAAAGAATCTCACAGGTGAGAAACTGAGGCAGAGGGAGGCTTAAAGTGGATTTCCTATAGATATCTAAGAATTCAGCGGTAATGCAAGGACATGAATAGCGCAAGGAGCGTCCTAACCACCGAACTGTCCTTTCCTCCCCTGTGCAATGCAAAATATGTGGAATACATATCTTTCCATGGCTAGCTTTTTGGAATACGTAGCTTTTCAAAAGGCTGATGTTAAGTTAATAATGAATCTTACAAAATGAAGTAGGAAACACAATAATTTTGATGTGGCAGGAAAGCACTTTCTTAATGAAGTAGTAAGTAAATAACAGGGATAGTTATTAAAGAGCTGGTAAATCTAGTACTCTCTATCCCTCCTGTCTCAGCAGTTCTAGCAGCAGTTCTGGGTAAGCAAAAGGAATGTTTCTGACAAGCATAAATATAAAAAGTATAAAAAATATAAAAGGAGTAATGTGTCATAAGAATCTTACAAATGTGAAACAATGTCAAAAAAATTAAAGCAATTTCCAGAAGAGAATAATAAAGGTTGAAAAAAAGTACCCAGAAAGCCAGAAAACTTCTTTATTTTCTTAATTGGTGTAATTATACTAAAACTGACAGCAAATATTTTCCCAGTAGCAAAAAAAACCCCCACACTTCAGCTATCCAAAATACTACTCTAAGCATGAGATCTGTGAAGGTTAAAGTCTTGAATCTAACATTAGGAGAGTGCTCCTCCTCTCCCAAGGTCAGTTCTTAAATGTGGAGAAGCAATTTTGATTCTGGTCTCCTCACAGTTCAAAGTCAACGCTTACCTCGATTTCAACAGTACTATATTTGGCAGAGTACTAATATAATTGCATTTGGTCCCAGACTTGTCCTGTTTGAACGTTAAATGCCTCTTAATACCAAGCCCACTGTGCTCGCTCTCTCTCGTAGTTTAGGTGATGTATTAAATGGTGAGCAGCCTGGACCTGCTGGAGCAACTCCTTCAGGGAAACTAATGGTGCCAGTGTCCACACTACACATGTTTTGGGGGTTTTACTTCAGATAAGCTTTTGTCTGGACCCCTGCTGCCATGAGCTGAAATCGATTTTATTGTTTTTATAGCACATGAAGAGCTCCTGGAGCACATCTTTGGGTGTAGTTTCACCCAAAAAGGATGCAGTTCATGCAGCCCCAGGCTGCATCATAGCATGAGCCAAACAAATAGAGAGCACACAGGCATGAATGCAGCAACTGAGATGATCTCCAAAAAAATCACATTTTTAGGATCTAGTGTCCTGAAAGAGTTTGACACTAACTTTATGCTTCACAGTTTGACTTTAGTAAGAAAAGATTGGGGATGTTAATAAGAGGGGTTCAGATGCCCTCATGCTGCCTCTGCTCACATTAATCCTAGAAATGAGATTGTCTAGTGCATGTGGTGCAGTCACCATGTCAAAGTTAAGAGTGTCTGTGGATGCAGTGCGTGTGCAAATCCACCCCATCTGGGGCTCTGCACTGTTCGCTGTGGGTTTATATTCATGTGAATGGGAAACTGCCTAAACCATGGGATGCAGAGAGGCCCACTGTACCTTCTCTGGCTTTTTTCAGAGCCAGAAGGGCTTGACCCACAAGATGCTTGGGTATGACCATATTTCTGTGGGAGCCAGAGTGCTGAATCAAGAGCGCTTGGCTCTTGTGGGAGCCAGTCAGCAAGGACTTCACCCTCCCTTCAAATCCTTGTGTTCCAGGCCTGGGATTTTATCAGATCATATTTGTGATCCCACTTGATTTTTCAAAGAAACAGTGAAATGCAAACATATGGCCAGAGGGAAAACCTCCCAGTTACTGAACGGGAAAAGAACATGATATCCAAATGACTCATGGCTTTGCGGGTGAAGTAGTGGCTGCGCACCATAGCTTGGGATGCGAGTTTGTGATCTGATGCCACACGGAGTGGATGTGCTTTGGTTGTGAGGTTAGTGTAAATGGCTTCAGTAGGAATTCTCCTGTGACTTCCCAGAGCCAATTTGCTTGTTAAGGTATCACTGACTGTATATGGTGGCAATTAATACGATAGGGAGGGCACCCGTCAGATGCAACCAAGCCGTCCCCTGGACACCAGCTGGGGGCAATATGACAAAGCCCTTCTGCTGCTAGAAGAGGTAGGTCCTGCAGGAGGAGTTGCGGGTGGCTGTGGCTGGAGGAACTGTGGGGACAGGGACGTTTCTGAGGGCTGGAAGGGAACCTGCAGCGGGGCCACAGGAGCCAGCATCCCTGAGAGGTACCTGGTGCCTCTGAAGCTTTGCTCTCCTGGGGCAGGTTACCTGAAGACCTGCTAGATGAGCATGCTCTGCTGTCTAATGCAGTATCCCTCGGCCTGGTGCCTCCTGCTCCTGCTGACTTGATTCTGTCATGGATACCCTCAGGTTACTGGCTCTTTCATTCTTGTTTTCCTCTGAATCACCTGGTGATGCTAAGGTAAAACACGTAAATGCTAACACAAGTGTAAGTATAAAGGCCAGTGGCACCTCCACAGGTCCCCGCTTCTGCCTTACTCACTGCTAATCACTTGTACCTGCTGAATTCAACCAGGACACCCGTTCTAGGAAGCTGCCAGTAGTTACTCACTGTCCTATATACAAACAACTTGCAGATGTGACCAAATGCAAGTTGCTTTGTCTGGATTCTCCATTTTTGCTCTCAGTCTCTCTGTTGCAGGGTTTCCTTACCTCTCCCAGTCCTTTCCACCTTTTGGTGCTCTGGTGGCTGCTCTACAGCTGTGCAGCCCAGGAGCTCGGTGGAGCTGCAGGTCAGGGCTCCCCTCTTGTGACATGTGCTGGGACGCACACACATGTGTCCGTGCAGATTGTGGCCTGTTCTCGAGGAGCGCTCATCACCCTGAACATCTGTGCTGCGTGGGATCTAGCGGGTTTGCTCCATGGGTTACCAGAGGGAGGAATGAGGGAAGTGCCTGTGCCCCCCTTCTCCAAACAAACCCCTCTAAAAGGCAAGAGCTGTTGGGGAGCATTTTTTGCTGCATCCTACCACTGCTTCCTGCAGCAGGAACATCATAGGATATGGTTTACAGCTTGGGAGGTAACAGCAGGGCATTGCCGGAACCCAGCTGTTGGCAGATCGGTTGTCTTTGGGAAACCAGCCAACCTTTTTCAGTTTTCTGTGGCACTCTAGTTTGCCCATGAGAGCAAAATTTGCAGCATTAGATAAGCACAGATAAATAGAACTTATCCATTTTTACTTGAACAATCAAATGTTTACCCAGGTCTCAGAGTCTGGGTCTCTGGAAGACCAAGAGAGCTCCCTTGTTCGCGGCTCCAGCAGTGCCAGAAGTCAGGGCTGGTCCCATGTTTGAAGAATCCTCTTTTTTGAAGCAGAGGATGAGGCTGCTGCTTGGGAAATGGCTGTATTCTCCCTGCAGGCAGATCGATACACTTCAACTCACTGCACTGCAAGTAACTTTTCCTTGTGCATTAGGAACGAGGAAAATAAAAGGCAAGATGGATGTTATTTTGGTTTTGCTTCCATTTTGAATTATTTATTAGGAAGTCACGGCTGTCTTCCTTCTCAATAGGAGACAAAATGCCTTTGTCTTTGGTGATTTTTCCTATTAAAAAAGAGGTCTTCCCAGTTTTATTTCCCTCACCCACTTGCTTCTTGGAACTACAGTGTAAATCTAGGGTCTCCACAACTTGACGAGATGGTCTCCTGTAGCCCTAACGCAGGCAAAGTCCCCGCTGACGCTGGTGGAGTCACACCTCATCGGTACATTTCTGACCATTTTTATAACAACATCGCAGATGAGTTATATGTGTTACGGATGATTGCTGCCACAAAAGCAGAGTGTTAATGGAGGGTTATAAGTAATCTACAGGCTAGCTGAATTATCATTTTAATTAAGCATTTACTAAATAGCTAGTAAAAATATTAATACTTTCAAAGTGAATTCTTCATATGACGCATTATGGGGCAAAAATTCTTCAATTGGCTCCACTATTAATATGAGTTTGGAAACTCGAACTAACAATCCATTTTAATGTTTTTGTTCCTAAATCCAGGTTATCCTGAAAGGGAGGATAAAGAAACTGGCCACCAAGATGGTAATCACTAGTGGAAATGAAGAAGATAAAGGCAGTCAAGAAAAGGAAAGCAAGGAAGAAACCATCTTGGCAATGCTTGGAATTATTGGGACAATTCTGAACCTCATTGTGATCATTTTTGTGTATATTTACACAACACTGTAAACTAGAAGGCATGCAAATAGACCAGATAAAACAGCCATTAAAAGTGACGACAAACATTGCTGATTATTGACAAGTTGTTTAATCAGAATTGACTCTGTATTATATTAACACATCATAAAAGCACTGCCTGCAGGCAGCGAAGGCTGAAGCACAATTAATTTAACAAGACTTTTTCACACAGTAACAAGCTTAACTCTCTTGTCCTGCCTACTTCCTTTCAGTTTGGTTTTCAGTTTGGAAGAAAATGACTGCAATTATGTAAGTTGTAGCTTTGAAGAAATCCATCAGGGCTATGTTGTTTTAACACACTTTGGGTGAAAAAAAAAAAAAAAGAAAGAAAGAAAGAAAGAAAGAAGCTCTATGCTATATACAATTAGAAATGCATACTGTATACCCGCAAAGATTGAACTCAAAGATAGCTTCATAGCACAGATCACATGTCTGTTAGGTGAAATGACTTTTTTTTCTTGGTTTTCGCTTTTATTTACATTGAATCTGACAAGCTTTTTATTTAGAATGAACATATGGTGCAATCATGAAAAAAACAATTCCATTGACCAAGGTCTGCCTAAAACTGATAACATGTTGGGAGAAATACATTACATGGTTATTTTTCTTTTCTCATTTGCTTAACATTTGTGTCTGTTCATACCAGTGTTTATAAATATATATTTTTAATAAATGTGCTATATTTTTAGCATGAACCAAATATTTGGAGACACTTGTATTCATGCAGCTAAATTTTGTTTGATGAAGTGCCCTTCTTGACAATGGATGTTATTTTTCTCAGCAATTATACAGCAGTCTTGTTTGCAGCCCTCTCACTGTGGTCTGAAGCAAGCTCACATCATGCTCATATGCATGACTTGAAGTTGGAATGTCAGCTGAAAAGCATTGCTGCTTAATACGGGAAATAGCAAAACATTGTAAGGTGACCTTTGGAGACTGGTTGCAGAAAGCAGGCTCTATTTATAGTTTAAAAAAAAAACAAAAAAAAAAACAAAAAACCTAATGAAAGGAATATTGAGGCATCTCACAAAAATATTACAAAATTCACAGAATTTATGACTTTCAGAATCTGGTCACATTCTCTAAGTATTTATACTGAGAGAAGCCAGCAAAGGTTTATGCAGCTGAAAAGAGAAATTTAGAGAGCCTGTAGTGAGGGGCTTAAGCAAAATCGAGACTGTAAATATTTTAAATGTGAGGATCATTAGCACTATATGATTCTCTGACATGTGCTTTAACTGAGGTCAGTGCAGTGAAGTTGTATGACTTATGTTTTTGACAGGAATGTACAATGATGATGGTCACCATTTTTCTTCAGAGTTCAGTACCTATAAATATATGAAGCATTAAAAATATGAGAATTCAATTTTGCCTCAAGCTGCCTAAGTACGTTGCCCATTAACTCTGACATATCCTCTTAAAAAATTGTTTACTGACTTGTGGTTTGGATTGCATCCTCAGATGCACAAGGGGGATTACTATTGAAATCAGCTGGAGCTGTAAAAAAATTGATTCTAAAGTCTCAGTCCTGCTCCTCTGGAATCAGTAATAAGCTTTTTCACCAGTTCCTAGGGGCTAAGACTGGTGTCAAAAATATGGAATTTCATTGCAGGATATAAAAACAAGCCCAGAAAACCCTGAGGGGCACCTCTCATAAACAGAGGTGTTTAGTCACTTGTGGGTATCATACATTCAATAACAAATCCACTAGAAGAAGGGAAAAGGTCAGTAAATAAATAAAAATTAAATCCAAAATGAAAACTGAAGGAAGAAAGAATAGAAATTAATGAAAACATGACAGGGCGAGAAAATGAGCAGAGATTTGAACCAGCAGAGAACAGCACAGAAAGAAAGTGCCAAGCGTGCCGGTGTGGTTGAGGAAACATTTGTGTTTGGACGGTGCTGGTGGAGCTGCAGGTCCTGGAGAGGGTGAGAAACATTAGTGGAGAAACAGTTCAGTGGAGCTTGGTGAGGCAGATTTTGGTTTTTAATTTATAAGTTATTCACAAGTAATTATAAGGAATTAGCAAACTCTGCTTTTTGATCATCCTGAATGGGGGAAAAAAAAAAAAAGGCTAAAATATACTTGCCTCCACTCTGTATTTTTTCTTCTGGGTAAACTACTGCTGATGGCAGCATGTGGCAATGGCATTGGTGCTTATGTCCCAGAGCACACCTGCACGTACCCCAGCCACCAGGCCAACGCCAGCTTGCCCCTTGTGCTGGCAGGGTCCTGTGTCTGCAGATGTTTCTCTCGAACCTCTCCTTCTCCTGAAAACACCAAAGCAATCTTCCTGAGGCTCATATCTGTCTTCTGGAGGGGAAGCCTGGGAAAGGGCAGTGTTTGAGTCAAGAGATGGAGTTCTGATGCCTGATATTTCTTTGCCTCCCTCTGTGTCAAATGATACTACTTGTCATCATCTTGTGGCCATGAAGATGGTTAATGAATGAAATTTCTTAAGTACTTCTATTAATATTACAAATTATAGCTCTGCATTGTAAAACAACATATAACACACCCACCCCCCTAAAGCATCAACTTTTGCTGCTCATCACAGTTACACTCCTTCAGACACACGGATGGGTGGCATCTTCAACAAGACAGGCAGTGCAAATAGCCCAAAGGTGCTTAAGCTGGACTGGTGGATCAGGAAGCCTGAGGACTCTGTGTTTACTCTGCCTTCCCCAACAGAAGACCCATTAGGGGACGAGTTTCCAGCTGCGGGTGTGCTGTCCTTTGCCTGTTAGTCTTGGCGTAGGCAGCGTGTTCAGCTGCCTACCACCCTGCGCCCTCCACAGCCGTGTGCCATGTGCTTTGCCACAGGGCTTTTACTGCACTCTGAAATAGGAAGAAAGGTTTATCTCATTCCATAAACAGTTTAACACTTAATATTATAATTTTACAGGTTTCTGTTCACAGATAGTTCTAGAAATATCCTGGGGCAGGTACTTCTTAAGTAGATTCATTATGTATTCATTTAAATAAAAATGAAGAGTTTTCTTCAAGGGCAATTTCTTTACCTTTTATTTGGTATTCATGAATACTGATATGGGAAAAGTATGTTTTCAAGAATGACTGTGGAAGGGAAATGTTTTGTACAAAGATCTGAAAGTATGCCGACCAGGCAGCTGCACGCAGACCTGCTTTCTGCCGAGTGCCAGCTGGAGCCAAGTTACCCTCATGCTTCTCTACGTGAGCAGTTTTCAGCATGCACCTGGAAGAAATACTCAACCGGGTAACAAATATATTGTAGATACCTTATAGGCAATAACTGCAGTAAAAATAGTTGAATAAAACTTCTTATTACAGGTGCTGAATGATAAATCTGCTTTGGCAGGGAAATAGCTGATAGTCTCATTTTTGGCTTGGCTTGGCTTGTAATGCAAATAATTTCCAAAGTAAATTTTTAAAAATAAAATATTACTCCATTAGTGACAGGAAATTTCATGTTTGCATTTGAGTAGAAGGAAATTAATATCCAGTGTCTTAATAAGATATGAAAACATCAACTTTTGCTTCTGTCAACTAAGAATAAGATTGTATTTTTAAATTATCATCCTATATAGTTTGATGGTTTGTGTTATGGGAGTCAAAGATATTTTCCTGAGGTGACAGGAAAGTGACATTCTCCTTGCTAGTGTCAGATGTGTTGTCGGGTAGGTACAGAAGACTTTCAAGAAAGAAGAAGATAAAACTATTTACGTTACATTATGCACACAACCAAGTGGAGAGAAAGAAGAAAGGCTACCGCTCTCACCGGTGGTTCCTATAATTGCCACTGAAAGTTCATCATCTCGGGAATCACATCTTCATACAGGAATATATCTTCTTGTGTGCTGCCTGACAGGGCAGTCTTTTCAGTTACGTACCTTTTGCTCCTTCTGCCTGCAGCTCTGCAGCAGTGTGCAGCTCGTTGCACTTCAGGACAGTTTTTACATGTACCCGGCTTGGGACCCTCTGGAAGCTGCTGTTTTGATTTATTGTGGTGTAAAGGTCTACCATATCATTTTAAGGACAGTCAGTGAACGTCTTTGTGTTATTGTCTGATAACCTAGTAGATACTGTTCTAGTTGAATTCCCAGACCCATCCCTCCCCTGGCCCACAGGTAAAATTTTGATTCAGTAGGCAGCCAAATACAAGAAAAGCTTCAGTTAAGTTGTGATAAAACTTTAGTATGACGCATTGCTTAAGTCCAAGTATCTTATACTTCCGTTTAATCTATATCCTAGAGCTCACCTCAAATGCTCCAGGGTCTCATCCATGTCAGGAGGTCTCATCATTGCTGAGTGAGAACTGATGTTTCAGAGTGCATTGTGGCATAAGCAGAGAACTTGGCCCAGAGAGGGGAATGGGGATAAAAAGTAACTCAATTAAAACTCCAGGGAGGCAGCACTGCAGAATTCACTAAATAGTCTGAGAATTGGCTGGAGTACCTTGTTTCTGGTTAGCCAGTATTTTGAAGAAAAAAATATTATTGTTCCTTGGAAAGTTTCTGGAAGAAATATGTCTAATTGAAAGAAAGAACCTCAGTGAAAATGTTTCAGCAGCAATTTCCAGCTGCAGCCTTCCAAAGAAAACACTGACCAGGCCTCCGAGTGACTCTGGCTTGCTTCCCAAGAGTACTTTTTGGCAGCCTAGGAACTCACTGCACATATCCGTAAACACCTCTTTTTTTTTTGGTTTGGGTTTTTTTTTTTTGCTGAGAGGGTTTGTCTTCTTTGGAGCAGAATGCACAGATTTACAAAGATTTACAAATGTAAGGAATAGTACATTATGCAGTGGGAAAAAAAAAAAAATCTGTTCACATTTATTCCCAGCAGATACCCTGCAGACACCCTGCAGAACCTGCGCTGCTTGCATGAATGGGTGTGCATTTTGGAGGCTCTTCCCAAAGGGTCTTACAAACTCAGCGTAGCTCTCCTTCCCCACCACTGATCCAAGAGAAACAAAACCTGTCCAGCGTGGAAACCCTTACGCCAGGCTGAAATCCCACGTGCATCCATATGAATTTACCTACATATGAACCATCTGGTATCCAATAAGACTCTCATTGTCTTAAGCATTAGGTTTGCTTATTTCCATTTCAGCTGGGGACTCAGATGGTGAAAGGTAATTTGTAGGGTTGAAAGCACCCAACCGTTCCTTATGATCCAACTTTATATAATATAGCCTTTACCTAAAAGGTGCCTGTTCATCCTGAAATATGCCTGTGCAGTGCCATGCGCTCAGCGCACAGCCCTCCGTGTGCAGTCTCTCACAGACAGAGCATCCGTGACTGCCAGTGGGGGTGGGTCTGGGCTGTAACTGGCCCCTGCAGCAGGGTTTTGTACCAAAGCCTGGATCCCAAGTCAAGCTCTGTAGACCAACAGGACATCCTGCCTTGTTCATAGATGGTACTTAGCTATGCTTACGGCACTGGGATCCTTTCCTCTGCAAGCAGTACAAATTCAGCCTAACGTGGTCCTTGTGGCACTCCTCTCGTGGCAGCTGCAGAGCTTCCTTCCACCTGGGTGAAAGCAGCTTTGGGCTTCCCTAATGTAAACTAGGGAGCAAAGTCCCTCCTGCAGGGCAGGAGGAGCAGCAGGAGCATCCATTTCTTGCTGACAACAACCAGGTGACTTGCCTGGAGTGCTGATGAGGACCATTTTCCATCCTATCATCCTACATAGCATGGGAAATGCAGGTTTATCACCTGGGCTCTGGGTTCTTCACAGGCTCAGTTACCAGTTAGACCCAGGCAGATTTGTCTTATGATGCTGAGAATTTGTTATACTCAAATGCCTCCTGGAGCCAGGTCTTCAGGAAACAAAGTCCCTGGTATCTTAATGTGGCCTTGATATCGTGCAGACCTCATCATAATGAGTCTCAGTCAGTCAGTCTCTGGTGGCAAGGTGTTGCTAGTCTAGCATTAGCAAGGGACACCAGACGGGAGCCACGGTGAGCCAGAGCTGGAGCAGAGGAGGCTGGCTGCTTTCCACGATACTTACCTTCTTGAGGAGCAGCAGTATTATGGTGGGTTGATGTTGGTGGTGGGTAAATGCAATAAAATGATTGTGTAGCAGAGGTCTGATTTCTCACTTTCAGTTCCTGCAGACTCAATGGGAAAGACTTTATAAATAATTCTGGCTTTGTCAATTTAAGATATGGATTAAAATTTACTATATATGTTTTCAGATTTTAATGTGCTGCTTTTTTTCCCTTACCAATCAATTCAATTTCAGTTTTGCAGATACTACTCTTATTTCTCTAATAACAATGGCTAATGCAAAAATGTTGGTATTGGATGCATAAGGAAGAATGAAGATGACATTGTCAATGTTTAAATAATTTGTTATTGTGGGCAGGAAAAGATAGTGGTTTTCTTTGCATCCAGTGAGCATTGTTAGTAGTATTTTTATAATAATTAGATACCATTATTTCTGGAGCCTAAAGGAATTCTGTGGGATGAAGTTTCATCATTACAGTTGTACTTTTTCAAACAAATGTCAGCAGAGAAACATATGAAATGTTTGCATTAGCTAAAAGAAAACAAAACTGTATGTCAGACATGCAATTTTAGCAGATTAAAACCCAAAAGTAAGACCAAACAATTATCATTCTTACACTCCTGTTGACACTGCGTAATATACACCAGGCCATAATTTAGCTACTCACCCTGCTAAAACTCTGCGTGTACATAACAGATTGAGGGGTAAGTTCTTTTACCTTTAATATGCATGTGAATATGTATTTGCAGGTTTGGGCCATTAGCTGACAGCTGACAACTCAGCTATAGCAACAATGCAACTAATCAGACAGGGAAAAATACAAAATTTCCGGTACAATGAGCTATTTCTCTTTGCCTCATTGACCTTAATTTCAGCTGATCTGTTTGAGACTGTATGATTGATGAGAATGACGCTAGAGCCTGCCTAACATAGCCAATGAAGGGATCAAGACAATGGAGGAATATTCAATCTACATTTTCCATCAGAAACTAGGCATTTCCTTAGACTGCTTCAAAAAAATCTCAGTGCTGAATGTTTTACATTTTCCTTTATATGATTCACCATCAGCCAACATGCTAACTCATTAGTGGCTTTATCATATTTCTGTTTGATGGCGTAATAATATTTATGTACAGATTCACTGAGCTGTGCAAGCACTAGTAAATGGATGTCACGTTTTAAAGTTTTATAAGCCTGTTTCTAGTACATACTGATCTCCTGTTTTAAACATCAAGAAGAGAAATATAACCACATCATTACAATAACACACAATTATGCAAACCTCACTACAAGTATAAGTATATAGCCATTTACACAAAACAGGGGGTCTTATTTCTCAAGCCTGTTGCTATGGCCAACCCCAAGTGACCCAGATGCTGTGCTGAGTAAAAGTCCTAGAAGATTAGTTTCTTCTGATTTTAGAAAAAATATTTCATCTGTCAAACTCAAAGCAATGCATTGCACTGCCTTTGCAGTTTACAGAGCAAGGCAAAGAAAATTTGATTGACCATAGGCGGTGCTCAGCTCCTGGCTGACCTTCCCCTGAGGGGCAGCAGCCCTTGGAGCACCCTGACACATAGTGCCCACCGTCCTTTATACCTGATGAAAGGCAGTAATAGGCAATTAAGTTTCCAAAATCTGAAATATC
This sequence comes from Falco biarmicus, assembly GCF_023638135.1. Lineage (NCBI taxonomy): Eukaryota > Metazoa > Chordata > Aves > Falconiformes > Falconidae > Falco > Falco biarmicus. The sequence goes on from NC_079294.1 coordinate 32,971,142, forward strand.
ACCGTTACTAATGTGCCTGTTCATTGGTGCAAAGGTGTAAAATGACATCAGTTATTAGCAAGGCAGTAGCCAAACACTAGCACAACTCAACAGAGCACCTTTGCTGTTGTTTGGACGTGAAAAAACCCAAACTTGGGGCTTTCTTCCCACTGCTGTGACTTCCCATCATCAGAGATGCTGGAAAAACACTTTTTCTACCCATTGAGTATTTGTTATGCTTTGAAATGGTTTTTGATCTGAGCTGAAGCAAAATCCTCAGCAGTTCAGAGGTTGTCACAGAATGGCATTTAGAAATAATTGTTTGTTGTACTTCAGTTTTATATGTTTTAAACATATTTTGGTTTGGCTGATTTCCTTTTCTTAACAGACAATTAATTTCAGACTGAAAAGTTGTTTCCAATTAAAATCAAAACTCTGTTCCAAAAAGCTATACTGCTTTGCCGGCCTTTTTCCTGAATTAATTTTCATTGACATCAAAGACATTCTGCGTAGAAAAAAACCCCAACAACAAAACCCAACCTTTTTGTTGAATTATCTCCTTCATACCAAAAACTACCTGGATTATGATGTTCAGGCCAACTTTCTTAATCATCAGTAGTCCTTGTGTGTGTGGTAGAAGGTATCAAATAAAGACTCCCAATTCACTATGATTTCTCCAGTGATCTTTGCCCATTTCTCCACTTACTTTCACAAAGCTAGATGGTACCTCTCTGGGCCAGCAATAAACCCCACAGCACTGGTACTTTAACCCCAGCTTCACACTTTCCTCCCTGAGGTGGCTGTCCCCTTCATACGCGGTCCAGACCAGAGCCTGTGCCCAGGCAGCTGGGACCCTCAGCTGTGCCTCCTCACCAGCACCGATCTGCTCTGGGGATGCTGTCCCATGAACAAACAAAACTGCTCAGCAAGAGGGAGCGCTGGCTGCAGGAGCCTTATAAAAATTGCTATGTGAATCAGCAGAGTATTCTTTACTTTAAAACGAGTATTTAGCAATGAAATTATTTTATTTTGATTTGCATTTTGCTTTTTTTGGTCACTCATAAATCTTTTGTAAATCAAGACCTTTGGGAACACTAAACTGAGGTGGAAAATGAGAGGCTGTGAGATGTCTGCTTGCTGTTGACAATGTAGTGAATCTTCAGAGGAGCAAAATTCAGCCTGCGAGCACACAGCCGCCTCTGCCTCATGCCTGGCTGTTGGCCACGTTGTCTCTCATGCTCTCAGAGGGAGTGAGGGGTGCATGCACATTTTTCCCATCCTAATTGAGTTACATGCTCAGCTGGCTTTGCTGTGGTGAAAGCAACTATGGCAAGGGCCAGGGCATCAGGGGAACATAGCTGGGGTGTCTCTGGGCTTTGAAAGTTTTCTGTTCAGCATCAAATCCCTGCTGCGTTCAGTAGCTGCCTCATGTTTCCATGGAGCTTATCTACCACCCACTAGTACCAGAGCTCCCCATTTCATGCAGCTCAGGTTATGATTTCAGAGGGGAAACTTGTCACATCTTTGTTTGTCAGATACAGCTTTTTTAGATACTATGCTGAATAAGCAAAAATAAAACGATGTCTAATATAAAAGAGAAAAGCAGCCAGTGATTTCTTAGGGTGCCCCTGAATGTCCCTTCTCAAAATATATCCTTTTAGAGAAGTGGCTCAGGAGCACTTTGAAGGGCCCTTGGCAGCATCTGGTGTGATTCTCATTCCCAGCAGTGTCACCACTGCTCCAGATCAAGTGGACTGAAAACGTGCCTTCCTGAATGGGACTATGCTATCTCCTCTGGGGTTGTTGTGGGATGCTGCAATTCCCCACTCTCCGCATTTTCCTTTATGCATATTTTCCTATACATAGAACAGAACAGAGCAAGACAGAACAGAACAGGATAGAACAGACTAGAACAGAACAGAACAGGATAGAACAGACTAGAACAGAACAGGATAGAACAGACTAGAACAGAACAGAACAGGATAGAATAGAGTAGTTCAATTGGAAGAGACCTACAACAATCACCTAGTCCAACTGCCTGACAACTATAGGGCTGTCCAAAAGCTAGGGCATGTTATTAAGGGCACTGTCTAAATGCCTCAGGACCTCCCTCTCCACTTCCCCTCCTTAGGAAGCTGTAGAGAGCAGTGAGGTCACCCCTCAGCCTCTTTTTCTCCGAACTGGGACAAGCCCAAATTCCTCAGACACTCCTTATAGAAGCTGTCTCACGCCTTGGTAGAGTTTGAAAAGGGACGCAGTTTCTGCATCCTTGTGTTCCCCAGGCTCCTGCCACCTCCACGTGACAGTGTGGGCAGGAGGACCACAGAATGAAGGCCTGGGAATCCAGCTGAGACTTTCTCTAAAATCTGTTTCTGTTTGGTTTTGAGTTCTCAGATCAGGGATAATTTGTAAGTCTAGCTCAGCTTTTAAGAGTCACTTACATTAGTCTTATTTGACTTGTGAGCACTTCCATGACATGGTATTATAAGAACTGCAATAGCAGCATGTTTTGTCCACAGTGCCTGGAGTCTCACAAAGTCTTCATGCAGTTGCTGGAATACTCCCATTGTCTCACATAACAAAATAAAAAAAAAAAAGAAAAATCAGAATAGAAGAGCTTAGTAATTTAAATTGATTCAAACTTTGTTGTTGTACTGAGAACAAAGGGTCCTAATAAAATCAATGACAAAAGTAGGGTTGCTTTGATACCACAAAACCTGAAGAGGATCAAAATCCTATGTTATTAAAATACCATAATTTTGCTTACTTTGAAAAGGGGAGATCCAGCTGATCACTTTGGTTCTGAGACATGTCTGCAATTACTAGATGAGCTCAAATTTTGCATAACTTTTTGTTGCTCCACAGAATATAGCAAAAGTTCTGAAAAAAATGATCCTTGTGCTGCAATTCCACTGCCTGGAAACTAAAGAAATCAATAAGCATGCAAAGTGTTTCTCCATCAGCCCATGCTGGATTTGCAGGAGGGTGTACTGAAGTGTGGTTAACAGTAAAACAGATTCTGGCTGGTACTTTCCAATATCCTTTCAGATCAGTAAGTTTTTATTTATAGTCCTTGTGCCCTGTACAGAGGATGGATATTCTTCCTTTCAACCAGATGGTTTCTTTCTTCTGTGGGTCTTTTTATTCATCAAGTCCTACGTGGTAATACTGTTGTTGATAAGTCATTGCCGAGAAGTAGTTTTAAGAAAACAAATTAGATGGTCCAGTTGTAAAAATATGTCAGTTTGTGTTAATCAATTAAAGCTAGAGAGAACAAAAGGTATAGGTCCCTGTAATCAATAAGCACTTATTAGAAATCATGATTTCCTAAGGAATGGCAGAAGCAGAAGGTTGTACAGCATATATCCAGGGGCTCTTTGAATACTACCTTGAAAAATATAACTTTTTCATGTAAAAGTTAAATCTATTAGTTCAATTCAGTGGCTTCCATTTGGCAAGATATATTTTTTTTCATTACATTCACGTATATGCAGGGCAGTGTTTCCCAGCTGTCAGTCCAGTCCCTACTTAAGTTTCATGACTGGAGCTGAAGGCAGAGTCTAGCTCCCAGGTCTGAATCCAGCAGAGCATTTATATTTGTATTTCTCTCCAAGAAAGCGTGTGGTCCTGTTGCCTTTCTGGGCTGCCCATAAGCTTGAAAGTATGTGCTTCAGTGCTTCACTGGAGCGGGGCAGCATCCTGCAGCCACACTAAAGCATTCAGTATAATTTGCTTTTCAGGGAGGTTATAACTGCTTGAAAGAAGTATTTCTATCAAATAGAAGAAGGGAACAAATGTCCCACAGCACTCATTCATCTCCCTCTTGGTCCCTTTCCTTCTTTCTGCAACTCCCTTCTCTTGGTTTCCTGGCTCATAACATCAGCCCTGTCAATCCTTTACAAAATATCACTGCTAAAAGTCTTGTCTAATATTTCTACCTCTCTCTGCTTTATGTGTCTCAGATTTAAATTGAAAACCTCTTACTTGCCCAGGGCCCTGTTTTCTCTTCTGATCCCATTTCAACCCCCAATGGCACCAGCTGTTGACCATCATCATTTCCCACAGCCAAAGCAGCTGTGGGGTGTTTTCTATTGCATACCTGGCACGCCTTGCCCTTTCTCTAAGTCCTGCTCTTTCTCTTATTTAAAGCTTGCCAGAAATGCATCCATGTCATGTAGTGATAATGCAGCAATATCTCAGCAGATCTTTTCTGGCTATGCAGAAAATGGTTAGTGAGGGAGACCTAGTACCAGGGCAGCTACAGGGAGGGCTTTTTGCAGGGTGCTATAAACTACTGGGATTAGACCGAAGTGCAACCATCAGAACCCCTGTGTGGGATGCCGTGAGCCCCAAAGGAAGAGCAGTATACCCAGATCTGTGATTGCACTGAGTGCTGCCTTACAAGGACTGTCTAAAATTCCTTCCTGACGTGCTTTTTGTCAATAAAGAGCTGAGGGCCGGCAGTGTCAGTATCTCCTATAATGAGCCCTCTGAGCTTTTTTTGATAAAGCTACTTAGCAAAAAGAGATCACTTTGGTTTATTGTCTGGTACAATCCCATTCTTCCTGCAGTGTTAGTCTTTATTTACTGAACTAGTGATGGTGGTCAAGCTGATTTCATGCTTACAAGGTCACAGCTAATCTAATCGAACATTTGTAGCAGCCTGTAAAGAAGCTGCTGACCTATAAATCTGCCTATTTTTGATTCTGTTTGCTTTTTGAGCTGTTTTTTGTTTCAGAGGATCAGAACTGCTCTGGAAGGCACAGGCAGATCTAGCAAGATGGTCTTCAGATCTTACGCACTCTGTCACAGCAGATGTGGCCATGCTGGTGGTGAGGGGGATTTGGGATCAGAGCGAGTGCTCTTAACGAAGGCAGCATGGGTCTGCGAGCAGATATGCTCCCCTCAACGTGACTAAGAGCAGGCTTCAAAGAAACACTGGAAAAAGCAGGGAAGTATGAGTCATCAGGAGGATGTCAGTTTGCATGTGTCGTTATGCAGCATGTAATTATTTTTATGCACATGTTTAATTAATTTTTCTTTGTATTTCATCTGGGACTACATTTGTTTGTCATTCTCCTTGCTGGGTACAGCATCACATTGTTACAATGTCAGTGAGTTTTGGCGGCAGGAAGCCTTTGAAGAGCACTGCAGCGCATGCAGCTGCCCTGAGAAGTGGTCTGAAGCGGAGGCAGCAGTCTGAAGGTGATCTGTGATGAAAACCATACATTCGCTTGTATGAGTTCCTCATGCACCTGTGCCCAAGGCTAAAGCCCCTGGTCAGGGCAGAGCTAGAGGTGCTTCAAGCTCTGGGACCTGCTGGGCTGGCCCCAGCCTTCTCCTGGTGCTGCTGAAATGGGAACCTGCCAGACCAACACCCTGCCTGAAAGGGCGGCGGCGTGCGGGGCAGAGCCGTGCTGCTGGGGCCTGTGCGCTGAGGTAGCGAGGGGCACTGGAGGCGTCTGCAGCGGCTGCTGTGAGGGACAGGCACAGAGGAGTGGGCTCAGGGTGGGAGTGGGGAGTGCAGAGTGGGGCTTGTGGCTGGAGACCGGTGCAGGCAGCTGAGGCGGGGTCAAGGGCAATTTCCCCCTTCCTTCATCCCCACAGGGTTACACCTGAGACAAAGCACTCCTGAGCTGTTAGGGTTATGAAGAAAGCAAAGGGTTTTCTCCAAAGTGAAGAAAAAATGGATAGAATTTACCTTTGCCATCAGGCGAAAAGTCGTGTCTTAAGATGGGGCATTGGATTATATTTTTGCTTCCTCACTTCACCCGTGAGAAGAGGACTCTTCTGGAAAGGTAAGTTGTTAAAGCTCTTCCCTGAAGACATGGTTTGCTCGTGCGAAGTGAAAGCAGCCCATGGATCTCCTGAGTCGCAGAGCCTGAGACATGAGAGAAAGAGAGGAGTTCCTCCTGCAGTAAACCACAGTGTTACTTTCAGCTATTAATATACTTATTGCCCTCGCATATGAGTTTAACTCAGGAAAATCTGTGGCTTTTCCTCATTTAAATAAGCTGCTGGAGCCTCCTGCGGCTGCTGCCCTCTGAGCACGTGGTGGGTGGCAGATGGGAGGGCGTCTGTGCTGCCCGGGCTGGGGTACTGCCAAAAAAAGGGTATGGGGGCACCTCTGGCCAAGCCTGTGAACCCCTTACCTCACCCACATAATGTAGTTCAATCAGTGGCATTAAGCCAGCACAAATTCTGGCAAAACTGGGTTAATTAAGCAATAAGGTTTCTGTCAGGTGTAGAAAACATTTTTGGGAATGCCTCTGCTCTCAGGAGTAAAACTGAAATAACCCAGTTCAGTGCAGCAGGGTCTCAAGGAATGAAACTAGTCCAAGCGGAAGAAAAAATCCTGTCTGCCGCTGGTTTCTGGCATTTTGTGAGCACAGGATGCTCGCCGCTGGCCAGCCCCCTTGTCCTCTCTCTCTGCCATCTCATGGGCATTACTTCAAGGTTTCCTTTGCTGTTTTCAACCATGGTTTGCTGGCTGGTATACCTTTCCATTTACGAGAGATGTGAAAATTTGCCTTCCTCTTGACTGTTTTTGATTTTGGTGTATGTTTCGCCTATGTGCTTTGGGGCATATAACTTTATTCTTGTATGGTGGCTTCTTTTGCAATACTTGGGAAATTAAAAAGTTTTGATATTGTGCCTTTCTTTACGTATGATACTTTTATCTCCATTCTCTACAGCTATCTCATAACATGGGTTTGACCCTTCACATGTAAAGTCTTTGCCAACTTTTTGCTTGTTTTAGCTTTTTACAAGCCATAGGTAACATTTCTGCATTCCTGCTTATTTTCTAAAAGTGAAAGTGCATTGGAAAAAATCATTTTTCCTGTTCTGTGGTAGGGCAGGAGAAGCATGGAGCAATTCTGTCACTTATTTCAGCATCCTGAACTGACAGCTAGAGACTTCAGTCCTGGCTGCTGCATCACTGCTATTAGAACTATTTATACTCTTTTCATAGTGACTTCAGCTGGTCCATCTCCATCCATTTCTGAGATGAATGGTGTGTTTGGATCTCGTGTCTTTATATTTACAGAATACCACAGGTAATGACTACATCTTTCCTGGAAGAAGCCAACAGGCCTCTGGCAACCCATGCTCTGTGCAAAAAGATTCTTACTCTCACTCTATCTTGAAGTACCTCAGGAGTTTCATAACTGCAGAACCCAGACAAGACAAATTGGAAACAGTGTTGAACTTGCCAAGATGTAAGACAAAAAATTAAAAAAAAAACTTCTCTTGCTTATAGCCATAAGAGAAATGATCAAATTAGTATCATGAAAGCTTCCTGACTTGTCTTATGTATTAAGATGTTACTTCTGCAGGTATCTCTTTTTAGAAAAAGATAAATTTCCTGGGCTAAACAGTTTGTTTGGAGCTTCCTTTTCTGAAAGATGTTTGTACAATGCATCATGTACTGTAGACAATTCAATAGAGACTGGGCACCCTCATAGAGCTAAGCCTGACATGTATCTGAATCACCACAAACAGGGGAGAGTTAAGGTGTTGCTATTTCCCACAAAAATGACTAAAAGCCCAAAGCCTTGATCTGAAAGCTGGTTACTATTTTTAATTGCAACTTTTGAAGTGCATTTTGCGTTTGACTCCATCTTCCATATAGTTAACAAAAACAGTAGAAAGTATTCTACAGTTCCCAGAATGTACTCAACCATGGAGGGAGCCCATGGTCTGTACTGTATAGCCAGTGTATGTGTGATGAGGAAAGGTTTGATCAGTCCTTAAGACTTTCTTCTTTTCACAGCAGTTTTTCTAATTCACATGAATATATCAGTGGTTTCTCAGAGATGGTATGTTGAGCGCTGGTGACACACAAGCTGTTTGAAGCTATTGTGTGGCACTTCCAAGAGCTACTGCTACTTCCTGTGATGTTGTTCCTATGCCAGTGATGCTGGTGGCTGTTCCTGGACAGAAAAATATTTGTCAAGTTGTGGGATGAGTCAGGCCAGCTGAATGTTTTCCCATTCTTTGTGACCTCTGTCTTCATTGCTGGTCAGGATGTCTCCTTCATGAAGATATGGGGAGAGACAGAGGCTGTTGGCTGGACGGTACAGACTCTGCAGTCAAAAAGCCCTACCAGACCTAGTCAATGTAATCTCTGTGGGGCCCATCAAGAGTATTAAACACTGGAAATTACTATTCTGTTTCTCCTTTCTCTTTATTTTGGTCTGGGAGCCTATGGATCTTTTCTGGGAGATGTGAAACACCACGGTCCTTGGGCTTCCCTTCCCAGTTGTGGAGAAACCCAGCACCCAAGCAGGAGCCATCCCTGCACAGCTGCTTGCAGAGTAAGGTGCCAGCCAGCCATAGCATGCTTTCCCCCACTGCTTGAAATATTGTCCGAGGGAGAATCTGTGGAGGGTTGCTTGTCACCCAATTGCATTATTTTTCAACCGCATGAGCAATAAATATTTAAAGTCTGGTTGTAGGCAATGTAACAGCTCTGTAAATATACAGTTCTGAATATGGAAGTGAGAGGCTGATCTTTTAAGAGGAAACAAATACATCTCTGTTTGGCATAAAGTGTCCTCCTCCCCATTCTGTAAGAAGGAATATGTTGAAGTAATTTTGCTGCTATGAATGAAGGTGGAAACTAAAGGCAGGAAAGTACTGCTGCATATTTATTGCTACCTCCTGGCTATCCTCTGTTCTTTTCCATTTGTCAGATTGAAGTATTAGATCAAAGCTCAGTAAGGAAAGGCAGGGACTAAGAAAGGGAACTCAGAAAACTGAATAGCATCACTTCTGCTGCTGCTGCTTGTTCTCTCCCTGCCTGTCCCCACCATGTTCTTTCCCACCACAGAGAAGCTGTGATCAGTAATGGAGATAGGAAGCAGTATGGGAGCTCTGTGATGTTTTCTGTCATCTCTACACTATTGCATGAACTTCCACTATTCTAAGTTTAGTTATTTATCTAAATATTTATCTAAGTTATTTTTAAGTACAGGAATACTTACAGCTGTTTTATGTAAAATGAGACTGACTATCGACGTAAGCCTGAAGATGCTGGGCCCATACGAGCACTAGCGGAAAAGCGCAGTAGCAGAAGCAGTGAGAATGATCTATGGAAGTGACTGAAAGCTAAGTGCACAGTAGGTGTTGTTGGACATTGACTACAGACTTTCAAGCATGGAAATAAATCCAGGACTGTTTGGATGTCCTTTGTTATGATTAAATTAGATTTCGTGCCTTTGAAAGAGCTTCGAAAGGGAAAAATAGAAGTACTCTGACATTGGCTGAAGGAAGATCTAGGTTCAGTTGATTTAAGTCGATTAGCAGAGCTACAGCAGCAGGGACAGGATTTAATTCTGCATGTTGCCCTCTCGAGCTTTGATGTCTTTCCCCACCCCCACCCCAAGACAGTTTTTTCTAATTTTTTTAAAGTGGTTTTATGAAGTGCTTTTGCACTTGAGAAGTAACTTGGTGACTTGACTCATATGGCTTGTTTCTCCTCTGTGAGGCGTAGTCAGTAAAATTTTCCCAATGTATAAATGATTAGTAAATTGTGGCGATGTGTGCTGCATCTTACTCACCTGCTGTTTCTAAAATCCATTTAGTGAACAAAACCCCTAGTGGTCAGCTCAGAATTGGCCATTATCAAACAACTGTTATCTACCAAGAGTTTTCTTTTCGAAAAGCCCAGCTGAGACATAGTAGAATATTTATTACATGGCTGACAGTATCCTTCTGCCTGAGGGATGGACTGCAATTACAGCATGATAAATATTTCATTAGAACAAAGCAAAACTACATGAGAAGTAGCCTTCCCTTTATTTTAAACATTTACTAAAATACAACCTTAGAATCTACATGGGAATAATTCTTTCTACCCAATCTACCAACTAAGCTGCAATTTTAGGTGAGACATTTTGTTATTACAAAACCTTGCATATTAGAGTAATCTATCTCTTCCTCTGAGAAAGACGGACATTTTAACACAGATTAAACTTAGTGTACACTAATGTTCCTTATACCATTCTGGCTACATTAAGGAAGTAGGAGCAGGTACAAGCAGAGTCTAGTCCCTTTACAAAATCCATTCTCTTCAGAAGGATGGTGCAAATGTAATTTAAGTGCAAGAGCTGAACACAAATGAATGTTGAAGTCTGTGCACAAGAGTGGGAAATAGTCACTTTAATACTGCATAATGATGCATGTGTAGTACCAGAGAGTAATGGTCTATATTAAATACCTTCTGACTTCCATTTCTTTTTAAAATATCCACTTCTCTGGACATTGAAAAAAGACACAAAGACAAGCAATTTTTTGAGTGCTTGCCCTACTGCAGCAATTTTTTTCGTGACTAGAGAAGACATCTAAGAGCATGTATGAAGAATGAAGTCTTATTGAACAGTAATCTGACAATAATTCCTTTTCACTGGAGGTCATCTTTCTACTACAGCACCAGGTCACAAAATATTTAGCCTATAATACTCCACTTTATCTGCTGGAGGGCTATAGTGAGGCCCCAAGTCTGTGACTGGTCCTACAGTGCTAACAGCTGCCTTGCTCCTTCAAAGGTAAAGGATCTGAAAGAAAAAGATTACCTCTTCACTGTACCAGTCACAAGGTCCCAGACCCAGACACACCAGTCACAGGATCCCAGACACCTTTTTGCCTGAATTTTCATTGGACAGATGCTGCTTCCGGTTGATGTTTTCAGGCAGTTGAATACCTTCCCCATGGTATCTGTTTCTCTGAATAGCAGAACTTTGCTCAGTGTTTTTTTCTCTTTAGGCTCCTGGTCAGTCCTTCCCTGCCAGCAGTGAGAGTGATACCTATTTTGATTTGAATAATTTGTAGGCTAGATATGCAGTTTCAGTGTGGAAAATCACTATTCCTGAAACTGCATACGTGGTCACATAGGACTGTGAAGCAGACCTCCCTGTTGAGCATCCTAAGCCAGCCTACTGTCCCTCCTGTGTTGGAGCCAGTTTCATTCTTGATCTCTTCCCTAATCCCTTAGAAAGTTTCAAAACTACTTGATGATGTCATGGTACGTACAAAACCATTTCTCTCGGATCGATGTTAACCTCAAAGCATGACTTCTCATTTGTCCCAGCTGCTGCTTCTGCTGCTGCCCAGTGGTGAACTTGTACTTCTACAGGGAGCTCCAGCTAGCCTCTGCACCAAACATGTCTATTCATGCTTGTGTGAGTGATGCCCAACCCCTTTTAAGTCATTGAGACATATAAAGATGCAGAATGCCTTTAGCAGGGAAGAGTCAACCAGGCTTACATTAGTTAGTCCAGAGAATTTTATTGTCTTGTTGGTGTGCTTTGTCCTAACACCCTGAGCTCCCACAGGGACTCCTCCAACCACACTGGAAAGCTGACACACTGCAAAAGTTAATGTACAGTGAAGCCTGTCTCCAGAGAGCCCTTACCATTCTTGGTGTTACAAGCATACAGGTGCTGAAAAGCTGTGTCCCCTTGTTTGAAGTCTGGCTGTTTCTCACCCTGAGAAAGGGATCCTGCAGTAAATCTGCTCTGGGGTGTAAAATCACCATTCATTGCATATGCCCAAAATGCAGCATCAGCTCCAGAGTCCAAAATGCATATAGGTTAATTCTGATTTCCTTTGGGTAGCCTCCAAACTCTGAGGATGCAAGTGCAAAGCACTCCAGGGAGACAAAAAAATTAGCAGACACATCACAAGTGAGTCTCCAAAATGTAGTCCCAGGGTTGGGCTTCCATGTGATGCAGAGGCCCTGAGCAAACGGGGACTTAAGCCAGTGCATTGCCAGAGGACTGTGCAACTGAGCCTGAGCCACGGGAGCCCACAGATGTGTCGCTGGCTCTCCTCCAGCCTGATGGGCAGGCAGTGAGGGGAGGCCATGCTGCGCTTCCTTGTGCCTCCTCCTCCAGGGTTAGCAAAGACAGAGTAATTTCAGAGCCCTGTGAAGCTACTTAAGCTTAGATGCTCTAAGATTTTATTTATTTTAATTCCTTCTGTCACAGGTAGAAAATGAGCTCCTAAGAAACAAGAAGTCTGAATCATAGACTTCGCCATTGGGATGCTAGGCGGTGCCTGAGCCATGGAGGTTGAGGATTTAATGTGATAAATACAATCAAAGTAACACTGAAATAGCATTTGGATGCCTAATTTCTTTGGAAACCTAATCCTTGCACTCCATTTGGATGCCTGATTTCTTTGGAAACCTAATCCTTGCACTCCCTTTTGTGTGTCACAGAATTGGCACAGCAGCCACACAGACATCCTCTCCTTGAGCAAGGTAATGAGGCACTCTGTGCTCATCTTCTTACTTAGCACTAATACATGTAGCACTCCACATGCAAATCACTATGCCAGGATCTCTGTAGAGTCCTGTACCAGAAAACAAACTGTGCAGCTCTATCTTCATAATGCTGCTTTCCTTTGCTAAGAAGTCAGAGCGATGAAACCTCACAGGAATGCATGAAAACACACTTGTGCTGTATTTAAAAGCAATAGTGGATAACTACAAATACATAATGCTCAACAGCAAAAGAACTAAAGTGGGATTATAGCTTTAAGTTAGGAAGACAGATAATAAAGGGACAAGAAAGTTTAGGTACTTGCTGCCTCCTGGGAGGTTTATAAGGATGTACCAGAATGAAGATGGGGTTTTGGAGTTGCTTTCCTCTCGGAGAGTGCTCTCTTGGTGAGAATGTTGGTGTACATCAAGAAGCATCCCTTATGGATGTCTGTTTTTATATATAGATATATACATATATATGGATGTGTCACAGATGGAGTGTTGCAGTTCACTTGTAAGAAAGAAGCAGCAATATACTTTATTGATATAAAGTAGTGAGTTAAAGTTCAGTAGGAAATGCAACAGTGGTTTAGCGAGATTTGATGGCAAGGTACACTTGATTATTTACTGCATAGTGGACAGGGTCAGATAAAACAGTCAGAGAGACCCTCCCATTGAGTCATGAGGTTCAGAAAGGACCCCCTTGCTTTCTAAACTCCTCAGAGTCTAGTTGTGTCTGGATCCACCCCTAGTCCCACACTTGGTCAGTGGTTTATGTCTAAAGGATTACATATGTGCAACCAATCCTTTATATCACTTAGCTAATATTTCAAAGTTTAGCATGCTATTAATTGCCTACCCAGAATCTGTTGTGGCAAGGAACCTCTCAACCTCGAGGAGTAACCTACAGAGGCATCCCTACTCAATGGGAGATCCTGGCGTGCAGCCCGCTGCTGTGCCAGAGAGCTCAAGGGGCCCTGGGCTGTCCACTATTTATAGAGTAAGATGATTGACTTATCGTCATATTTGTATACCAGCAAGATGTCTGGGCCTCTGTTCCAGACAGCCCTTGGCTACCATGTTGCTATCTATCCCCCAAAGTCCCGAGTAAGCTGGGTGCAGCCATCACTCCACTGTGATGGTTATGGCTTATGTGGGGGCGGGGGAGAGCACACTGCCACAGGCTGCTAGGAATCCCAAAGACCCCTAACACTAGCAATTCGCAGTTGTATTTAATACTTTAAGTAGTTATTGAAGGCAAGGATGTTTTGTCATCATGTGATTAGGTACTCCTATAAGCTAAAATCTTTTTCTGAAAAACAAAGCACGTGAACAGCTGTCTTCTGGAATGGTGCCTTGGTTTGCTTTTTTGATCATGAATTTTTACATCTCTGTGCTTGTCTGAATTCTGTTAGAAAAATTTGTACATACAAACTCACATGTACATCATCTGTCAACCAATTACTGGAGGTTATTCAAAGGTTATATTTGAAGTACTCATTTGAGATATAAAGTGAGCATTTCATTCATTGATAATGGTTGCTTAACAAAGGCTTGAAAATCAGAATAGATTTGAACTTCTACACTATGGGAAGAGCATTGTGAATTCAAAGTGTGACCTTGACAGAAACAGCAGGTAGCTGCGCTTACACCTTCTGAAGTATGAGGGACACGTTTGCATAATTGACTGAAGGTGCTTTTCATGTGACTGACATGTTGACAGTGATTAATTATCTTAATATTTGCTCAGGGTTCTGAGCCTGCACCAAGCGATTAAAGATACTTTTGGAAATTAGTGGTTTTGTTTGCACTCCTTCCTCTAATTGTTTGCTAAATAATTTACCATCATTGTGTTTCAAATATCTGAGTACTGTAAATAGTACTTATATAGTATGGATTAATGCAGAAGGAAGTAAATCAGATGTGTAAAGAGGGTGTGGAAAAGGGGAGGCAGGAGTGAGCACACCTGGGTTTTAGGGTCAGAGGTTAAGAGGAACAAGAGTGTCTTCTTCACCTAAAATAGGTGGTGAAATTTACACATGCTTGGAACGAAACAGCAGGCAGATCTGCAGGATCTATCTTTAATATGTAATTGTTAAGTGGACTGTTATGTAGCAAATTTTCCAACAGTTTGCATTTCTAACAAGTAAAGCACCAAACTAGGTCCCTCCAGAAACCAAACTCTTTACCTATATTTGGCCCCATAGATATGATACAAGAGAAATCTAAACCAGTTATGGACTCTGTGATCTGGAACCTCCCATGGGAGCTTTGGAAAGCTGTGTCACATCTCCATATGCCTGCACACCAACACTGTTACACACAGCAGGAGAAGGTGGGCTGAGCTGCTGTGTGCTGGCGACTCACCTAAGTTTTTCGATGGGAAGCTCCTCTTTGGCATACAGGTCCCAACCTTTGCCACTTGGTAGGTGACACTAAAGATAGTTAGCTCCAATATTGGGCCATTGTGTTATTACATCCATACTCAGGTTATAAACTATGCTACCCAAACTCGCCAAACAACTGAAAACATCACTGCTTCATGTCAGATTAATATAGGCAGATGCTTCCAGTTGTTATTTGGCTGTTCTGAGTACTTGGCCATCATCTGTTCCTCTCTGCTGTGTGTAGCAGGATTGACAGCTGGGGATAGGAGTCACAGCTTCAGTTCTCTAAATTCAGAGAGAGACAGCAATCAGGCTCCAGCCCCTGAAGGCTGCTGATTTCCTGACTGTTAAAGCAGAAAGAGCATTCACATACAGAGAACAGGACCAACCTTTGGAGGCAGAATGGCAGGAAAAATTCTCACATCTTGTTGAATATCAAAGAAATAAATACCGTTCTGCCACAGAAACCTGCAGAAATGTTGCTATGCTGTGCACAGACTCCTGTGGGCCAGCTGTGTTCCCATCCCTGGCCTAGACAAAGCTATGCATAGCAATGGAAATGAAAGAGCTCACGCACTGCAGCCTAATTATTTGCTCTACATTATATGTAAACATTGTATGTATTCTTCCTGACCCCATATAGATTCTTATGGTCAGAATATTTTTGACAGACCTAAAGCAAAATTCATTCTTTTCATGCCCAGAAAATACTGAAGTCCTATCTGGAGTTAAAAATAGGCTTTTAATGGATGTTTGATTACATATGAAATAGCAATATTCTGAGTCCCTTGAGCTGAATTTGCTAAAGGAACTTCTCTTATTTGCTTTCCTTCTTCCCTTTGCCTCCAGCTGCTTGTTCCAGAACAGGACTTCCATTCTTCTTTATCCACCCATTACAAAAGCACAGTCTACAGGAGAGTATTTATGTAGGGAATGGTGCTGCTGCCATCTACTCGTTGAAGGAGGCATCAGCACTTTCTTGTTACGAATGCAGCTCAGTTTGTGTCCAAATCACTTTTCCCAAGTCTAAATATTTAATCAGAATTTTTATCTCACTTGTGCTATGCATCCACCAGACAATCCACCCATGCTTTCTCTTTTCCCTTAGCCACAGCAACACAAAACATGTAGCTGCATTAACATTATAGTTTCCCACTTTGTGATGGGATTAGGAGTACCTAATAAAATGCCAGCTCTGTCAGAAATGTTTCCTGCAGCTGTGCCATTAACAATACTTCCCTCTCACATGGATTCTCTTGAGTTCTGTTATGGCTGAGCTCTTACTATAGCGGGGACCTTCACGTGGCAGACTGCCCTTGCAACATTTGTCTTTATGATATAATACTATACATCTACCGTACACAGTTCCTCATGGGTTTTTTGCATTTGTTTATGACAGGTCTTTGAGTTTCGTTGAGGTGCCTGCCTGTGATTAAGAGAAAGCTTTGGTTCTATATGTCCAAATCACGGTGACTCAAAATATAACTAAAACTGAAAGACTCCATAAAGGTTTGCTACTTGCTCAGCAGGACTCCCCAGCATCTCTGTTGCCTTTGACATGAGTAGAGAGATATTTCTGCCATATGACTTGCTTTCATGCTGCTGCTGTGATTAACTTACTGTTGTGTCTACCAGGGGAATTCTGCAGTGAAAATTTTCTTTAGAATAATTTCAGCTAAAAAGCCCTGATTTTCCTATTTTTGCCTTGTGCTGCTTTTTAATTTTGCTGCCTAAGGGGCAGCCTATAAAAACAGCTAAAAAAAAAAAAAATGTGGATACCAGCTTAGCTGCATTATTGGAGCACAAACATGTCTGACAGATTCCTTTATAGAGTGGGTATTGAGGACACACTTAAAACATTTAAGGGATGTCATTTCCAAAGTGCCTCATTGCTAAGCCTTTCTCTGTCTGGGGATTTGCTACATGTCAAAATTAATACTAAACAACAACTGTATCTTGGAATTATTGGAAAAGTCAGTTTACAGGTACTTTGGTTCTGGCAATGTTTGTGCATTACATAGATCTGAAGAAATAAAGATGAAATATTCTGATTTACAAGTTTAATACACTTTAGGAAAATTCTTGATTTTTCCTATGATACTCTTTCCAAATGGCACAAAATCACTGTGTTTTAAAACACCCTTGCTGAAAGTTTTATACACTGGAGTTTCGTTCAGGCCTCCATAAATGCCATTACAGCACCCAAAGGAATACTGTGGTCTGGAAACACTTCTAAAAGCCTAATGACAGGAGAAATACGTTAGATCTTGAAGAAGTAGGAATTAATGAAAGCATCCCATGTTCTTTCTTCCTTTTTTGTCTCTTTGTTGAGACCTTTACCACTGGGACACAAGCTCCAACTGAATTTTAAGCTTGCTTGACTCATTCTTCTCTTGGAGCTGCACAAAGAGCTGCAAACAAAATGAGGTGCAGTGGAGGAGTCCATGGCCCAGTTTCATCTCTTAGAGTAACTCTGGGTTAGTCGAGGGAAGCAATGACGTGATTACCATGAGGCATCTAATTTGCTCAAGGAATTACTGTCTACTTGAGCTCGGGGGTGGGTCAGCTGGATGACATTCAGATGGGCACATTATGGGAAATGCATCATAGGCTGTGCACATCTAGTTGTCTATTAACTTGTTTGCCAAAGAGAAGAAACAGCGTGCAGCACCAAGTGATGCCTCTGGTTGGCATTGGTCAGAGTTTCTACAGTTCTACAGCTGTCTTTCACTATGAAATTCTCAGGCAGAAAACGATAAAGAAATTCAAATGATCATTTCAGAGAATATAACTTCTTAATATGATTCATTTCTAAATGTCTCTGCTGCTCTTGTGTGCTGTTAAACTAAAAAATGGCTTTCCTTTTAAGCTCTCACATAAGTAAAGCTATTTTTTTACTGCTAGATTCAACAATCTCGAGTGTCTTTCACATCTGTAAATGCTGAAACAGGATCTATTAATAGCAACACTGCACCAGGGTTTTCTAACTATAAATATTTTGGCATATACGCTGCAGAAATCTCTCATGAAATTGTTTATTATTTTATTATAAGAGTAAGTTTTATATTCACAACATGACATGCTAAATTACGTCCAGATTTTAAAATGGATCTCAGGAGATTTGTAGGGTGTGTTAGCAATGAGTTTTATCAATTATTTGGAAAGAAAGAGTTGAGATAGACAGCTAGAAATAAATCGATAAATAAATCAGGAACAGAGAAATAAACATTTGAAGGAACCTACAGGAGATCTCATACTTCACAGACATCTTAGTGCTTCATCAGTCTGCTGAAGTCTTTTCTTCATGCCAGAAAAGGCTGGTGTTTTTACCCCACCACTTAGAGTGTGGCTGTTTTAATAGTGGAGCCACAGACCCCTAGCAGGAGAGCAGGGTGGGCAGCAGGGGCCTGAGCTGGACCCAGGGAGACGGGCAGATGGGAGGAAAAATCAGCCTCTGCCAGAGAGTCTGTGTTTGATGCAGCAGCTGTTCCAGGCAGGAAACTCCTGGCTGTTCCCACTGTTTTCTTTTCATCATCTTCTGCAGGCTTTCACTTGAACTGTGTTGTGCTGGATGTACTTCTCTGTGCAAACATGCCTTTACAGGGAACGGAAAAGGGAAGCAGAGCTGAGAATAGGAAACCTAATAAATCCAATCTGTACTGAATATATGTTATTTCACAAAGTCCATTGGTGTCTATGGTGTGTCACTGTACAGGTCAGTTAAAGACAGTTTCAAATATTTTTTTTGCAATGAAAAAGCATAAAAGGGCACAGAAAGGGCATCTCTGAAGGCAGGAGAAAGACTTGCCTGAGAACTGGAAGCTGGGAGGGTAGGAAGTAGAAAAGACTACTTTGCATTTCTCTGTTGTTTTCCTTCCTCAGACATTTGCTACTGGCCACTCTGAGGCAGGCTGCAAGACTGGAGGGACCTGTGCTCTGACCTCATGTGTTGAGGCTTGAAGGCTTATTCCCAGGGACAAGGACCAAGGGAAGATGCTGTGCAGGAAGCTGGCATGGAAATTCCTGGTGGACCAGCAACACACACTCCCACAGCTGCCACTGAAGGCAGTCAGATGACAGCTATGCTACTTCCCTTTGAAAAGTAGCTCACAGTCACCGTCATCACCTAAGATCTCATCAGAATGTTTTCTTATATGCATTTCTGTTCAAATACACATGAAAAAAAACCAGTGGTAATAAGCCATATTACATTAATTCTGGAAAGCTGTATATAGCCCATGCTCTTGTGCACACAAATTTCAGTTCCACCACAGACTGGTCTTGGGGAGGGAGGAAGGATGCTCCTCATATTTGTGCCCATTCCGGAAACTGCTCAAACCAATCCCGAAAAAGTGTTCTTCCTCCAAGGTGGTATGCTGGATGATGATTTCTTACATGGCAGGGACATCTGCTGGTGTTCAAGTCATCCTGCAGAGCACCCAGCTTATCCCAGAGTCACCCCGGGGTGCATTTGAGGGAGGGATGAGGGAGTCTATGATATGGTGCTGGAGGGAAGGGCTGGGATGGCAGGGAGCAGACATCCAGCCTCTCAGCTGCCCTCTCTTTGTTTGCAAATAGGTGTAATAATGCTACTTTGGAGTACAATTTGTTATGAAGATGAATTTAAAATTTTCATCACTAAGAAAACTCACTATAAATTGATATTCGTACCTGTTTTAAGGCACTGCCAAAATATAAATAATACACTTAGACAGCTGCAGTGAAGTACACTATATGAATAACAGGATTAGTACACAATTCATGTATGGACAGCCAGGACAATAATACTGGTATTTCAACCTCAAAGTAACATCCTTTGCATTAATGTCTGTAATAACTAATCACGGTAGGAGGAAAAATGGAACAAGTTTGGTGTTCAAGTACCTGCAGAAGTCCCAAAAGGATGGCTGTTTGCCACGTGATGAGTGTATCTAATGCACATCGCCATACCTGTTCCTGCCAAGCACAGCTTCTTTAACAGTGCCTGTGAACGATTTTCATGCTGCTGAGTGTGGCTGGTTGTGGTGCTGGGATGGCTGAATTTTCCCCTTCCCTGTCTCCATCCTCATTCTCCATAGTTTTATGACGCAGAAGAGATTTTGGTAATGTGTCTTGCATATCACAAAGTAGTTCCTCAGTTACAGTGGCTCTGGAGAAATTTATATGATAATAAAATAATTATTGATTTTTGGACCATGTATTTAAAATTTGGAGGGAGGCTGGGAGGAGAGGAGCTTACCTAAGGACACTGAGACTACTAACTTGCAGTTTAAAAAAGTCTGTCTTGCTTTTGAAAATCTATGCCGTCGCAAATTAGGCCAGGAGAAATGATAGTCATCTCCAGCAGTAATCAAGGAAAGATAATGAAATTCTATATGAGAAAAAATGTCCACTTGTTACTTTCTCACTTTCTTTGTAGAGGGAATCATCAATATTCTTTCTTTCCTTCAGTCTTTAATAGCAAGACCAGATTCTCTCTGGCTACTCAGCTCCCTGAGCTGGAAGATGGGCACAAGGAGTAGAATGAAGTCCCCACAGTCCAGGAGGAAACAGTCAGTGACCTGCTGCTCCACTTGGACATGCGCAAGTCTATGGGCCAGGTGGGATCCACTGGAGGGCACTGAGGGAGGTGGCAGAGGAGCTCACCAAGCTGCTCTCCGTCATGTATTAGCTCCTGGCTAACCAGGGAGGTCCCAGTTGACTAGAGGTTAACCAACAGGATACCCATCTACAAGAAGGGCAGGAAGGAGGATCCAGGGAACTACAGGCCTGTCAGCCTGACCTGGGTGCCAGGGAAGGTTATGGAGCAGATCAGCCTGAGTGCCACCATATGTCATGTGCAGCACAACCAAGTGATCAGGCCCAGCCAGCATGGGGTTATGAAAGGCAGGTCCTGCTTGACTAACCTGATCCCC
This sequence comes from Falco biarmicus, assembly GCF_023638135.1. Lineage (NCBI taxonomy): Eukaryota > Metazoa > Chordata > Aves > Falconiformes > Falconidae > Falco > Falco biarmicus. Next base: position 32,991,691 of record NC_079294.1, read on the forward strand.
TTCTATGGCAAGATGACCTGCTTAGTGGATGGGGAAAAGGCTGTGGACATTGTCTACCTGGACCTTAGGAAAGCCTCTGACACCATTTTTCACAGCACTCTCCTGGAGAAACTGGCTGCTCATGGCTTGGATAGGTCCACTCAGCTGGCTGGACGGCTGAGCCCAAAGAGTGGTGGTGGTGAAAGTAATTACATCCACTTGGCAACCAGTCACAAGTGGTGTTCCCCAGGGCTCAGTACTGGGGCCAGTCCCGTTTAGCATCTTTATTAACGATCTGGACGAGGTTATCAAGTGCAGTCTCAATAAGTTTGCAGAAGACACCAAGTTGGGTGGGAGTGTTGATCTGCTGGAGGGCAGGCAGGCTCTGCAGAGGGATCTGGACAGGCTGGATCCATGGGCCAAGGCCAGTTGTATGAGGTTCAGCAAGGCTCAGTGCCGGGTCCTGCAGGTGGGTCACAGCAGCCCCACACAGCGCTACGGGCTGGGACAGAGAGGCTGGAGAGCTGCTGGAGAGCTCTCTGGTGGAAAAGGACCTGGGGGTGCTGGTCAAGAGCTGGCTCAACATGAGCCAGCAGTGTGCCCAGGTGGCCAAGAAGGCCAACAGCATCCTGGTTTGTATCAGAAAGCGTGGCCAGCAGGACTGGGAAAGAGACTGTCCCCCTGCACTTGGCACTGGTGAGGTCACCCCTCAAATCCGGTGTTGTGGTCCCCTCACTACAAGACAGACATTGAGGTGCTGGAGGGCAATCAAAGAAGGGCAGCAAAGCTGATGAAGGGTCTAGAGCACAAGTCCTGTGAGGAGCGGCTGAGGGAGCTGGGGTTGTTTAGCCTGGAGAAAAGGGGACTCAGCAGGGACCTTATCTACAGCTCCCTGAAAGGAGGTTGTAGCAAGGTAGATGTTGGTCCCTTCCCCCAAGTAAGAAGTGATAGGATGAGAGAAGACAGCCTCAAGTTACACCAGGAGAGGTTTAGATTGGCTATTAGGAAAAAATTTTTCACAGAAAGGATGATGAAGCACTGGAACAGACTGCCCAGGGAGGTGGTGGCATCACCATCGCTGGAGGTGTTTAAAAAATGTGCAGCTGCGGCACTCAGGGACATGGCTTAGTGGTGGACTTGGCAGTCCTGGGTTAACGGTTGAACTTGATGATCCTAAAGGTCTTTTCCAACCTAAATGATTCTGTGAGTCTATGATTCCATGAAAATGTATACGCACATCCCAACACATGCGATGTGTGTGTGTCAGTGCTGTTCTGAGGCTGGTACGGCGTAGCTCTGCAGACTGGCTCCCTTCAGTGCCTCCGTATGGAGCCTGAGGGCTTTGGCCCGGAGCCCAAGGACTAAAACAGCTGTTCCCTACAAGTCCTGGGGAAAAAGATGTTGTTATCGGGAGCTTTCTGATGTTCGTTAAGCAGATACATATTCAAAAATGGTAATGGAAACTCACTGGAATGAGTCACAACAGAGTGGGTTAGCTGGGCTCCACTTTTATGTGAGCTTTGTGGTATTTAAGGGCATGTCTGTTAAATCTCGCTGCATTTCAAAGTTGCTATAACATAAGCAACATTAGCAAGGAGACCCTGCACAGCAGCATGCTTTCATGGTGTCTGTAGTGACAGTTATTTTATTGTACTATATTATATTACATTACAAACTGTCCATTATTATTTTCATTATTATATTATACTGCAAAACCTCGATTTTGCAGCTGGAGAAAAAGAAAATGTTCAGGTTAAAGCAGAAACCTGTTTTATTTGTTGGTTTGGGTTTTTTGTTTCTCCCCTGCCTCTTCATCTCTGAACAAAACTATAGGGTCAAAGCCTTCTGCCTTCCCCTGGGCAGAGAGCCCGGGCACGGGGGGGTGTCTCAGCTTGTGTAGCCACAGCCACCTCCTGGCACACTGAGAGCCTGTTTTGGGAAGGGCTGAGGGTGTGAACAAGAATGTGTGGTGTATTTACACAAAGAGCTGCAGAAAGCATGGAACTGTTGTCGCAAGGGGGCAGAAGCAGCCCAAGATTAGGTCTGCTGCTCAAAGGTGGCTGTCCCTACCCTGGATTCTTTCTTTTACTTTCAAACTCATAAAACCCTCTTTGAACAAAAATATAGGCACACGACCTAATAAAGTCATGCCCAGCTTTATTATTAGCTCAGTCCTGGAAAAAAGAAGTCTGAAATTATTTTTGTTTATAGTTTAGATGAAGCGATCAGCTTTCTTGGGAGCCAAATTTTGGGAACAAAGGGTCCAGGGAAGCCAGGGTTTAATAGCATCCTTACGCACTCACTCACTGTTCTCTTAAAACTCAATTGCAAGAAAAGTTCTGCCACTGGGGGAAAGAGAAAAAGGAGAAAAAAATATACTAATTGCTTCAGGTGCAATACACTTAAAACAGGATTATCTCTCCTTGCCACTCTTTGCATGTTCATCTTTTGGTTCTGATACCAAGAGGCTGTTTTCATACATTCAGCTTTAATTATGTAAGTATCCTTGCTAACACCACTGAGGCCATAACAGTAGAGCAAAGATAACAAGGCTTTTGGGGATCATGGCCCTATGGTGTAATCTTTTTAATGCCCAGGTAACACCTGAACTTCTATATTTGGAAGTCCTGGAAATCTCTCTATGCACCAAAATTAGCCCCAAAAATATTTTAAATTACTTCAAAAAACAACATGAGATTGGGCTCTTTGCATTAAATTATATAAATTTCTGGTTTTGAAGCTTAAATTGAGATCTAAGCGTGCAGCATCCCCCAGCTGCCGTAGAAATGGCCTCCTGAGCTCTCACTCCGCTGGCTGACGTGTGAGGAGCCAGCACGGGCAAACACAAGCCCTGTGGGACTGGGTACAGAATCTGAGCCACTCCAAACTGCTGCAGAACTTCTGTATGAGACAATAACCCTTAATTCAGAACCCTGAGCAAGACTCATTGTCCTGGTTTTTGTTTGGGTTTTTTTTTCTCCATATTGTTTAATAACATAGCTAATGAAATATGCATTATGGACAAAACTTGTAATGACCGTTTTCAGAAACAACTCCACGTATCATTTAATGAAAAGGACAGACAGAATGCCTAGAGAATTTTACTGAATCCCCTGCTTAATGTAATGCATGTTTACTGAATCAAATCCACTTATTAATATGGAACTAGTGGGGAATGGAATAATATAAATAATAATATAATAATACAACAATATAAAATAAATGAAACAGACAGTAGTGTGAGTGGTGAACAGACTCCAGAATCAAACCCTCTCGTTTGGTGTCATTTGCATAGTACCTTGGGGTACAGAGATAGACCTTTGCACATACTAGACCCTAGAGTAGCCTGCGACACCAAAGAATTCGGAGATAAGTAAACAGCTTCCTATTGCACCAGTCCAAAGTGACTTTGAACTCGTCTGTGACCTTCATTGCAAATTAGAGGCAGCATGAAATGAAATCTTGATTCCTTTCAGGGATTTCAAGCTGTGATTCATCTTGCAATGTCCTAATGATCATGGTTTGTAGTTTGTAATAATTAATTCCTAAATTGAAGTTGCAAATGTCACTAAACCAGGAAGGACAGCATGTTCTGTTGATGGTAAGAATAGACTTCAAAATATCCCTGACAAATTGGAAAATGGATTTTAAAATATGATGAAATTATAAAGAATCCAGATGTAAATTAAAAGTAGCTAAAGGCATGCTATATAAATGGGATTAATCATCCCCATTGATACAGGATCGGGAGAAACTTCAACAGTTTTGAAGAAAAATACCTGGTCTAGTATCGCCATAAATTGGCCTTTGGTCAGCCATGTCATATCATTACAAAAATGGGAAATGTAATCCTAAGTTGTATAGTCAAGAGTAAAAAATTGCAAGATATGTGAAATAATTCCTTCCAGTGTGCCTTTCACTGGTGAAGATTCAGCTCAAATACATTATTAAGTTTTGAGTGCTGTTGTCCAAGGAACAGACCAACGGGTTCTACTTCATTTAAAGAAGTGGGGATGAAAGAGTTTTAACTCCTTGCTATGAGGTGGGAAGCAGGAGAATTCAAAGAACCCAACCCTCAAAACTGGGTTTATACAACTGTGAAGAGTAAAAAAAAATCTCTGAAAATTCTGATCAGAACTTCAATACAAAGGTTCAACAGGAAAAAGGGAAGAATAATAATACAGTAGCTTAATAAATGAATGTGTACAAATTATGATGATGGAAAGGAATTTAGAAAGTTTTAATCTGTATTTTAGAAATAACTAAATGGTGACTAGTACATTAGAGATGAAAACTTTGCTAACTTCCATGATACTCAAAAACTAAAGCTTCTGAGAAGATCTAATAATTTCTGCATCTGGTCTGTGTATGAGTATGAACTCAGCCCCCAAGGAATGCTGTTTCAGGAGGAAGCTCTTCCTGCTTACCATACAACTAACATAAAACTGTTCTAGTTTATGTATGATAAGTGGGTATAATAACATTGTTATTTGCAATGAAGCTCATTTTACAAACTGTACTTCTGGGAAGTGCCAGCTCATCGCTTGCTTCTGAAGAGATTTTTTCTGCTCTTCTCTTTCTGATAAGCTTTACTTAAGCTAAATAATGCTGTGGAGAGGCTTAGGTGGTCTAAAACTCTTGCTGCTTATGGTTTTCTATATTTCTGAAGCTACCTTCAGTTAAAACTCACTTCATTTAAGACTGAAAAGGATAGATGCTGTAAGTCTGGTCTACCAAATGACATCATAATGTTCTCTAAATATTTAAAAGATAGCTGTAAGGAGGCGTGGTGGGCTGACCTTGGCTGTCTGCCAGATGACTACCAAGCAGCTCTCACTCTTTCTTCTCAGTGGGACGACGAGAAAATAAGATGAAAAAGCTTGTGAGTTGAGATAAAGACGGGGAGGTCACTTAGCAATTACTATCACAGGCAGGACAGTCTTGACTTAAGGAGGATTAATTCGATTTTTTGCCAATTAAAAATAGATTAAGATAGTGAGAAACAAAGGCAAAATTAAAACCACCTTGCTCCGCTCCTTCCCACTTGTTCTTCCCAGGGTCAGCTTCAGTCCCAGCTCTTCTACCTCCTCCCTGAGCCATGCAAGGGTTTGGGGAACTGGAGTTGTGGTCAGTTCATAACCTTCATGTCTGCTGCTCCCTTCTCCTCACATTGCTCCCCAGCTCCAGTTCAGGGTCCCTCTCAGGGGTACAGCCCTTCAGGAACTCTTCCAGGATGGGTCCTTCCCACAGGGTACAGTCTATCAGGAACAGATGGTTGCAGCGTGGGTCCCCCATGGGCCACAGGTCCTGCCAGCAAACCTGCTCCTGCTTTGGCTCCTCTCCATGGGCTGCAGCTCCTGCCAGAAGACCTGCTTCTGTGTGGGGTCTCCATGGGCTGCAGTGTGGGTTTCTGCACTACTGTGGTTCTCTGGGGGCTGCAGAAGGACAACGTGTTTCATCATAGTCTTTTCCACAGCCTGCAGAGGAATCTCTGCTCTGGTGCCTGGAGCACCTCCTCCCTGCCTTCTTCACCGGCCTGCGTGTCTGTGTGTCTGCTTCTCTCCTATTTTCTCACTATATCTCCTCACAGGTGCTGTGCAACATTTTTCACCCTTTCTAAAATACGTTACCACAGAGGCACCACCAGCATTGCTGATGGGCTTTGGTCAGCAGCAGCTCCATTGGAGCCAGCTGGAACAGGCTGTTATCTGGTGCAGGGGCAGCTCCTGGTGTCTCCCCACAGAGACCAGCTCTCCTGCTGCCAAAACCTTGCCATGTAAACCCAGGAGGATAGTCTGTTCTCCATTACGGTGTTGGACAGGATGAGGAACATGTGTTTAAATTTGCAGGAAGGGAGGTACATGTTAGCCGTTCTTGTGGTGAGGCTAGTGAAGCAGCCAGATTTTATGGGAAAGCTATGAAGTGTTGGTTACAGGATGTCTTTAAAAACAGACTGAAAAACTTTTTCAAAAATGATCACATTGCAGAGCCGGGATAGAGGAGTAAGACCCATTCCAATTCTGTGATCTTATCAGGCTGAAAGAATTAGTTAATTGGTGTCACATAAGGTAACTTTGCTCTAGGGGCAAAGCCATCATCTGGGACTGTAGTTGATTGATTTATTATATTTCTTATTTAGTATTTTGTGATAATTTTTGTTTTCTTCCCTCTTCTTTCTTACCTTAAATTAAGTTTTTGTGCTTGTGTAGTCTTTCACCTGTAAGCTATTAACTGTTTGTCTGGAGGTTTTATAGTGCTGCTCATGTCTGTTACCATTCCAGTTTAGTTTTTACTGCAGGTAATCAATAGCAATAGCAGTCTCTAGCAGACTCCATAAAGTGTTTGGCTTTCTTTTGCTTTCTGGCTAAAAATTTCTGCTTTGGGGGTTGCCTTTTAAAATGTAAAATGCATTCATTTATGTTTTGTTTGTGCCATCACCATGGCTCCTGTTAACAAACAGACTGTTTCTGGGAGTGGATATTTTCTGGTTATTGCATTTTTCCTCAGATGCAGACATCATACGTTCAAATATTTGGTGCTGACCTCTTTCATCTGGACTGTCTACACAGGCTGTTAATGAGCTTGAATATCGCATTAAAGGCTTGTTGATGGCTCCCCAGAGAAGAGTAATCTTCTGTGGATGGAGTAATAGCAAGTAAATATTAAAGTCGGTTCCCAAGATACTCAGCCTGTGAGCTTTGTGAAGTGGGGAAGGCGTTTTGTTCTTCATGCTGTGTTGTAATGGCAGAGAAGGGAGCATGCTGCTGCTGCCTGTGTCCTAGTGTGCCTCTGTGGAACCCCACCTCCAAGGTGGGACGAACCAGACACCACCAGCCGTTACTTCTTTCCCTTTCCTTTCCTTTCCTTTCTGGGTCCGCAGGAACAAAGTATCCTGAGCATAGCAACTGGGGGGGTTCCTAGCCTCCACAAGCAGAGAACCAGAAGTGCTGAATGTGATATGGGAAACATCACCCTGGCAGCCTACATACAGCCGGTGTGAACCTTGGCTGGTTGAGTGTAGTCCTAGCCCATGCCTAGGACTCCCAGGCACTATGGGTATGTACATGAACCTGGTAATACAAGGTCCCTTAACAGCTATATTTGTCTGAGCATTACATTCACATTAAAAAGAATATCTAAGGCAATTAACATTATTGCAGTACTGTATTAGATGCACTAAACTTGTCAAGGCCAGGAAATGTAGATAAACCATAAACTTATCTGAAACACATTCAGTGTTGCATCTTATTTCCTGCCCTTTTCATAAACACTCATAAAAGTTTCCCAACTCACTACCAAGCAACTATACTTCATAAAACATCCTGAGGTTTAGAAAGTGAATATTAGCATGCTGAAGTTGTGCAGTGTAAAACCACAGCTGGCCTTATCAGGGCAGAAGACTAATTTGGAACACCTGTAATAAACCAATGACCTCTCTGAAACCATGAAGGGAAGGTAGTACGCTGTATATCTGTGTGTTAATATGGAATGAAACCATGTTACTGAGATAGGAAAGAACGAAGGAAAAAATTACTGTGCAAAATCTCTCATGGCGCTCTGCTTTTAGGCAGATTGAGAAAAATCTTTGACTTCTGAATTTTAATACTGATTTGCAGACTTTAGGTGTTTGAAAAGCTAAAGGCATCTGTCATTTGCTTTTTCTTTTAGAGGAAGCAAATGTGACAGAATTTTGTAACTAAAGAGTGAGGTACTCCTACTCATTAGGCACTCCTGCTATTCCCAATGCCAAATGCAGCTTGCTAAACTCAGTGCATGCAGAAATGTGAGAAAATCAGCATCAAAACCACAAAAGTGCCTTACGTATATTGGCAGCATCTAGCATTACTGTTTAGAAATGGTACCTGAAAAGGCTGTTTGATGAAGATGTGAGCATTTGTAACCACCTGACAAAGTGAGATGGAGACAGCTGCCTTAAATCCTGTTACTAACAACCTGCTATGGTATACTAAGCAACCTCTCCCATTGAATTAAAACCATTGGAGGAAGTAGAACAGTTTGGTTTACCTGTTGCTGGGTTGTTATTCAAACCCTTCATTGGAAATACCCAGAGCAACCAGTGATGAGAGCAAGAACAGCGCACACTGTTGTGAGACTAAGATTTTGACAGTGCAGAAAACAAGCTTTTCCCTGTAAGTCTCATGGAAAAATCTGAAATGTAGTTAGAATCACATATTGACTGCACGATAATAATTTAGACATGCCATGTCTGACAAAAATATACAGTTATGCTACTTTTCTTAAGTCCACTGTTTTTTAATGTGTAGTAATTCCACTTAGAATTGAGTAATGAAGTTGTAGTAAACACTAATTTAAATTGCAGTTCATAAAATGCATAAGATATGTTCTCATGAAACAGCACAGAAATATTTAATTTGAATGCATACCTGCCTTTTAAGACCCAGAATTACAATATTAGAAGATTGTGACTGTCACTTAATAAGCACTTTGAGGAAAGACAGCAAATGAAACCGGCTCTGACATCCAGTGAAAACCTACACAGCTGCTCTACCACATGACGTTTCTAAATGGGCTTCCCTACAATAGTATTTGACAAGTGAGGAAAGCTGGGTTGTTAAATCTGACAGTCTCTCAAGTCTAACTCCAGGATACTTTTTGTTAAAAGGCTCTCAGCTTTGGGTCTTTCTGAACAGAATTCCTACTTTAATAATGACATCATCACATTAATCAAGTCCACTCATTTATCATTCGCTATTTTCTTTATATTTTATATATATATAGTAATATATATTATATTTCTTTATAAGAAGCAAGGATTTAAAGACATCTCCCTGAGACACCCAAAAAAGGACCTGAATTCTTGGAAGGCAGATGCACAAGATCATTTATCACCTTCCCAAGAGGCACATAAACTGAGTATTGTAAAATAGAAATGTGTAGCATTTCATAGCAATGTTACATTTTCTATAATTTACAATGTATTTTATAGACACAATTATAATAATTATACTAAAATATAATTATGTAATTGTATTCGCTAGAAATATATATACTGATACTTACTTTAAAACACAAAATCTCTTATTATCCTTAGTCTTTTGCTCCAAAATGTGACCCGTTCTTACATTTTTTAAACCCTTGAATTTTATTGTGATTTGCATTTGCCAGTGTAGCTGATTTTGGGTATGTGTTTCAAAACTGTCATCATTAAGTGTGTGAGAATATGATGTGTCTGTAATTTCCATTAAATGAATGACTGGCCCCTCCTACCTTTCCAAGTTCCAATATCCCAGTGGCTTTCAAAAATAAACCTAAAAAACTATTTATGGCAACCTGTTCCTTGAAAATGCTCCAAGAATAATAATATCCCAATTTCCCCCTGAATAGGTGTGTACGTTCATCTTCAGTAATAGCTGATCCAGCCATTTAAGGAATGCCTGAGATCCCCTGCCCTGCAGCACTGGTGTCTTGCTCTGAGGACTTTAGATGTGACCAACACAGCAGATCTGAGGGGCTGTCCCATAAAATATAGCAGAAGTCTTTAGTATGATAACAGAAACCATGGCCTGCAAGGCCATGTTCCTACTACCTGGCCATGAGCAGGCACCTTCTGTGCTCTCTCCATCTCTCTGCATTCAGTTCTTTTTACAGAGATCATTTTCAAGAGGAAGAGTGGAGAAAAACTATCCAAAATAATCTAGTTGACTATTTAGGGAACTCTAACAAAGATGTGGAGATACAGGCTTGGCTATGAAACTATCTGATAATATTCTCAGTCCAATATTTAGACCCTTAAAACTCTGCTTAGTTTCTGCGTAATACTTCAATGTCTGCCTTTGTTTTAGGCAATTTCCCGAAACATCTCACTCTGGACAAGTGAAGAGCCACCTTCATTTTGACAGAGTAGGCCTCCCTGTCCAGTTCCTGTGCAGACTCATAAGCCAGACATTCCTGTGGCCATCTAACAGTGACAGGGCTCAATCTCTTAGTTGTTTCAGCTCAGGACTACCAGATAAAATACTGTATATAACACAGCAGTAATGACTCCTTTTCCCTGAAAGCCACCTAAAGTACTCATCCTTGCTCTGCTGCCAGAGTAAGCACATATTATGCGTCTCCTTGGAGAGTTTCCTGATCGTCATGAGTGATTTGTTGTGGACTGGACTGTTCTTTCTGCTTCTTGTGGAGTCCCTGCATATTGGCTCCCTCAAGAGACCAAGTGAAGAGTAAACCCAGTCTTCAGTAGCTATAGCACCAAGTAGGGTGGCAGAGACCTATTTTTCCAGTTTCTACATCAGTAAATAGTTACATTTAAGTATTTGACCATTCAGCGTTGCAGCCCCTAAAATCTTACAATAAATACCTGCCAGACTGTTGGAGAGGTGTGCAAATGTTGCAGCAAATAGCAGAGTTGATCTATAACTTTTCTTTTTCATAAATAATCTGCAAACACACTTTGATCTCTGCAAAATTGTTTCTGATATTCAAAGTATATTACATGGGCAGTGTGACTGAAGAGGCTCTGACTGTCAAAGCCTTGGATATAAATGAACATACCTAAATAGCTGAGATCTAAATGTGTTGCAAAATGGTTTGTAACAATAGGACAGGCTGACCTGTAATTTCCCATCCAAAGCGCCTTGAAACATCAAGATGGATAAAATCTGGGTCTGAAAGTATCTCCCATCCCAGTCCATCTCTGCCTGAAAGGGAAATGTGAAATGCTTTGTCTTTATCTTTAAGTTTTTATTTGCTGTGACGAAGGCATGCAGTTATACTGTTGCTTAATACCCTGTTCATGTCTGTGCAGCTGAGACCCAAGAAAGTGGGAGTTATGGTGTCTTTTTGTAATTTTTTAGATGGTAGTAGGCATTTCCTGTTGATGAGCTACTGGACAATATTAATTACATTTTTTTTAAATAATGCTCCATATATATATATATCCTCATGCTCTTGAACAAACTATTTCCGTTTGAAATGACACAAAACCTCTCTGCTGCTGTTCCTGAGATGAGAAGCAGTACTGTGCTTTGCTGGAGAGCAAGACAGAGTTTTTGTGCTTCATGAATTAGTATCACCAAACAAGCATAAAGCATCAAAAGCACTCAGCATGGAGAAATTTACTGTAGCTCTGCTGTAGTTTATGAGGGAAGACTGTTAGAACTGCTTTTCCCTTCTGTCTCAGCTCTTCCTTGTAGGGAACAACTTTGTGACCTATTGTTCTCCGCATGGAAACTGTGAGTTGATTAACAGTTTCTGTTAAAATCAGTAGAAGAAACTGCCCAAGACTGATCTCCACAAAAGCTAATCAAACTGGTTTTCCAGTGATAGGATCTCATTCTTTTAATCTTCAAGGGGAAACATTGTGTAAGTGAAGAGTGGAAAAGAAAACTGGGACCTTCTCTGGGAGGCAAAGTTAAAAGGAGTCCTCTGTGTGTAGGAGACCTAGGGCTCTGGCAAACCATATCCTGAGCTGTTTTTGAAAAGTGTACCAACAGGCTGAAGAAAATGGCCCATATCCTCTATTTCAAACTTGTGAGATCACCTCTGGAGTACTGCATCCAGTTTGGGGTTCCCCAGTGCAACAGAGATGTAGAAATAGTGGAGCAGAGCAAGATCAGCAGAGGGTTTGCAGGATGGTTGAGAGGCTGGAGCACGGGGCACATGAGAAAAGGCTGATAGACCTGGGGCTGCTCAGCATGGAGAAGAGAAGGTGAAGGGATCTTAGTGTCGTCTACAACTACTTATGGAAAAATAATGTCTTTCCATTATAAACCTCACCATCTTGCTTTATGGAAGACTTTTTCAAATGAAGTGAAAAGAATTTGCCACTGCACAAATGATTACAGAAAGGATTTTTTTTTACCAATTCAAGCCTAACCTTGTAAATTTTCACTAAAGCAGGTGAGGCTTTCCTTAAGATTAGAAAAAAATACTAAACCTTTGAGTAGGAGACCTGCCACAGCAAAAAAAGTCTGTCCCTCCTGGAGGTATTTTTAAACTCATTCAGCGTCTGATTTGATAGGTGATTTCATTCATTACTTAGTCAATGTATCTGGTTTGATTAAATAATGGTTTATTTGACTTGATAGGTGTCCATAAAAGACGGATCAGTTTTGACAGGTGAGCTCAGTCAAAAACATTGATACTTCTGTGAGATGTTCACTTTGGACAGTGATACACCATTCAGTACAGCTTATCAAGGGGCTTCATGCTCTAATAAATATAGGGTGTGTTTACAGTATGTAACCAAACATACTGTTTTTTTCAAATACTGAATTACGGAGCCCCAACATCTCTTCCTCATTACCTTTGTTTTAGGTTTATTATCAGGAATAGAGTATGTAGCATCTATTAAGAATGAATGCACGGTGTTGCTATATTTGTTTATTACAAATTTTCTTAATGCTGTTTCTTGCCCATGTCACTGTGCCACATTTGTTATTTGTAAGTTCTTTAGAAGAAACTTTCACTTACTTGTTGCGGTGTAGGCTCAGATGATTTATTCTCTTTTTCGATACAAGCATTTTTTTTTCATTATTTATAGAGCAAAAAAGTTTCAGCTTAGCACTTGTAAGGCTGTACTTCATGAATAGTATGAATAATATCCCATTCTAGGCCTTGGTTTAAGAGTGTTGCACATTAATTTGAGGAAGTACAGAGGAAAATAAAAAGAGGTCGAGAAAAGCTCATGAGGTCTAGAGAATGTGAGCTGTGTAGAAAGGCTAAAACATTTGGGGTTGTTTAGCTACAGGGAAGAGGAGAAATGATAGCAGTCTTCACATCTCTGAAGGTTTGCTATGTAAGAGAAGGCAACAAAGTGTCCTCCATATCAACTGAGGATGAGAGGTGAATGGTTTACACAGCAAAAAGGAAAACTTAAAGTCAGATATTAGGAAAGGCTTTCTAACAATTAAAGTAGTTAATACTGAAATAAGTTGCCTAGGGAGTTTGCAGATCTCCACATGACCTCATCACTGGATGGTTTTAAGCCCCATCTCAGGAACAGTGTAGATTCTGGCCCAGTGTGGGAAAATTGACTGGATGATCTCTTCAGGTCCTATTTAGTCTTATTTTCTGTGTCTCTGTGTTAACTCCGCATATGTACAGCCACAGGTACAACTTTTGTTCCCCACAAAATATGTCTCTGGGACTCTCGGTGCATTGCAGCTTTTTGCTGCCACCGCAGATGGGGCTGGCACAAATGCTGCTAGAATCTATTGCTCCTTTTGTTGTGAAGGATGAAAACCCAATTAGCGATATCTGTGAATGTTTTGCATCTCAAACACAGAAATTCTTTTAAGGACACTTTTTTCAAATATTCTGTTTAAATTATGTAAATAATAGACTAAGAGGCAGACTGAGCTGGCCACAGCTTTTCAGAGACATGATGAGAAACCAGACAAAAGCTTGGGGGAGGAATACATCCTACAGGCCAGTACTCCGTTAGGTCTGTTCGATTTTGTTTTTTCTTTTCTCCACTGTAAGCTTCAGTTCGAGTCTGAGCTGTGTAATTCTAAGACAGAGCCTCTCCTTCCCCCCAGCAAACAGAAGAACCTAGGACACTTGGGATCATCAGAGCAGCTCCCTTTTGAATACAGGAGCTCTGATGTGTCAGTATGGTAAGATGACATTGGATCACGTTCTCTGGTATTGATCCCTTGCTCAGTAAACTCACTTTCTCTGTGTCTACCTCAAATACTACTGCTTTAACAATGACTAACATTAACAGAGATGACAGTTCTATGTTATTTATGTTGCAAGTAGCCAGCCTTACTTGTGGATATTTATCTAGACTGGGTTTATCACTGGACTTCTTAACTGCTGGTGGATACATATTCTTGACAGTAGCATGTGAACTAAGAAATGTTTGACTTGATCTCTGGCCTACATGGGCTTATGTTTTCTAGCAGCAGAATTGTACATAGCAGCTAATGAGACACAGATAATTTAGAAGTGCATTTCTTCACTTTCAGAGTATAGCTACACAAGAAGCTTTTAATATATTTGAAACCATAGTGCTCTAATTTTTTTTGCTCTCGACCAGTAAGTTTCCTACATTACAAGAGCATACTTAGCAAGTAGCCTGGAGTCAACCCAGGCTGAGGCCAGACAGTCATTTCTGTGTATATGCAGCTCTAAACCTGTTAATACGTTGTAGTGCAATTGTAATTCCACATGTGCTTAAGGGTTCTGAGGAGGTGGTGGCTGCGCCACCTTCCTGTAAAAACACTGGGCTAAGACAAACAGGGAGCACCAGAGCCCAGCTTTTGTGCTGTGTGATGTAAGCGGTAAGAGGTAATATCATCATGAGCTCTGGGGAGAAGCAGACATCCCTAGATGCCTACCGTGAAGAGGCCTTGAGAAAACAGAATTTCTCCCATAAGCTCTGGTCTGTAAGAGAAAAACTAATAGTGGAGTGGGTGGAATAGTAAATTGTATTTTAAGACATTAAACGCTAAGTACTATTATGGCTATAATTACTAAAATGGGCATAGACTATAAAACCAAGGAGTTATAGGCTAAACCATAATTATGTCTCTGAATGACAATTCTAGGATGTGACCCCCTTGTGTAATATTTTTAGATGCACAAAATATTTGCAATGAGTCAGTTGGGACACTTCTGCCAAAACCAATCAAACTCTAATTGCTCATAGCAAACCCAGTATATTATTAAAGAAAAACAAAACATAAAAGAGATTAAAATAAGCTAATATCTGTCAAAAGCAGAAAGCTCTGACATATGACACAGTCAAGAGGGCATTTGCATCTGTTGGAGACATTGCTCTCCATAGAATCATGGAATCATAGAATGGTTTGGGGTGGAAGGGACCTTAAAGATCACCTGGTTACAACCCCCTGCCATGGGCAGGGACACCTTCCACAAGACCAGGTTGCTCCAAGCCCCATCCAGCCTGGCCTTGAACACTTCCAGGGATGGGGCATCCACAGCTGCTCTGGGAAACCCATTCTAGTGTCTCATCACCCTCACAGTGAATAATTTCTTCCTTATATCTGACCTAAATCTACCCCCTGTCTCACAAGATCTAATAATGCTTGATGCTGTAGCTCACAGGGGCTTTGAAGGTGGCATGGCTCCAGGAAGTAGAAGGAAAAGGGAGCAATTTTCCTCTTTCAGAACATTTGCTGTCATTTACTGTTCCTCAAACTATACATCAGTACATGAGTTCAGGATCTATGTTTCTCCTGACATCCTTTTCTTCTCTCTTCAACCAGCATGAATACATTAGCAATGAATTTGTAATACATGGTTTCTTGGGAAGACAAAAACACTGCCTCACAAGCTATCTGGAATGAGACAGACCCTTTTCTGCCAAGCAAAGTCAGCTTATGAGGAAGGCAGAGATCAGGAAGACTGAACAGTAGCATCTCTTTGTACAGACTAGATGGAGAGAGAAGCAACATGGGACAGACATAGCCTCCACTTGGATTCTGCAGCTAGCAGCAACCAGAAAGCTGTGACTTTGGTCAGTTCTCTTTGGTCGCAACCTTGAGGAAGATTTTGCTTTTCTACATTAAATCCACCCATTCTGTCCTGTTTTAAGAAGGATTCTTTTTGCTCGACTCCTGAAAAGTATTATTTGTTTTGCTGGCTGTTCAGCATTCATTATTTCACATCCAAGAGAATAGAGGAAAAAATGAAGCAATTTCTTCCATTCATTTTTCAATGTCTTTAGCGCCAGGGTCAGCTTTGCCATTCAGGGAGCAATATGCTTTGTGACCTAAAATACTGGAGACAGCAAACAAAGTGTAATCCTTGCTGATCATATTAGTAGCTTTCTTTTTCAGCAAGGAAGAGACTATTTTCTTTGCTTATACCCATTGTGTATTCCATCATGGGATCCTGCACTTCTATATCATTTCCTTTTAATGCATTCATGGTCTTTTAATTAAATTGAATGAAACTGTGCATGATAAGTATTGGCAAGTAGGAGGAAGGAAAAAACTGATGTCTGCTTTTGTAAGCAGGTTATTTTATATTATTTACACATAATAGCGATGAAGTGTCTGTCATAAAATGCAGTGGGAGGTATTGATGTGTCAGGAATAGTAACTGGTTCTCTAATAAACTGAGGCACTTTTCACAGTTATATTTGCATATGAGATAGTAAGTTTTTCTGCTTCTTTATTTTCATTATTAAACATAAAAAAGTTACAATAATTTCCGAGTGTTTCTAAACCCCTTACAATGCTTAGACCATGACAAGCTTTCCATAGATGCAGCACTGGCAGTGACGGAGAGTGTTCCTCTTCCTGCCTTTCACTGCTGTCAAGCATCTTTGATCTGGTCCACGGAAGCCTCTGTGCCAAGGTGCCTGGTCGTTATTTTCCTTCATATAGGCATGTCTGAGGTAGGGAGGCTGACCAGCACTTTAATCATGACAAGTCAGGAAAAGCGCAGTATCTGAAAAGAGCTGCTGTGCAACCCAGAGCAATCACTGCTCCTAAATCAGAAAGGTTTTGTCTTCAGATGGAAAGAACATACCGACCTGCCCCTATCTGCCCCAAGTGACCATTCCTACATCAGCACTGCAGATGTTTTTCAGGTGCGTTAGTCAGAGCTGGACCTTTCTACTTCATCTGCCACTCAGGGCCAGATGTACTGATGTTCCCTGTGATGTGGGAACCTCCCTGGTGAGGACCGGACTGGGGCCCCTAGACTTGTCTCAGAGAGCTCCAAAGTTATCTGCTTTATCAAAGCCATATGGGGCAGTCTTACATTTTGGAAGGGTGCAAACTATTAGAAGTTGTGGAAAAAAATAGGTAGCTAAAGTGTGGAAAAAACATTCTTATGTATTTTGACAGGTTCAAAGTCAAGAAAAGCTTCTTGGAAACTATTAGCTTGTGGAATATTCTCTCAAAGGAGTGTGATACACATAATATGATGCTAGGCATTGCCCTACAGAGTGGTTCATGAAATGATCCAGTATTTAATGTAAAGGTAGCAAAAGCAATTGCACAGGATGCTTCAGTGGCAGACCTGTTTCTGGTGTCATTGTCCTTGTGAAATGTTTCAAAATATGTGGAAGAAACCTATGCAGATATTGCAGAGGTGCAAATAATACATCACAATATTCAAAAGGATAATGATTTTGAGATAGTTATGGAAGACATCAGAAATTAATTTGGCCCCCTAGGGGTCGTCTTTTCCCCATATTTTTGATTCTTGTTTGTATTATACCATCTAAAGATAAAAGAAGCTGAGTCTTTGATGTAGCGTTTTTTTTCTTTCAGTGTTTGGAGAATTGAAATCTCATTATTTTTTCCCAATTGTATTTTCTAATGTGAAAGCCCCAGAACCTGCAAATAATTTACACTCCTTTTGAAGTTTCTTTATCAGCTTCATTTCAGCAACATTCAGAGATCAGAGGCAAAATAAATCTTCTTGTGATACTCTTATTGTAAGCTATCATGCCAGAATAACTGAAATGCAATATGAACGTTTCAATGGGTCAAAGCAAAGTGCAATAACGTGATGTCCACATTTCATTCATTATGTTACTTCCCTGCTTTTAAAAGTTCCCTGCATCTTTTAAAGAAGGAAACTCAATTGCCAAGTGCTGACACATTAAACATGCACTACATTGCTCAGAAAGATGTCTTCATTAGCTTTGCCTCACTGGGAAGCAAAATTAAATGGCTGATGATGACCCAAATTCAGCTCAGTTCTGAATATCACAGACTTGTTCAAACTGTATTAGAAAACTACTGGGTGACAGAAACACTGAAATTCAATTTGAGTATTTCATGAGCTCACTATTTCAGGGAAAGGGAGAAAAAAGGATTGCTCTGTACAAAATGAACAGGGAGGTTTTCCTATTCCCCCACCCCAAGCCTTATCAAATCAAAGCTGTCAGAAGGAAACCAGCAAGTGTGAAACTCTTTGCTGCTCACTTCTGAGTCCTGACTCTGTGAGAGTCATTTGCAGTACTGTCGTGAGTCTGTTTTGGCACTGGCTCCAGGATTTCCCCAGGGAATGGGCACGGTAGGCCTCAAGTAAAAGCGGTAGAAAAAACCATCAAAGTAGGCAGGGCTCATTGCCAGCTAATATTTCCCCACTCCAAACCCGTCAAATTGGGGTTTTTCCTACTTCAGGGCCAGAGGCTGATTTCCACCCTACCACAGGAGAGATTAACTTCTTAGCTAACAGGATAACCATGGCTGCAAGCGCACTTACAGCCTAACCCTTTGAAATGAGGATTGAACTAGACCACCCGTGACAAACACTGGTCCAGCCCACTGACAGAAACCTTCCAGGAAAACAATCTTGCACCTCTTTGGGCATCTTGTCAGTGTTGCCTTTCCTGGGCAGTTAGAAAGCTGATCCTAGCTGGAGCTTATATTTATTTCTTTCAAGTTATATGGATTGCTTTATTTTTTGTATACTCCCTAATTGTTATCCTGTTTTATTTTGATATTCCTTTTTCTGAAATAAATAGATCCATTCCCTTCAATATTCCACAAAGATTTATTATTCATCATTATTGGTCTCCTGTGACATCCAGAACTGCTACAGCCCTTCTGAATTAAGCCTTCTTGCCACCATCCTTATCCCCCCAGCTCCCCAGTGGTTTTCACACTACCCCTGAATCATCTGCTATACTTGTGCTGTCCTGTCATTCAAAGTACTTTACTTCGCCATTATTGCATTTTGTACTGATATTGTTTCTTCTGTACTTCAGTTATACCGTATAATGTTCACACTTAATTTGCTAATTTTTTTAATTTCTGTTCCTGATGCAATTATGATGACTCTTTACTGCAGCGTCTATCTCTTTTCCTCATTAGGGTAGCTTTTTACTGTGCATTAGTACAGTGAAATTGCACTCCCTTATTCTCCTGATTACCTTCCCTGCAGAGCCCTCCTACAGGCTCCTGAATTTGGTGAGGTCTGCTTTTGTGATGTTTATGGTCTTCATTCAACATTTTTTATTTTTTCTGTTCCTTAGAAGATTGAACACTATCCCTTCAACCCAGCAACAGGGCAGGTCAGTATCTGACACTATGCCCTGCCTGCACTCCAGATGTTCACTTTGGCACTTCAACACTTCAAAGCTTACACCACTCAGAAAGTTTGGTTACATATCAGGACACGACACTTATGTTGTCACAATCTCTGCAGTTCCATTCCAGCTTTCACCCAAATTATATTTAGGTCTATCAGTTCTTCCCTACTAGCCAGACCAAAGTCTAAAACAAATGCTCTGGGAAAGGCTTCCGAAACAGAAAGTTGTATTTAACATGGTCCGTAACTTCCTGCAATGTTTGCTCAATTTATACCTGAATAGTGAAAATCCACTGCCTTCTCCCATTACCAATATTTACTCTCCTATCAATTACTTGTACTAGTTGTTCAAAAATGCTTCAGTTACCACCTCATTCGGTGGCTCATTTGTGGCAGACCCTTACCATGGCATAGCTCCTGCTTTTCCTTCTTCTTGCAAGCCAGTGCTATCTCAACATTTTTTGCCTCTGTCCATGGGATACTACTGTTTGCTGTTTGCCTCTAAAATATTTTAGAATTCTAGAATTAAATAATTCAATTCCCTATTATTTTGTACAGTGGGGAAGAAATTTGGACTCAATACTAAGATCAAAGAACTGAGATCTGGGTTCTGCTATGAGCTCACAACTTGGCCCTCAGTCAGTATTTCAGAACATGTCTGCATTGTGCAGTGGCATGGAGATCTCCAAGCCAGAACCAACCTGATATAACCATACAACACAACATACAGCAAAGGGCTGTGCTGGCATGGCCATTTTGCACTGGAACCTCTGCAGACTTGTTCTTGAGATACTCTTGAGTGGGTGAGCCTTGGCCATTGATTGGCCACCAACACTTTTGGTTTCAGATGGGCTGATAGGGAGCATCAGCATCTATGTTGCAGATACACTCATGACCTCTGTGTTCCAGTTTGTTTTTCCATTGCAGCCTAAGACTTCTTGAAAGCATTTTGAAGAAATGCTTAATTAATATTTGTGCTGTGCTTTTATAAATGGGGCTTATTTTATGAACCCTCTGTCTCACTTAGATAACTCCACTACCTTTTGTCCTCTGCCCTTTCTGCCCCATTTAGACAGCTACTGGGCCACCTGATTACATATGTAACCTCTTTTTCTCTAACGTGTGAAACATGAAGAATGAAACAGGATCAAAGAAATCTTACTTTTTCAAGTGTGTATCAGGAAAATGAGATTCTAATGCACTCTCCTGCTCTTTGAGAGCCTGTGATATGCCCCAGCAGAGCCAGCTCTTCACAAATACTCATAGGTATTGGGAACAACGTAGTAGGACAATATATATATACCATAGTATTTGCATAAAATATAGCATTAACAGCAGCTGTAACATTTATGATTGAAATTGACTGCTTGTGTATTCCATTTTCCAGAGAAGGTGGTGTACCAGGGGTTTGAGTGGCAGCCCAGCTTTTCTGGAAAGTATGCTTGAAGCTGAAGTCTTCATTAGCAAGGAGAAAGAACTGGCCCACAAGAACCGGTAAATAATGATTGATCTCCATTCAAGGCAGAAGACTGATGTAGATAACTTCTCAAGGTACTGTGCAATGCCCTCTTCTTCTGGATGTTTGATTATCTTCTAAAATGAGAGCCTACACATGTTAATAGTTTCACAGGGGCATCGTTTCTGCAAGCTAATTCTCTTACGAACTCTGGCTGGGACCATAAGATTCTCCTTCTTAAGGCCATATGCCCCCCTTTCCAATACTTTTAATTAGTATCTTGGCAATTATGTAATGGATTATGGTTCTTAAATGTACGGTGACATTTCAGACTCAGAACTGAGATCACATTGTGATGGCTGATTATATTAATTCAAAGTGTGTACAGAGTATGTCAGTGTCAAGGAATCAAATGTGCTGTGACAGGAAACACTGCAGAGCCCATTGCTCGGCTGGAACAGATTGGCTGATCTAAGGACAGGTGAAAAGTTTGTCTGGATGGAGTAAAAAAGCAGTGTTTCTTTCCATTAGAAAAGTTTTAGACTGTAACAAGCTTTTTCATAGACATTTAACTCTCGGTGATAGATAGAACTGGTGGAGACAGCTTCTCCTTTAGGGCTAGAGGAGGCTACCGCAGGCAAAATCCACTGTGAACTGGGAATTTTAGCCTTACCAGCTGTGGGCTTTTACTCATTCCTTTGTATCGGCTAATGTAAGTTTGGAGTGGGAATAAATGTTTCCAAAAGCCAAGACAATTCTCCTCTTGAGTTTTTAATAATGTACGAGTATGCAGCATTTTCTGTTTTCACGTTCCTCTCAGATCAGTGCCTCTTAAATTACTGCCAAGCACCAGATCCATCATGAATTTCTCTGTCCTCTAACATGAAATAAACAGATCTTGACCCACTACGTGGACAGGAAATCTCTAAGACAAATGGCTTTGTAGCAAAATCCTTGTAATTGGGAAGGGAGGCTGCATTATATATCCTTTATTCTAATCTACCCATTACAGCAATTAGGGGTCAGTGCCAGGGCTGCAAGTGATGTTTTGGTGCTAACGTTATACACATAACTCCTCTGAGGGAAGGTAACTCCCTATTGATTACTTTCCCACTTCCATCTTGCTGTCAGCTCTTCCCTCCCACCTTCTTTCTTGGCTGGGAGTGCCCAGTGCAAACCAGGCTGCAGACAGACAGCAGCCCCATCCTGCCTACGGGAAGAGTCACTGGTGTGCTCAGGGGGTGGGTCCAGGCGGATTAAGCTAGTCTGAGGAGCCAGATTTCTCAGGCTGCCTTTGCTGCCACTTCAGTTGCATTTTCAGCTCACATAAACGAGACAAAAAATGTGTATTTATTTAAAACTTATAGCAGCCAAGGAGCTGTCTGGGGCTCCCTGAAGAGTCCTGGCTCCTACAGGGCTGAGCACCTGTCCTTCCCTCGGTGGAGACTAGGAGTGAAGTAGAAGGCCATGTTTTCTCTTGTTTCTAGGTTCAGGTACTCCTGCATTTGTCCCCTGTATCAAAGTGATTTGGCTTGTTTGTTTGTAAAGCTGCAGTGCCAGCAGTGCAAGGAGAAGCTTCTTGAACTTCAGAAGAGTTCTTGCCCATTAGAGTTAAATTCTACATGAAGCTAAAGGGCTGAAACACTAGGAATTTGAGCACTATTACAGCTCATCTGTGTGCTAATGATACTGTTTTCAGGGGAGTTTTAAATCTAAAACTCTTTTGGGAGGAATATTTTGCCCGCAGGTAATTTGAGGGCAACATCTGACTAATATTATTCTTGTGTGAGCAACTGTGGGGATTCAGGAGTCACATAGAAAGCTACAAAGTTAATTTACCTTTAAATTACTTGGCACTAACTCATTTTATCATGTTATGTATGAGTGAGCCCTTCAGTATGTAACAGCTGCTGATACTGGAAGTTTAGAGGGATAAAAAGGGATGTAATCCACAGCAAATTTGTTGGGTGTTGTTGCCCCCTCTTGTGATTACTAGGGTACATTGAAAGGTCAATGGGGATGCTGCAGTCTTGACTTACAAAGATGTTTCTGTTTGTCAAGCAGTAGAGAGTTGTAGGTGTAGATCTGACTTCCAAGCTTCCATTGCTGATACAGCCAGACACAGTCCACTGTGGTGAAAAAGAAAAAGGAAAAGGGAAAAAGGAAAAAGAAAGAATCAGCCTTATTCTGACCAGTTCTGAATGATGAAAATATGTTGGCATGGCAGTTTACAAAGATTACAGTGTAAAAATGAAAATTATTGTAATCTTATTTACTATTGTAAATCAAGAGAAAGTATGAACTTTCAGTGCCTTAGGTCCTTACTGGACAGGCAGTATTGCAGTGCCTGAACCATCTCCTGCAGTCGTTTCTGTGCTGCTTTTATCCCAAGACCCCCTAAGATAAAGGCCAACTCTCCTGCCAGTGGGGTGCGGGCTCCAGACTGCTTTCCTTGCGCAGGAGTGCCTGAAACACCGGCCAACAGGCAGATTGCTCCAAGTTCTTTCTCCCATTACCTAGTGACTTACACATCCTTCTGCAGAGACATCTGCCTTCAATGCAGTTTGAGGAGCAGGTCTTCCTCCTAGTCCCAGTCTTCTGTAGACAGTACACCTCCAGGGAACCAGGACCTGCTTGGTCCATCTCAGGCTTGGCAGGTCAGTGAACCAAAATTTTCCTCTTCTGGGTTTATCCTTTATACTAACCAGCAGGCCCCTTCCGATACATCATAAAGGGGAACTGTACTCGCCCATTATCTTCATGAAAGAAAAGTTGCGGCTATCCTCTCTCAGGAGGGGGTACTGGGTCTGTAGCCAGAGGAGGCATCAGTTTGCAACATGGACTCAAACACTTGTGCTTTGGAAAGGATTATTTGTTTAAACACATATCTGTGCCTACTGCTTATTAATGGCCAGTTCAAACTATCCCCATTCCAAGTCTGGCAGTGACTCCCCAAGTAACTTTCCCAGTACTGCCCAAAGGACCTGAGAAGCAATTTAAAGCATCTGGATTCCACTCAGGGAAACTGGCTTCTTGAAATTTAAGGGCTGTGCTGTGTTAAGTTGCAGGTGTCAACACTTTTTGCTGAAAGATGGAGTGCAAACAAAATCAACATTCAGTTCCTGAACTAATGAATGAACAGAAAGACAGAAAGGAGTCAAATGCTTCTGAATTTAATTTCCTTTTGGTAATTCAATCCAGCCAGTCTTCACTTGAAAAATTCAGCATCCTTGGTCTCCTTTACGATACGCTTAAGAGTAGGGATCCATCAGAGATAATGCACTCTGTCTCCAGACAGGTTACCAGATGTCACTGTGGCTGATTCTTCATTAAGGGAACTAATTGCCCCGTGTGACTGCAACCTGCTGCAGTTAGGCAACAGTAGGTTAAAATTGGGGCTCAAAGGAAATAACATTTAAGTACATCAAAATGCAGCAAGAAGCCAACATTACCATGTTTCCCCAAAGTGAGAAGTCAGTCTGCCTTTGCATAAATGTAAGATTTATATGTGATATCAGGGATGCAAAGCTAAAAATTGGTACAGTGTTGCCTAAGGTATCTAAATACAACATATGGTAAATAGGGCTGTACGCATACAAGCCCATTTAAAATCCTCTTCGGCAGCAAGACTCAATTGTCATGTTTTGTTAGGTCTGTTTCATGAAGCAAAGGCAGAGCTTAAGCGCACATGCAGTGCAACAAAGGATTTCCTACTGTGCCCCAGGAAAACTGACAAACCAAACTATTCTCTAATTGAGTTGTGTTCCACTGTACTGAAAAATGTGATCTTTTTGACAAACAGCTTTAAAGCTAATTAGAGCATCTTAGGCTATCATAGCTTGTTTTTAAGAGTAGTGTTATACAACCCTGTTTGCGGTTTTAGCTGGGTGCTACAAAGTCTCTCCATTGCAATAGCAAATCATGACATAATCTTTTTAAGTGGTCTAGATATTTTGATGAGAAAGCCATACCATAAGGCTGGCAAGACAGCCAGTAGATCTCAATTCAAACTCTGCATCATCATTACTGGAAGACAGAAGCAGTTCTAAAATACTTGTTTTACAGAAGAACTTACAGAGCTATTATAAGGCAATTTACATCCAAAATGCATTTTGGGAAAAAAGGAAGAAGCAAAGCTTGGTGTTTTGTTGTATTGTAATCAAAGTTTGGAACATAAATAATTGGGTTTCCCTCATAAATTATTTGCTGCTTAAGCAATATAAAACCATACTGTTCCACAAAACAAGGCAGTGAACTAGAGAGAAAGCAGAAGTGAAAACCGAAGAGTGTTTTTTTCTCTTTTTCAAGCCTAAGAAATATGAATGGTAAATTAATAGCTTGGAGATTGAGGGCATTGCAGGGATTAGTAATTCTGGTGATCAAAAAAGTCTTTCTAGAACAAAATTTGATAATGGTTTGGATGGCTTTTGCAAATAGAAATACTGTTCCAATGAACCTAACACTCGTACAAGTAGGGAAGCGGGTTACAAAGTGCTTCCAAGTAAAGGGGCAATTTCTCTACAAGTATTTCTAAAAAGACTGGTTTTGACTGGAACTGTCCCCCAAGACAACAGCCAAATTCCCAGCTAACATCATGAACAGCAAGTAATGTTTAGTGCATTTAAAGGTATCCAGTATTGGACTCTATGGATGCTCATGGTTAGATCACACAAGCAGGGTGGCTGGCATATGCAACAGTTCTTTCATTTATTATTCCTTTACCATCTATCCCTTAAATCAAACTTCTAGACTGCTTAACAAATATAATCACTTTCCATACTGCTGATAAATGTATAGAATTTTCAAAATATAATGATGGGTACTACTTTCCACTGGCACTGTATGTAATGAACACCTCTTTCTCTAAACTAGTAAAAATGTATTTACATAGACAACAGTCAGCAATTTTCTATATTTCTTAAGCCTTGTAAACAAAGATGGAATGAAGCTATGTATTTTTGTGCCACAGGAACTGGAGGTAGCTGAGTTCACTGTCCTCTGTATTGAGCAATGCTTCTGCTAAATCCAGTATTTTAGAGTTGTTCCAGAAGTCAGTGTAGAAACAAAGAATTTGAAACTTGAGCAGTTCATATTTACCTTTTCTCCCAGTAATTGGTCTGCAGGGTATTCCTGAAGCAAGAAACTACATGAGACAAATAGGAGGAAAGCAATTTTTGAGATACCAAGGATAAAAGGAAAATTTTCCAGAGTGTATGCATAGACCGATAAAAATGCTGCTCTGTTTCCCCGTGTGAAGGAAAAATCAGCAACATTTGAAAACAAGAGAAACAAGAACAAGAAAGCCAAAGTGATGATGCAGCATCACTCACTAAAAGGTCAACTATAAGCAAGTGTATTGTTACCTGTGAGAAAGATTTCAGCCAGGAACTACTTGCAGACTGTTAGTTGGCTGAACTTGCCAAACGTCACAGCAAAATACCTGGAAACCTGACTGAATGATCTTGTTACAAGCAGTCCTCCTTGAGCACTTTCAGGGGATGGACAAGATACCGTAAGACTTGAAAAAGACAAACACAGTATCTAACGGCAGTTCTCAGAAGGTAAGTTGTTGCCCTAAGGAAAATATTCTCAATGTCACTGGCGGACAAAGCCTTAGGAAATGGCCAGTAGAATAAAGCTATGCATTGCCTGGTGGGGAATGAAGCCTTCCTCACCAGGTACTTTCAAGAAGAGGTTGGGTAAAAGGTAAAACTCCTGGTTGGAGTGTCACAGGAGTAACTGGTTGTATTTTAAGCAGGTGCACAGACTAGATTATTTCCTGAGGTCCTTTCCAGTTCTGTTGTTCTACCATTTTCATGCTTCATAGAATTAAACAAGTACGGAAGTCGCTGTGGTTTTGAAATCTTATTTTGTTACTCTTATGAAATGATCCTTACTAAAGCTGTTGCCGCAGATGCAGCAACTGACCAGCCTACGTTCACCCTGTAGAGATGTCTACCCAGTGCATGTAAAATTTATCTGGACGATAAAAGATTAACACTGCTTTGGAGTTACTTTATGGCTTCCGACACACACATCAATACCCTTTGAAAACTTTGGAGAGAGTCCGCAAAGAGGCAATTCCATTATTTACACCACTGAATTTAAAAACCTTAAGATGACACCGTCTGTTTTGGATTTTACTTGTTTTACTTAACGGGCCTCTCCACATAAAAGCATTTTTGGCAAGCACACTAATAGTCATTCAAGTAAAGGACTGATTTAAAACAGCTGATTTTCTTTTCACCACCACCTGCTGCAACAGTGCAACATGATACTGACAAAAAAGCGCGCAGTTTGCAGCGCACGGGGTGAAGTACCCACTACTTAAATTTTTATTATCCTACTTTTCTAGTTGGTGTCAAAGGTTTTCCAGAGCCACTCAATAAATGAATTCACTGGATTTTCTGGCAAATAACGCTATCTATGAGATACAAGGGAAAGCATAGGAAAAGGGAGAAAAGATTTATTGTGAATTGTTGAACAGTAAATACTGGGAACAAGGAGAAGTTGAAAATGAAGTTGTAACAGCTAAGCCATGAACAGGTGTAAGAATAAGCTGCTGGGAATTCTTTTCAGCTGTGGTGGGAGAAGGAGCTGGTTGAAAATTTCAAGAAAAGGCTGTCGGGTTGGCAAGCTGAGCAAGCAAAGCCCGTAGCAGCCAGGTGCGTGCTCGGAGGGTTTGCACGGTGCAGAGGGGCTACACCTGCCTCCCGGTATGGCGATCATTTCCCACGCTGCTCGTCAGCACTCGCCCGTCACCCGCTCCCCACCTGCGTGACCCAGCCCGGGGCCGCTCCCCCGGCTCCTGCCGGGCTCCCCGCGTACGCTCCGGCCCCGCTTCGCCCCAGGGAACAGAGAAGCCGCGTTCCAGCTCAGGCAGCCCCGGTGCGGGCGCGGTGCCCGGCCACCCGGCGGCTGCGGGCAGGGCTGGGGCGGCGCACAGGTGCGCCCCCTCCCTCCGCCGCCCCCGCCGCGGGGGCGGACCCGCGCCCAGCCCAGCGCGGGGGCCGGGTCGCCGCCGCCCCCTGGCGGAGCCTCCCGCCGTGCCGTGCCGAGCCGCGCGGTGCCGTGCCGTGCCGAGCCGCGCCGGGCGCCGCCGAGGCTGGAACTGGTACCGGTGTCGGTCCCGCTGCCGCGGCCGCGCCCGCCGCTGCTGGGGGAGGCGGTGTCCGCGCCGCGCCCCCGCGCCCCGCCCGCCCCCGGCAGCAGCAGCGGCGGCGGCAGCAGCGGCAGCCTCAGCACCTCCAGCTCCGCCAGCAGCTCCAGCGGCAGCACCATGGACCTCTCCTTCATGGCCGCGCAGGTGGGGCGCGGCGGCGGGGCGGGGGGTGCCGCGGGGCGCGCAGCCCCTCAGCGCGTTCTCCGCTCGGTGTCTCTCCCTCCGCTCCCAAGTTGCGGGGGCAAACCCGGGGGGCGCGGCGGCCTGGGGAGGGGGCGGGGAGAAGAAAGGGAAAACTAAGGAGAAAAAGGGGGGAGGACCGGTTAGAATGGGAGGCGCAGCGTGAGAACTTGGCGGGCGCAGCACCTGTTAGCGCCGAGCGGCGGGGCCCCGGCCCGGCCGCTGCCCATCCCGGCCGCTGCCCATCCCGGCCGCTGCCCGCCCGGTGCCCGGCTGCGCGGGCGCGGTCACGCCGCCCCCAGGCCGAGGAGCGGGGAGGCAGCGGCCCTCCTTGCCTTCGCAGGCAGGCGGTGAATAGAAATCGGAAATTTCGGTTCTTTTCCCGCACTCCATAGTGCGTTTTTTTGTACGTGCACCTGTGTAAGTTGTTGTCTTTGCACGCAGAAACTAGCTCAGCGTATACAGAAATACGCTTCTATTTGCATGAACAAATAGTTTAAATTGCAGTGAGGCCCTGGATTTCAGCTCGAGGCGCAGTCGTGGGTGTTGTTGTTCAATGTGTTGATGCTTAATACGGTGGAAAGTGTGTAATGGCTGTAAGCCACCCAAAGCCAAAACCCGTCCTGGTGGATCCAGGTGAATTCAGTTATTAATGACAAGTAGTGCTGTGCTTCAGAAAAAGCCATTCTCACTGAGCATCCGTTTCATGTTTTTCTGGGATAATTTCTTCTGTTTGTGCAGATACCTAATTCTATGTACTTAATAGGGTTTTTCAGCAATAGTTTGGATCCCAGTTGGAGCTTTTGCCAGGGAATGCCACCCGCTGTGTAGCGGGGAGCAGGGCCCGGGAGGCCCCTCCGCGATGCTGCTGGCTGCAGCCGGGGTGGCAGGGGGAAACCGAGTGTCATCCTTGCAGAGGTGTTCTGTTCAGTTAATGCTATGGCTCTTCTGTCTTGTTCCCTTCCTAAAGTCTGCTTCTGAGGGGGTGTCAGGCTCTGCCTTTCTGCAAGTAGCCGTCCGAGAATCTCTTCTATTTGGAGGTATTTGTAAGAAGAATATATTTTTAAGGAAAACCACAATGGAGAGGAGGAAAGCCTCGTTTCTATCAATCTGAGGTCTTCCTGGGAACTGGAATGTTCAAAGGAAATTTTGTGTGTTTCAAATAATTTTCCTATGGTCCCTCTCAGCGTGATCAGTGAGCTCCCTGTGTCCATCTTTTGTTCCCTAAGCACTGAGTTGGAAGTGGGATGCCCCTGTTGCACAGAAGCAGAGGTGCCGGCTGGCAGCAGGTTTTACCAGTAACCAGTGGTGTGTGCCAAAGCTGGGACTAGTGCTGCCCTTTCTCTTCCTTATTCTTGCTTCCTATATTCCATGTGTCTTCTACCCTAATTCTGTGCATTGGAAGAGTCACAAACCTGGGTGCTTTAGCCCTCTCAGAAAAGTTCCCTGTACAAACATGTCTTATACTTACTGGTGCAACAGTTTACAGTGAATTGTGTGCTTTTCTTCCTGATCCTCTGGGGTTGGTTTATTTGGCACAACAAGTGACAAAGAATAATTTTTTTCGATGTTACTTTGGTGAGTTTGGGGAATCTGCCTTTCCTTGGGTGACATCTTTTTAAGGAAGAAAAGCTTTTATGTTAAAACCCTGCCTCAGGGAAAGCTATCTGTGAAGTGAGGTTCATGCTCATCAACATGGGTATGCACCTCCTGTCCCTGAGGCAAAGAGACAGAAACTTCTGCTGCATTTCCCCTATATCTCTCTGGACGCTAGCGAGCAGCATGGAGGTAGGGACAAGCTG
This sequence comes from Falco biarmicus, assembly GCF_023638135.1. Lineage (NCBI taxonomy): Eukaryota > Metazoa > Chordata > Aves > Falconiformes > Falconidae > Falco > Falco biarmicus. The sequence continues at coordinate 33,021,278 of NC_079294.1, forward strand.
CAAGAAGGCTGGGGTGCAGTTACACACAATCCTCCTTCCTGTGGCCCGATTGCCTTGGGAAGAAAGGGTGCAATACCTTGGAGCTGTTTCTGCTACAAAAGCCTTTGGGTGGTGACGGGAAGATGGGAGACAGTCAGGGCTCCTGGGTGGCTCTCCCAGCAGGGGCATGAGGCTCATTGGCTCTGCACAGCACCTCTTTCTCGGAGCATGTATGAGAGTCTTCTGGGGGACATTGGTGTAATTAACCTTTAATGAACTGTAGGAGAGGATTTCTTGGGCTCCTCTTCTACTGAGGGAAATTAATCCAGTTGTTAGGTTGCTGTGTACAGTAGATGCTATGCTTACCTCTGTTACTCCCCTGTCACATGTCTTTTGTACCTTTCTTTCTGAACTGGGCAACCCTTTCCATTCCTGTCACCACAGTGGCATTTAAGCCCCAGAGCGTCACTCCTCTAATTTAGGTATTGCTTTTCTTCATCTTTCTTTTTCATGCTATATCTTTTTGTCATCTTTTTTTTCTTTTTTTTTTTTTTTTTTTTTTTTAATCATCTCTGGTGATGTGGTCTGTTGAGATGACCTTCAGTAAGGGGTATGTGTAAACAGAAGATAATTATTGACCAGGGCTTTTGGCTCATAACTGCTTTTAAAGATGCTCTGCTATCACTGTCATTAACATCCTTGTGACCTACTGTGGGGATTGAATTTTACTTGATGAATACCAGGTACATTAATACTTTATATGACGATAGGTAATGCCTTAACTGAAATGCTTAATGATGGTAAAAAAAAAAAGAAAAAAAAAGTTAATTTAGTTTCTATAGAATACTGTAGACTCTTTATATTTCTATAAGTTGCTTTTGTGTATTATTCTTATCACACCTTTGCACCACTAGTGGACTCAGGTTGGCTCTGCTAGATGTCTTGTGAGACACCATACATGGTCTGTACCTTAGAGCCCCTCTGATGTATGCACAGGGAACAGGGACGGAAGGTGTGTGTAGGTTAGGTTACCACTTCCAGCCTCAGTGATACTGTAGTATGTTATGGAGGCTTAAAATCAGGCCTCTTCTAAAGTGCACAGGGTGAAAGTGTAACGCCGTAGTTAAGTGTCTTACGTAAAGATTTGGCACATTTGCTAAAACATTCAGTGGGTGAGAGTTTGCACAGCTGGATAATTGTATTGGAATGCTCACCTCTTCAGATACCTGAAACAAGGAACTCTGCTTTATGGAAGCATTGGGTACACAAAGCTATACAAATACAGTACAGCTTTCATAATCAGTAGCTCCTCTCCTTCTTACGATGTCAGTGAGATGGTTTATGCCTTCGAGGCCCTGAAACTGTTACATGTGCCATCAGAAAGATAAGTGAAAAGCCCCCCCAAATCATAAATTTGATGCTGTAGAAAGGATAACATTTTGCTGATTAAAAAATTGTTGTGGAACAGGAGATTGTCAGGTAGTAATGCTAACAGGTTTGTGCAGTGTAGATACAGCATGAAGGTTTGGATGCCCAGCTTAAGCAACCACATCTGAACGTCTCAGCTGTACTACAATTATTAGCAATGTTATGAAGAACAGCTTTCAACTGTAACAATGACATCTGTGGTTAAAAAAAACCCACCCTTTTTGCATCTGTGTGTTTATTGGTAGTTGGTTGTGCAGGCTTGGGTGTTGTCTGTTCTGTGGGTGCTCTAATTGATTCTGGTTAAGGTAATTTGTGCTCTCACCTAGTCAAAGCCTATTAGCTAATACTTTTTTTTTTTTTTCATTTTAAATCTGTATTTTAATTAAAGCAGTCCTGAATGCCTCAAGATGCTATGCCAAAGATGTTCAGCCGCTGCTGAGCTGTATGACTGGCTCATTTCTGTGTGTTGCTCAGTGATTTCAGAGTGCTCTTGTAGTCTAGGTAACCTCAGAAATAGCCTCCTCTTATAGGTAGAGACTTTTGCTTCCAGCATAAAAGACTGGGTTTGGGGGGTGCTGAGCGCTGGGTCCAGACTAAGAGCACTTGGTGCTTTTCAGCAGGGGTTAGGGGGTTGCTGTCAGGCATCCAGCAGTGAGCTGCCCCGCTTCTGACACACTGCAATTCATATCCATTTAACAACTGGCTAAATAAAGCATTTCTGGTGGAAAAAATGGTAACAATGAAAATTGCATCTGGGTTAATGGGAGCAGGGTTGAAATGTTTATTCAACTGGAAAGAATAGAGGCACATAGTGGGAAAAACTGGGAAGCTAGAGAAGGAAAAAACTTCATGTTCTTCAGTATGATACAAATCTGTATGAGCTGAACAGCACCTGCCATCATAATGTCAGTGATGTATTTTTCAAGATTTGTGTTTGCAATATAACTTTTCCTTAAGTGATTGCTGTAACTTTTGTTTCATATTGAAAACGAGGAATGGATTTCTTCAATTTGCAATATTTTTATGGTTAGATATATCATCTTACAGTAAAAATATAATTTTAATTGTCAAATAAATGATCTTTTCTTCCTTTAGATATAGAACAGGGGAAAGCTAGTAAGAGCCATTTCTGTGGATTTTTTTGTCTTAGTCATATATAGTTTGCATATGAATAATCTGTTGATTCTACATGTTCAAAAGCTCTTTGTAAACAACTCCTGAGGATTTGAAGTACAGTAAGTTGAAATCCTTGTGTTTAGTTTCAATGAGTAAAAGTTGTGGGTTTGTAATCTTTAATTTTTATTGTAGTGTTGAGGATTTTTTCTTTTTGGTAAAGCTAGGTAAACAAATGAACAAGTTCGCCACAGAAAGCAAAACCATTTCAATGACAAAGATAATTGAAATTTCATTGGGGTTTGTGTTCTGTATTACTATTCTAGGATTTCAGGCCTGGTCAGTGATCGTTCAAGTCACACTAAACCTTTCATTGCATTGGCAGTAGTTCAGGTAATTTTCCCCAAAACAGGAGTGGTCCTTGGTGTACCTTGAAAGAACCCTATAGCTACCTATAACCATGTCAGAATAACAAGTCCAAGACTCCCATGCCTCCACATGAAACATATATTATTAAGACCTATGTAATTTCTGGAAAGCAGTGGAATACACAGAGTAAACAGAGTTCATTTAGGACATGTTTGACTTAATACTCATATTACCCAGAAGACGCGGACTGCCCATGTCTGTGCTACGAGGCTGGTGTGTGCATGGAGGCTGTTGCTTGGCATTTTTTGACAAGCAGCCACCAGAACAGATCTGCTGCGTTTTCAGAAATCCCAAACACAGGTGCAGTGTCATCTAATTCTTTTCTAATGTGATTTCTGGATGCTAGAGGATGCACAATTAGGATCCGCTGTACTCTGTTGTATCAGCACAGAGCAACCAGAGTTCAGGATAATTCTGCATCTGTTTTCTCACTTTTTCTTTGTGTATTCTCCATCTCAGAGTCCAAGAGGGATTCAAAGCCCTTATTAGCTGTGTTCTCTTAGTACAGCAAAGTTTTGTCAGTAAACTGAAGGTACTAAAAGCAAGAAGGTGTAGGTTTGTGGTTTTGGTAGGTTATTCCTGCCAGCTCAAAACAGAATCCAGGCTACTTGCTCAACATGAGCTTGCATGTGTGCCTGCACACACTGCATGTGTGCCAAGAAAGCTGAATTCATTGCCTGCCTCTAGAGAGGGACAGGGTCGTGTTTATACTCTGAGAATCTATGCGTGACAGTGCTGGATAGGGTGGTCGTTTGGAAGCTTTGACATTGCTGGTGTAAGCTTAGGAATGATTTATTCTACTTTTTTTCCTTAAAAAGCATGATTGCCAAAAAATAAGCTCCAAGCCAAACCACATGGAGAATCGGGATTTAAAGATGCATGAACCTCTCTTTGTCAAAAGCAGCCTTGATTGTAATCTAAGAAAAAAACATCTCCTGTGGAGACAGGCTGAGAGAGTTGGGGCTGTTCAGCCTGGAGAAGAGAAGGCTGCAGGGAGGCCTTACAGCGGCCTTCCAGTACCTAAAGGGGGCCTACAAGAAAGCTGGGGAGGGACTTTTTTACAAAGGCATGTAGCAGTAGGACATGGGGGAATGGTTTTAAACCAAAAATGGGTAGACCTGATATTAGGAAGAAATCTTTTACTGTGAGGGTGGCAAGACACTGGAACAGGTTTCCCAGAGAAGCTGTGGGTGCCCCATCCCTGGCAGTGTTCAAGGCCAGGCTGGACGGGGCTTTGAGCAACCTGGTCTAGTAGAAGGTGTCGCTGCCCATGGCAGGGGGTTGGAACTAGATGATCTTTAAAGACCCTTCCACCCCAAACCATTCTGTGATTCTGTTTCTCTTTGATCCATAGCATGAAACATTAATAATGTTAGTTAGAAGGATGTAGGCATTCTCTTACATGACCAGTTCAGTGCTCACTTACGTACAGCATAATAGGGCGCTGACCATTACTCTACCAGCTCTGCTTTCTTTCAAAGGTTAAAGTAATTTTTTCTGGCATCCTTCATTCCTTCTGAATGTCTTTACGTATAATAAATAGAATCAAAGCATCGGGAAGCTCAAAGAGCAAAGCTGAAGCTTAGAGTCCTTATGCCTTGTTATGGTATGGCACAGCCACAGGGACTAGCTGCATAATCCAGATGTTGCAGAAATTCTGTGTGCATAAATCAGTGGTGTCATCATCCAGAATGTTGCCAGAACTTTCTGGAGAATTTTCTGCTAGCTGCCTGGCACAACTGAATTAGATTAGGGGAACATGAGGAATCCCTGTGCTTTTCTTGTCACTGCAGTAACACTGCAGACTGCATTTCCAAATCTTGTATAGTAGAAATTTCTGTTCCAGTGAAGCTTTTGACAATTCTGCAGAGATTTGAGCATACTGGCTTTGTAAAGTGTTGATACTGCACTTTGGAGGAGGCTATTGTCCCAGGATTGTGCTTGTAATTGCTGTCAAAGATGCTAAGAGCAGTGATTCCCATCCAGCAAAACACTTAAGCACTGACTGTACTTGGAGCACATGTATATGGTTCCAGTAACATCAGCAGGACTTTCCACTGCTTAAAATGAAATATCTCAAAGCCTGGCACAGATGGGATAAGAACGTTCTGCAATTCATAGGAAAAAGTCCTAGAAGAGCAAGAGGAGACTGTATTATTAATCCAGGAAAGGCTGAAACTATATGTTTTGGAGTGACTGTATTTCCTATCAATTAATAGCATGAACAATTTCTCATAGGAGCTGCTGAATGTTAGAGGAAGACGACGTGGTAGGAGAGGAGTCGTAGGGAAGGATGTAGTTTGTGATGCATGTGTGTGTGTATGCAGTCTAGTTATGTACACCCTTGCACAGGGAGAGTTAGAGGTACTGGAAATAATTTTTTTGTGTTTCTTCTGCCGATGAACTAAGAGTAGTTCTGTGAAGTGCTAGTTGGATTTTTGGTCTGTTTTGTTGTGGGGTTTTTAATTACATGATTTTCAGCAGATACAGGCTAAAGAGTTCACAAAGGGAGCAGATAGCACATATTTCTGTCTGCTGAATGTGGAAAGGAGGTTTGTAAAATGACTGCAGACAGACACATTCACATGCTTTACAAAGAGCCTTTCACAACACAGTTAATAGCAGCAACAGTTGGGGTCCTACTGTACACAGAAAATGACTACAGATGGCAGGTAATAGGAACAAAGACTGAAGCAGCTCTACATTTACGACAAACATCTTGCTGGTATTGAGTAGTAAGAGCATAACACTGTTGTATACTGAGCAGTAATGCTCTTGGCAGAGTTGATGAGAACTGAGTTTCTGGGTAGCAACTGGGTAGCCCAATGGTACTGGGTCCTCAGAATCCATAGGCTAGAAAATCTAGACTGGTTATAGATTATTATTTTTATTTAAAGCTTGTTTTTGGCTAATCTAGGCTGAATTTCTTAATTCATTGATCAGCTGCAAACATGGGGGTGGAGGTTCTGTTTTAAGTTTTGTTGGAAATGGGATGGATGCAGGCCATTAGGAAACTAGTTTCACCACCTTCCTCATCTTATTTCCATACTGGGCAAAAGCCAAAATACTCCAAATGATTCAAAGGCTTGCACAGGATTTAGTAAAGCAGCGTGATGTTTTGGTGACCATTGATACACCATCAAATTAAATAACTTTTAATGTTTTCTTTGATCAGAGCATTCAAATGGAAAGCAGAAGATTAGTACAGCAACTCTAGTAAATTCAGCAGTGACCAGCTCTGTTAGCTTGCCATGTCTCTCTGCTGGGGCTTAACTTCCCTTGAAGGTATTCTCTGTCATGAACTGCAGTGTCTGCCTAAGCCATCGAGGTCTGTTGCAGTCCTCTGTTGTTTTGGCAGGCTTCTTGGTTTGATGAGTGTAGAATCCTAAATGAGATTAGTGATAACCTCTTCCACTGTTTGCAGGAGTGATGATTTTTAAAGCTGTCTTTTGAAATAGTGATGGCTCTCCATTGTTCTTTTAAGTGCTTTTTTTTCAGATACATGCTCAAGTGTGAAAGGAAAGTCCTTGAAAATTGGCTGTAAACTGATTGTAGTCATGTCACCCATCAGTGGCTTGATCTGCTTCTCATGCCAGTGGATATGTCAGGAGTTGCTCAGTTTCCATGGGGTAGCAGCAGGATAAATGCAGTGAAAGCCTTTGGCAGACAAGATCATGACCTTGCATATGCAAGTTGTTAGCACTTCGGAACAAAGAGGGTCAGAATGAAGTGTGTGAACTCCTTGTCACCTATTTTGAAGGTGCTGAGTGGCCAGGGTGTGCTCTTCTGTTCCCTCTGGTGCTGCAATGAACAATCGCTGACCCTACACTGGGCACTGAACAGGAGAGAAACCTATGGCCAGCTGTGACACCAAGACCAGGAGCACTGAACACTTACTGAATGTACGCTCTGCAGCTTTGGAAGCGTTACAGGGAGCAGAGGCAACACTGGGTGGAAGATCTCTTCCTGTAAATATGACCATGCAGTGGGTACCCGGCCACCAGAACTTCTGCTGTTAGTAGTCACCAACCACCCTTTCCCTCGCTGGCTCGCACACCCACACAGTGCTTTCAGGTCTGTCTCGGAGCACTGGCTGTTTGAAATGACACGTACTCGTAGGCTCAATCTTCAATCTTTTTATTCTGAAAGCTGAATTCCATACTCCTTGTAGGTGCCAGAACTAAAACCTGCCAAACAGTAGCTAATTAAAAAACATTAATGTCACAGTTGCTTCAGAAAAGCTCAGTGCCTCTTTGCAGCAGGCTGTTGGATACAGGGCCAATTCCTTTTGTTTTGCAAAGAGATTATCACCAGTTTGGAAATGTTTTTCAAAAATTTTTTAAAAAGCAGCTTTTAACCTCAGCTGGTTCTGTCTGTTGCAATTTTGCTTTTAAGCCTTTTAAATGTTGGGAAAGGGGGAACAGTCTAGGTAGGGATGAGCTGTGCATGGCTAAAGCAAAACCAAACTTCCATCAGCTTCCACTGTGGCTTTTTTATCCTTCCAAAACAACTGGATGAGCATTTGCAAGATGTGGGAAGATGTGCTGGGCTCTGTGGCCGATAAAAACTACCAGCCCCACAAGGCTGCTGCATGGAAGGAGAAAGGACAGCCATGTCTCTTCAACACCTGTGTAGATGTGTTGAGGTGTATATTCAAGGAGAAAAGTAATGGTCAAACTGATAAGGAAGCAAAAGGATTAAAAAATAAAGTTTCAAATTATTTCTGAAAGTTCAGCTGAACCCAAGGACTTGGAGCAGCTGATCCTACTTAAATTCTCTCATCATCCAATTAAGTGTATCCTTAAAGTATGTGAGTAATCCTCTGAACTACACCTCTGTTTAAATGAAGTATATAATTAAGTGCCTTGATAATCTGCAATAAGTGGCAAAGCATTTTGAGGTATTGTAACAGCTTTCTTAAAAGTGAGCTCCACACTCCTGTTGTCTTTCTGCCTTACCCTTCTCAATGCACCACGTAAGTTTTTATGGACCTTTCTCAGGGCTTTTCTCCCAACTTTTCCCTTGTATGCTGCCTTTTTGGGTATCTTCTTTCTATGTCTCTCATACCCTCCATCCTTACCTTCTGTAGATTGAATCAGATGCTATAATTTCACCAGCTCAAGTCCAAATCCTACAGATACTTAAGCTTAGACCTCAAAGATGGGGACCAAAGAGTGAACGTTTCTTCTGTTCAGGGACAGGAGATGCATGTGGGACGGAGCAGCAAACTAAAACGCTACAGTCACTGAAAGCGTAAGCAACACAGCAGAAACTTTTTCAGTTGCCTTACTAAGGACAGAAGCATGTTAGTATGTCTGCATAGTCTTTGCTGGGCTGCAGGTTAGTAAAAACTGAGTGGTGCTGTATGTAGAATCTAAATCCCCAGGAATGGAAATGTCACTCCTCTCTGCTTCATGTTTTGGTTGCTCCAGCGGGAGCAGAGCAGTTTGCAACCTCAGTCTGAAAAGTTCTGAAATCTCTTCTCAAGATGCTGAGCCCAAAGTCACATAGGAGAAAAATATTGAAAATGCGTTCACAAACACTCCCCTCTGGCTGTCCTATGGTATCTTTCCCCCCACAGATCTGGAGGAAAACTTAATCGAATATGTGTTTATTAATGTTAAGACATGGCAAATGGTGGTTGTTCTGTAATAGGATCCAGGTTGTGAATTGGTTCGTTTCTGTGTTGGTCTCTGAGCTATGACTGAGCACATGGTGAAACTGCAGGTGGGCAAGGCGGTAAAGTCCTGCACTGGTTTGTTGTCAGGTGGCAGATGTTTTGTTCTCCTGGTGTGTGTTTTTGGCATTTCTCACAGACATGAAACAGAAGCAGAAGAAATTGAATTGCTGTGCTCTCTCCCCCTTGTTCTCCAAGGTACTTTCACATCTCATTTCTCCTGTAATCTTATGAAGTGTGAGAAGATGTATGCACCTCCTGGCTTCTCCTCCAACTGCACTTTATACTTTCACGGGTAACCTTCTTTACCCAGCCAGCTGTGATTTTCAGCATTCATGGTGCATCTCTTGCTTATCACTGTAATGTACTTAATACCCGTAACAGTACTTTAAGGATGAGCATTTGGATGTCTAAATAAACAATCCTGCCTCTAAAACATTTGTCTCCTGACCTCTAGTCTGCACATTACATAGCTGGCAGAAGACGAGGGTGTGGAGAAGGTAGAAGACAACACACTGATGTAACTGGCCGTCTAGGCTGCCATGATAGCAACCCCTTGCTGTTCCTGACAGCCTTCAGGTGCCAGCATATGCCAGCAGGGAATACTGAGGAAGTGAAGGGAAAGGGGAGACAGCTAGCAAAGGTAGTTTTGGCCAGGCTCTGATGTCTTCTTTGATGGTGTAGCATGGTATGATTTGAATTGATGTAGAGAATGCTCCCAGGGGCCAGCTCATTATTTCTAGAACTCTTGGCTTTGGAAATGGCAAAGCCAACAGTTACTAAAAATTTTAAATTGAGTTCTAGGGGAGAATAAGTGGTATTAGGAGGGTCTCTTCTGATTGTCTTGCTACCTGATCTTTGCCATTAGAAAAATAGTCACATAGTTTTACACTATAAGTTTCGTCTTGCCTAAGCAAGAGTATAATTTCACTGTTTCAAACAGATTCAGTAATTTTTTTAGTGTTAGCTTTTTTTAATAATAAAAAAAAATATTCCAGACCTTGTATAGCGCATAGACTATAAGGGTAATTCAGCTGGACTCCACCACATCCATGGTATCTTTTTTTTTTACAGAAATATGTAACGTTTAGGGTATGGGTGCATCTGTGTGCTTATTCTAGAGATCTCTGGAACCTTACAATACAAGCAGTGGTCAGGCATATACTGTCCATTTGGGTGTGATGACTGAGACCTTGCACACAAACGCTGTGATCACCAGTGGTGCCTGCACTCTGTCCTGCAGGACTGTGGCATGAGCAAGGGGAGAGGGACTGTAACTGCCAGCTGCTGTGTGTGCAGGCTGGGCCAGCACAGGCATGCGAGCTTGGCGTGGCTGCCAAAGGCAACATAGCTGTGTCTGTTGCATATGGGTGGCTCCGGGCTCCTGTGGTATTTCAGGGTTGTTGTCCAATTCCTACATCCAGCAGTGACTTAACACTAACTCAGTTCAACTTGTGATGTGATCTTCATTCTCAGAAACTTCAAAACCTCTTACAAAGAGTGTGAAGTTTCACCTGCAAATAAAGGATACAAAGAGGGAGGCAGGACTTCCCCGTGATGCCGCAGAGGAGATAAGGGTTTTAGTGGGAACTGATTCCCAATTTGATGCTTCCTCGGTGAGGAAACTTAAACCAGCCGTGAGCTGCAGAGGCAAAGTAGCAAATCCTTCTTATGCCACATGCACACAGTCAGATGGCCCAGCAGGTGATGCTCAGAGCATCCCTCAAGTTCTTCTGGATATTTATGAAGTTACAGCTTTAAGCTTACAGCCTTGCCTTTTGGTACTAAGTTCATGATTCTCAAGCTCTGACATTTTTACTATTTAAACTATGGTGTCATTTCCTTCAACATAAATCTAGCAGCTGATCTTCCTGAAGTTCAGAGAACCAGGACTGTCAGACTGTGAACCATTTCAGTAAACCTTGGCCATCTGGCAGAATGGGGTGTGCTCTTCCCCCAAAGTAAACAGTGTCTCTCCAAGTGCTGATTTTGACAGAAACCCCAGCATCGGTTTAAGAGTAATACAGCTCATGTGTAACTCTGCCTGAGGATCGTACTATGATCCTGTCAGTCCTAGTAGCCATCCCATTCACTGCCTGTCTCGCAGGAGGAGCTGAGCGGTGACAACGGAGGAGATGCTGCAGCTGTCACACCTATTTACAGCTTCTCAGTCACTGATGTGAGAATAAACAAACATGGTATTTGTGCAGTTGCATGGTTAGCAATTTAAAATTAAAATCAGTCACTTGAAAAACATCAAGGCACAAATAAAATAGCTCTGTCAGCACTTTGTGTGGTTTGCAACCTACTGCTTGACCTGAGGGCTTCCCTCCATTTCTTTTAATTTAATAGAACAGTTAAGGTAAAGGCCACATTCTTACCTGGTGAAAGCACAAGTTTCTCCTCTGAGTGAAGTTGTACCAAGATGGGATGTGACTCTCCAAACACAGAAACATACTGATTTTTGCCTGCTGCTGCCATTTTATTCCCTGATTTTACTACCTGCTCTGCAGCAATGAATAATTATCTTGCATGTAAGCAAGTGATATTTACTGTAAAAAAGGCTGAGTTAATTCATAGTTGAGTGAATGTTTGAAGAAATAACAGTCAGAGATTGCTTTCCTGTTTTGTTTGAAAACACTGGGGGGGGGGGGGGGGGGGCGGGAATTGAAAATATGAACGTTTTCTCTTTGATAGACAAAAAACAAATGTTCAAGCTGATATCTTCCAGCATTACATCCCCAGAAATGTGGACATGGAAGTGGTCGTATTTAGTCACTAAATCTTTATTAAAGTCAAACGATGGCTGACAATAGACTATTTCTAAACAAAGCAGTAAGGTAGAAAAGCTGACAGGATTAAAATCTGTGGTCTGTTTTTGGGGGCTGAAGTGGGACAATCTGAGATAAACAGAAGGAGAGTGAGCCCCTAATAACCCATGCAGACACAGTATTTGGGGACATAAATGTTGCACACTGGTTTTCCTTCTGTCTCTGCTTTCCTTCTCCTCCGAGCTACGGAGGGGACCACACAGAAAAAGCATCTCATGGCAGGAGCTGTATTTTTGGCTTGGAGATGAGAGCAATCATCCCTTGAGCGTAGCAGATTGGTTACACGGTCTGATCATTGGTAATCGGCTCCTAGCAGCTGGCTCTCAGAGATGTACTCCAGTCTGCATGTTTTGACATTTTTTTTTTTCTCCCACTTACATATTTTCCTCCTGTTTTTCTAAATAATCATAAAGCAGATTTGCTTTTGCGAGTCCAGGGATTGCTGGAACCAGTGCTTCAAGCAGCACAACTCCCATTCATCTGTCAAATGTGCTACCATTTTTGCTGTAGGAGCATTTATTTCATACACAATCTGGGCTACATTTATTTTTGTATGTCCAAATTCAACCGTGGGCTGTGCTTCCCAAACCCAGTGCTGGATTGGTGTTGTGGGAGCCATCAGCAAACCCTTGAATCCTCCAGAACTGGGCTGTATTTTTTACTTTTTTTTTTTTAATCTGTTCTACAGAAGTCAGTAAGTAGCCTCCAAATCTGTTCTTTGGAAAATGTGACAAATTCTCAAAGAGACAGGTTGATGGGAACAATTGCTGTTAAAAGGCAGGAGGCAAAACAGCAGTAAGGGCATGTGTGCATTCACATCATGTAAACCTGATGCCTACCAGTGGGAGCCCCTGCATACTTTCCTCAGTGCCCCCAAAAGCCCCGCAGCGACAGGATGCCACCTGACTTTGTTGCCACTTAAGGACAGGGTTAGCCCTGGCCATATCGCCAGTGTGCAGGAGCAGACGGCTCCCTGTTTGTGTGTCTCGGGCAGAGCGGTGGCCCCTGAACACTGAGGAGCATGTGGGGAAGGAGGAATGGTTGGAGGGTGGCATTGTTCTTCTGCTCTCCATCTGCCACTGCCTACCAGCACGGCTGCCAGACCAGAAGTGCCTTTATCTGAAGAGCAAAAGGGGAGCCCAGGAGAACGGGTGTTTACAATACATTTGCTCCCAGCTCCACATCATTGTGCATGAGTAGTGAGTGCTCAGTGCTGAGGGCAGCCGTAAAGTATTGGTGGGGATTAAACACATGCCTTGCTTGCGTGACGTATGTATGTCCAAGGGAAAACAATCACGTGTTAAAACTGGCACGTGCTGAAGACATATAGTAGAGCTGAAAAAAATACACACAGAAATCACAAGTAGATGCAAATTCCCCTGCTATTGCTGTCTTCCAGGCAGTGTCGGGGGTGCTTTGTGGATAGCTGCTTCTGCTGTGGAGCAGGCCTTGTGAACGCAGTGCCCGCAAACTGCTCAGCAGTGGCGGAATCTGTAAGTAAAAGGCAAATTAGCCTTGCACAGACCTGTGGAGGGAAAAACACAAGCTGGGGAAATGACAAGTGACTGATGAGCACTCTGCTCTTTGGCTGGATGCAGGGCAAACTGGGAGTGCTATGAAGATTTGGAAACCTTAAATGATTAACCAAGCAAGCTATTGTTTTTTCTTGGTCTCTGGCCTTTCCCTTGTCTGTCTCAATTAGTTTCCTGCTTTCAGATGAGAACCACTTGTATCATAAATAAACCCTTGTATCAACCATCTCATCCATCATTCTGTATTTCCTTTCAAAATCTAATCTCCCAATTCCAGCTGGCCTACAATGATTTCCTCCATGGTCTGCTTTTTAGATTTCAGGGGTGCCTTTTCCTATATATCCCCTTTCTCACATACAGCAAAGTCATTTTATTGTTTTTTTCCTGGAATACCTTTTGAAAAACACCTTTTTTGAAAGTCGCCAAAATAGTGGGCAATGGCTGGACTGCTGGTGCCGGTAACCTTCTACTTGTAGTTCTGGCTTGTTACTATCTTTGCCCTTCTCCCATTCCTTTATTCCTGGGCTTTGTTCAAGACCTTTTTATTTATTTTCATAGTGCTTGTGGGATCTTTATGCTTAATTAGAATGATTAGTCCCTAGAGTTAGAGTAAAAAAATGAAGAAGTGTATCTTCAAATCACAGTTATTGGAATATTCAGCCCACTGAACACCATTTGGAAAGAATTTTTATCTTTTTCTCCACATCTATGAAGAAAACTAGTATTACTATCTTCCCATACATGCACCCATATATATATGTGACAGTATATATATACTGTCAGCCTGCCAGTGGTCCTCCCAAAACACGCTCCGTAGTCACTGGCTGTTTATCGTCCAGCTACTGCATGTCAGGTTGCTGTACCCTTTTCTCTCAAACAAGGAACTGGGTTGCACAGGAGCCTAATACCATCCTGGGTGCATCTTATTTTGGCCAGCCCTCTTCCATGCCCTTCAAATTAGGGGTAAAGCCAAACAAATAAAGGGCAATCAATGAAAAAATGGAGATGAATTAGTTTAAACAACTAGGTGGGATAACCATAGAACAACTTTGAAAGCTGCTAGTGGTGGTAAATCCTATTAGTCCTTCAGTTTTAATGCTCTCACCTCAGCAGCAATGTGAAGGAGCCCTCAAGTCAGTGAAAGCTGACAGAAGTGTAATTGCTTTGTGGATATCCTTCTTTGTACACAATTTATTTCAGCAAAGTGGTCCAAGTTCACATGCTTCTTCATTCACTTTCAGACTGTCCTCATGAGCACCCATGTCAGCCCTGGGAGTAGGGAAGGGCAGCCTGTTCGCATCTGTTCTCAGCTGTTTGCCAGTATCCCCCTCCTTTTCTGTCAGTGCATCATTTTTTGTAACCAAGATAAAAACAATCTTGTGCTATTGTGTATGCATCTTCTCTCAGATCTGGATTTCAAAAGCATGCATTTAGATCCTGTTTTCATGCACTGCTACATTACAAAGACTCTGCATAGTCCATTTCAAGTTGTTAGTCTTTGTTTAGATTTTTCACGCTGTCGCTGAAATTACATTACGTCTTTATACATGTGCATCAAGGTGGGCTAAAGATCCCACACACACACTTCCAGGCCTTCTCTGATCAAATAATAATCATTTAGAGCTTTTCTGCACCTTTCCCTTAATCTTTTCAATCAAGTCCTCAGAGCAACAAGTTCAAGTTAACCAGTAGGAGTTTGCAGTTGGCTATGTGAAAGCTGAGGTTGTCTGGCATGTTTTCAACAAATTCTTCAGTCCTGAGGATAGGATTTGCATGTCTATGCTGGCTCCATGTCTTTGAAGAGGGTAGAAAAAGCTCATGTGTGGGGATACAAATGAGGGTGCCTCAAAAGAGGTGGTTGTTGCCCTGAACCGAGGTCAGCACCTCCATGCTACATGTCGGATATACTTGGAGTGGTTTGAGTCCAGTTAGCATTGGTCTGGTTTCGATTAATTTCTTTTCACCTTCAGTATCTTATGGCAAAAACAGGCAGATTTAATTCCTCTAAATCATAATACAAAATAGCAGTACATGTTTTATTAAAATTACATTTAGTCTTGCTGGTAGCATCTTTTCCTTCGTAACTTTTTCACTTGACAGAACGAGATAGCCAGCAGATGTAAAGGGTATCACCTTGGAGAAGCTTTCTTTAATGTGCCTTTCATGCTGATTAATTTCTGAGCTGTGAAGACTAGTGCATCAGTCTTGCACAAATCAGGCATTTACTTTCATACTATGATACAGTGCAGCATCACTAAGGTCATAGAACCCCTGCTTTGATGAGAGAAGTATCCTTTCCTTATCTTACTCAACACTTAGTGTAAAAACGTTTGAACTTTCACGGAGAGATGTTATTAATAGCAACTGAAGCATTTATCTGAGTAACATCATGTCTCTTAAACAACAAAAGATCACAGTAACCTTTTGAGAGAGTACATCAATATCCCTATAATTTCACCAGTGTCAGACTTTTAATGCACAAAATACCTCATTTGCATTCCTGCAAAGGGAAGAAAATCATCTAAATTATAGGCTTTACTGAAGGCCCAAAATGAAAATAATATGGATCAGATGATATTTTAAGGCTGTCAGCTCATACTTGGTTCGTTTTGTTCTGTCTCTAGATGCCCAGGTACAGTTGGTAGATGCTGATGCTGCATTTTCTTGCTTTTTGTACTGTCATAACAAGAGGTCAACGGGGATCAGCTGGGCACTTTTCAGCCCCAGAATGCCAGGCAGCCTTTGGCCAAAATCACTCATGGTCTAAGTAATTGAGATGGATCAAAGGCAGGAGAATGAGTACTAAATAGAGGAATTGGAGTGGTAAGAGGGGAAATAGAGTGGGATGGAAAAAATCAGGGAAAATAGAAGTGTGATGGGAGCAGAGAAGGAGAGATGAGAGTGAGATGGGTGAAAGGATGCAAGATGAAATGTAACCGAAGTGCAGATAATAGAACCATAGAATATCTCAAGCTGCAAGGGACCTATAAGGATCATCAAGTCCAAGTCCCTGCTCCTTGCAGGGCTACCTAAAGCTAAACCATGTGACAAAAGCATTGTCCAGATGCCCCTTGAACTCTGACAGGCTTGATGCTGTAACCGCTGTCCTGGGGAGCCTGTTCCAGTGGCTGACCACCCTCTCAATGAATAATCTTTTCCTAATGTCCAATCTGAACTTCCCATGATGCAGCTTCATTCCATTTCCTTGTGTCCTATTGCTGGTCACCAGAGATCAGCACCTCCCTCAGCACTGCCCTACTTGAGGAAGTTGTAGACTGTGATGAAGTCACCTCTTGGCCTTCTCCAAGCTGAACAAACCAAGTGACCTCAGCTGCTCCTTGTAATTCTTGCCCTCGAGACCTTTCATGATCTTGGTCTCCCTCCTCTGGACATGCTTTAATAGTTTGATGTCCTTCTACTGAGACACCCAAAACTGCACACAGCCTTTGCTCTAGTTCCTTGGTTTGTTTTTTTTCAGCACACCCAACTGGAGTAACTTGGGGTATATTAGCTATGTCTGCTGGTCTTCACTGCTTGATCATAAGGCTGTTTGTTCTGGTACAAGTCTTTTAGGGAATGGTGTCTTCTTTTTCGTCTAGATTAACCCTGAGAGAAGACAATGGTCTAAAAAATTGACATGAGGCAATTACTTTTTGTAAGAAGGGCTTTTCCCCTGCTGTAGCCCATACATGGTGTTTTCTAAAGAGAAGAATGAGCACACTCTTGTATTTTAGGTGCTTGATGAAAAGTGTTCAACATCTGCCTTAGACGTGCCAACATCTTAGAAAAAAAATCTACAGGAGTTACTGTTTAGCAGAAGTAGGAGAACAACTTGCTAGATTTTGAGTTCATTCAGTGTTGTGAAGCCACTGGTTCATCAGAATTGGTGAAACAATCTATAGATAGGAATGATTAAAAATCATCAGAATATCACTAGTCCCTTATGGATCATAGCAGCTTTGGAGTTAGAGGTGGGCTGAATGCCAGTAATCCTTCAGAAATCCATCAGAGATCTGGTCTGGTGGCGGGCGCTGAGCAGGTGCAGAAAACCCCGAAGAGCTTACAGTCAAAGCAGACAAGGCGAGAAGGGACTTAACATATGAATCAGAGGGAACGATTAAGGTCCACAAAGAAAATCAGTTCCACTTTTCTTTTTTTTCCTGCTTCGTTGTGCAAATAATCAGATCTGTAACACAGATCTTGTGCCACGAATCCTGACTAGCTCATTTTGCTGCTGTTCTCTGCATGTGAGCAGATTCTGGCTCAAAGCCCATCTTGTTTGGAGCCTTCATAGGCCAAGAACGATTGGCAGCTGGGGCTTGTTTCCAAGTAATAGATAAGGATTTTCTCGATACAAGATGTGCTGTACTTCTTACTGAGAGGTGCCAGTTCATTCTGAAGGCAGACGTAACCCAGTGATATTTCCTCAGCAATGAGTCATGTACTTATGCTTTCTAGAAATCTTTCTCTTTTTTTTTTTTTATTTTTCTTTTTCTTTATCAGGTCAGTAAGACTTGGATGAATTGTTAGTGTTCCTTTTTATTTTTTTTTTCTTATGGTACAACTGTAAGGAGCTTGAAACAGAAAAGGATGGGTATTGGCCAGATTTACAGGGAGTGTGAATATCTATGGACAAGGAGTACTGGTGGTATTTTCAAAGCAGAACCTCAGCTTTTCTGCAGCTCCTGAAGAAGTTTTCCCTTTGGGGAAACACAAGTGGTGCCTGCAGAGTGGGATTATAGAGGGAAATGGTTCTCAATGGAAGGAGCGAAGTGGAAGCTTGCTCTTCTGCTACAGCTTGGGCAGGCTGGTGAACAAGTCTTCTGTCTCTGGGGCTGGCATGCAAAAATCCAGCTTGGAGATGGTGGCACTGGTTTTGTCGTATCAGTGCTGGGGGGTAATTTAGTGCCCTTTGGGTAGAAAAATGCTGCTGTGAGCAGAGCTGCAATACACAGATGGGATCCCTACTTGGTATGTGAAGAACATGGTTAACATCAGTCACAACCCCCTGTGTATGTGTGTGTATGTATTAGTCCTCCTTTTCTCACTGAGGCTCTGTCCACCCCCAGAATTGAAGCAGAGAGACAGAAGTTTTTGCTTCTCTTTCTTCTTCATTCTCTATTTAAACTGTAAGAACAAGAAGCTGCTCTTGATAAAATCGGATGAAATGAGGTTCGTGACAGCAGTGCTGCATATCTCCAGGCTCAACCCGCATTTTGACGTGTTCTCACTTGAGCTGGGAAGACCCAAGCTTGAGAAACATGGCCTCAGACTGGGGAATGAGTGTATTCGTTTCCCACACCATTCTTTGTAGATCTTCCAACAGAAAATTGAAGTTGGCCAAGGCCCACTGTAAAATCTTATGGGACTCATATCTGAAGTAATTAGAAAGACTCTTAAATGTCATGGGAAGGGAGTTTACTGCAGGCCAATGTAAAGTGCACAAAGCATATATGACTTCCCAAGAGATTGCCTTCGCCTGCACGTATTTGTGATGTACCTCTTCCTGCTGACCCTCTGCCTATCTGTGTCTGCCTTCTTGTATCGCAGCTGCCCATTATCCTTTCAACAGTATGTGATGGTCCAGAAGCCCAGACCAGGTAGTGAAGAGCAGGAGCACGCTGTGGCTTCCCACAGGAGCACGCAGTTGTGAGGGCCATTGCTTTTACATGCAGAGTGTGTCACGGGCACCAGCACAGTCTGACGATTATGCCTCTTCTTGAAACAGCGTGGCACATTCTGGTCCTCTTTTCTCCATTGCAGTATCTGAATATCCCTGTTGGACAAAGCAGGGTGTCGGATTTTGTGCATATTCTTTAGTTGTGTCTTGTCAGTTTTGCCTGCAAGCGTATAAACCCTGCAGCCCTCTGAAATCGGTGACATGATTGTGTATGACAGTTGTTAGTGGATGAAACAGAAATCTGTCTGCGAGCATCTGTTTTGAGGGAGCCAAATATAATTAACATTTAACCATGCTGCATTTGCTCTTTTGTTTATTGGGATCCAGCCCTCCTTCCTAGGGATCACAGTCACATTTCTTGTGGTCCTTCTGAGGAGTTGACTTACTGCTTTTTGTCATTGTATGTGTGTTTCACCTAAGTGTCTTTTGTATCACAGGCTGGGGCAGACAGATTTTTCAGAGACTGACCTCAGGATAATGAAACTCTGAGTTCTTGAATGTCTTCAAGATTTTCCCCAATCCTACCTGGTTTCAGATTGTTCTGAATGGGCAGACTCTACACTGCCGTGTTTCCTAACATAAATCAGGTGAAAAAATGACAGGTGTGATTTTTTTGCTTTTAATACCCCCCAAACTGCTTTTATGTTATTGCAGCCAATGTCAATAGAAAACTAATACAAAGGGGAGAACTGGGTTCGGTGATTTCACTGTTTTGATTATCTCATGTATATAGCAGACATGGATATGCCACACATAGGTAAAGGTTATCTGACAGCAGGTTGTTGCTTACACTGTATTGGCTCTTGGTAGAAAGAGCCACTGATAATTCTAATTACTAGTTATAGTTGTAAATGAATCACACTGTGGTCAAAGTGCCTAGGCAAGGCTGGGACCTTACTGTGACAGGCTTTGTGTGAACCAAAACTAAGTGAAACCTCAGTGGAGCTCAACCATTCTGCCAAAAAGCCCATGAACTTTTATGGAGAAGTGACAACAAAACCAAAACAAATGGAAGACGCACAGAGAAATGTAAATTTATGAAGGTACTGACTCAGGCAATAGCAAGGGTGCAGTTAAGTTTCGTGATGAGCACCAGCCTGTTTGCCCATGGCGCTCAGTACATCTCAAACTATTCTTTTGAAGTTGGGTGGCTTGTCTACAGTCACTAGTGTTTCTGCTTTGAAACCAGTAGAGTTTTTCTACCGGCTTCTGCAAGTGCTCTGGATTGTACTGTAGTGCGATGTGGTTTGGATTTGGCCTGAAATCGCATCATATTAATCTCAAATTTGGGTTGTTTGTTTCACTGACTTAACTTGTATCTGTACCAGCAATTGGGTAATAAAAAGTTGAAGAGAGATTTGCACGTTTCCCACACAAGCCATGCCTGGAAGATTTTTTTTTTAATATTGCATAATTGCCCACTTCTCTAGATCACTTGTTCCTGAACTGACCTGGAGCTTATTTTTATGTGATGAGTCTCTAAGCTGGGCAGTCATCTTGCATTGCTGTGCTGCATTTCATCAGTTATATTTCCATGATGCTGTTTGAGCAACAGGATGGATTTAATGTGGTTTTATTCTGTAATTAATTCTAGGAACTTGCCAATAAATAAATAATGTCTTTCCTTAATGTCAAGTAATGGTCAACCACAGATGAAAGGAATTGTCTTCTCCTTTAAGGATGTCACGCAGAAATCAATTATGTACGGTCTCCCCAGTCAGCGAGTGTATTATGATACTATGGCATGATTTCCAATTTATTTTCAAGGGACAACTGGGTCACATATTGAATGTGCTAGGAGGAAAGGAGTCAGGGCAGCATCCGTTGTTTTACGGAGTTTGACAATCTTACTTAGGCTGTGGAGAAACTTTGCATAAAAGGTCGTCTTGAATTCAGGCCTACCAACAAATATGGAGAAAAAGTAGTTTCATTTGGAATGTTTTAAGCTTTCTAACTTGATCACATTTTAACTTGGGTGAACATGGTTGTCTGTTTACTATGGTTATCTGTTTGTTATCTGATGTTGCTTTCACCCCTTTGACTATGCTTTCAGCATACAATTGTTCATATTATGAAAGGTCTCATTTTTTGCAGGGCACTTTCAAAATGACAACATGCAGAATTGCTTTAAAGAAATGATAATTCCTTTTCAAAACTTCCCTTTATCTCTGCTGTTCTGCTATTATTAGTTTATTGATTTAGTTACGTTTAGTATGGGTCTGTGAAGATAATTTTAGATGCATGTGTCTGTCACACTTTTACTCCAACTCTAAAGCCTTAAATGTAATAATGGGAGTAGGAAATAAGTTCCTACCAGCACCTAACAAGGTCAAAGTTTCTTGTATAAACTTGCAAATGACCATCGTGTGCACTCCTTCAAGATTAAGCATTTGCATTCCTGTATGTTGCCAATGGAGAGCAATAGGTGTCTTCCCAAGGGAGATCTTGATGCATGTAACTCTTCTGAAAACCTCTGTCAGCCAGCAGTAGCGTGATTTCTCCTAGCAAGTTACCATATTCCTACTAAAAAACCAAGAAATAATATTTTTCAATAGGATTTTTAAAGTCTTTAACTATAGTCCTTAGGCAGACAGCCTTCTTTGGGATCAACAGCTATACACATCTTAAAACCTTCTGTCACTCCGACTTGCGCTAAACAGTAGTGAAGGTATGGATACAACTGGAATCTTGATGCAATTTAGGTTTAAATTCCTAAATTTGCCTCCTTTTGACTGCAGGGTGAGTTTGAGAATGTTTTTATGGAGACTGCTTCTGAGGGTGCAAACTAGATGGGGTGAACCTCTCTCTGTGGTTTTTTTCTGATGGTTTTATTTGTTTCTTGGGGCATCTGTTGCAATCATTTTCACTAGGGACGTTTCTTCCTGAGTTCTCAGTACCTCATTGTGTTATAGGTTTATTCATGCAGGACACAGAATGGTGGTTTGGGATTCATAAATCTCTTTGAGATATGAAATTAAGATCTTGAATCCAGCTTTTCTAAATATAGGTGATTAAAGATGAGCAGGATGCTTGCATTTTCACAAGTACTAGATATTTGCACTGTTGTTGCAGAAAGATTCTTACGCTGTTTTTTGAATATTGATGTATTGCATTTTTGACGAGTGATGCTCAGCTTGGAAAAGGCTTGAGCTGCAATTTTGAAGACTTCAGCATGGCTGGGGCAAGTCCTTTTGTGGGTAGATGTATAAGTGTCAGGCCGCCAGGGTGAGGGAGAGACCTCTTTCTCCCTAGGAAGCAACAACCTCCAGAATGTTATAGGGTTAGCTCCAGTCAAATTTCCTTCGCCTGTTACCTTTCTTTAAGAGGTCTCCCTTACTAGGCAGTCCATCCCAGTTCAAAGGCTGCACTAAATAAGTCACTGAGCTGTGCCTTCTCAGAACCAGTGGCTCCCCAGTGAGAATCTTTGTGACCTCTCCAATTTTTATCTCCTTCGCTGTTTAATCTTTTCACCATACACTCATTGATGCCACAAAAAAATGAGATCATGTTATTTTACTTAACTTGGCTTCTGTGGAGTCATAAATAAAACCCCAGCATGGGTAGAAGTATTCTAATCTAGATCAGTGAGTTCATTATTTGAGTATGTAAGCTTTGGACTGAAGACCCCAGCCAGCCCTTCTGCTGCGTTGGGAACCGCGCTGCCACGCACGTGCTGAGGTTTCCTGTAGCCATGGCTATGCTTCTGCCAGGCATTTTTTTGCAACTGTTTTTGTAGGACTTGTACTAAGGGCTTAACAAACCAGAGTTTTGGATTTTGGTGCAGTTCACTTGGGTAATATTTTAGCTTTATGCATTGCAGTAGTTGGAGTTTATGCTCTTTAGGCTGATTTTGCTGGATGATTTTAAAGTGTCATCTGTAGGTGCAAGATACCATGACAAAATTGTGTATGTAATCACGTGTGTGCATGTGCAAGTGAGTATAAATCTAAGGGTATGTGGGTGAACTTCCCTGCTTCAGTCTGAACCTTGTCTCTTCAAGCACGGAGGTATCCCTCAGCTGTTTTGTTGTCTTGTGGCTTTGACCATTGAGAGACCTCAGAACCTCAGGTTTGCAGAAGAGCCTGTGTATTTGGTTTGGCTGGCAGGCTGTGGGGAAACCCTGCTTGACCTTGGAGCCTGCCCTTTTCTGACTGCTTTTCAACACCCTTTATGTGAAAGGCTTTTCAACTGGTGTGCTGTTCTGGTGGTGGTTATTTCTTACGTACCTGAATTGTGTCAGACTCGGGAACAGCTGTCAAGCTCAGGAACAATGATATTTCTCTCCTGTTTATGTACTTTCCAAATGTTGCTCCAAACTCCCTAAGATCTAAGACACCAGGGGAGTGCAAACTTGCATCTTCTATAAGGCATGGGAGGATGTTGAATTGCTCTTTCTCTCTGAACTGTTCCAGTCTCCAAGCCAGTAGTGATACCATAATTTGGATTCAACTGAATAAGATGGGAGGAAAATGCAGATATAATACATTTAGACTTTATTTTCTTTGTTCCCTGCTCAGCCTTTCATAACACAAGAATAACTGAACAAGCTTTTACAGAAATCACTTTTGGGTAGGAAAAAAAATCATTCCTAAGGAAAGCTGTTACATATTCATGTCTTTAATTATCCTGTTCAGCCCCAGCAACTGCAAGAGTTCAAAGCACAAATATCAAATTACAAATAGAAGTATAATAAATTATACATTGATTTGTGCCCATCCTGTCCATATGTCAGCCACTAAGAAGTACTGTTTTGCCTACACATATATAGACATGCTTTTTTAGAAAGAATCAATGTATAATTTATTATATTTTTCTGTCATGTGCTCTGAACTGTTTGAACAGTCTTAAACACAAACACAGATGGCTTAGTTGTTCTGGTTTTGTTTGGCATGGTAAAGATGTCGTCAGCTGCTCTCTAGTTCAGCCACACTTAATCATCCCTTGATGGTCTTAGTACAGGGGCAAGACCTAGCTGTGAGAATCTGAGTTTGCGAGAACATATGGAATGTTTGGCTCTGATGATGGCTGTTCTCACACTTTGATGAAGGTTTCTGCCCTCTTCCAAAAGAGCCAGTGAAATGTCCTGTATGGATGCTCCTCTTATACTTCAAAGCAAAGTGATCCAGGCTTATTTTAAGCCATTTGTGAAATGTGTTCATGTTATGCCTGCTGACTTTCCACTGAAGTAGATGAGAAACACGTTACTTCTCTTCCTTGGGCTCAGCTCTGGGGACAGTAAATCCTAGAAGACGGTTGAAATAATTGCCTGGTGGCACTGAGTTCTTAAGCACTCAAGATTTACATGTGATCAAGCTTTTAGTCTCTTCATGATATTCAACAAATAGTTATGTTGGAAGAAACTTTTCTTAGCATGTTTCTCTTCAAATACTAGAAATTAACAAATGGTCAACATTTCTTCACACTCTAATTTTTATTCTCTTGTGTATTGTGCAATTAGCTCACTCATGAGACAAAATTGCAAGAGAATAGGATTAAATTACTTTAAGCAAATTGTTTTTCTTCTTCTTCAGGTATAAACCTCTACTGAAGCTCTACGGAATAAGTTGAGGGGGATGTGCAATCTATGGGTTGTTCAAGCCATATGTTGAGCCTGATTTGCCTGATGGGATCAAGAAGTATGGCAACCTGCCAGATGTTGGTATTCTATCAAGTGAAGTGCGTGCAGTAGGGATAACATTTGGCAGTCCACCCTTCTTCCTAGAAGCTGTTCTGTATGCTTTACTTGACCTTCATGCCAGCCACTACCCTTAAGGTCTCCAGGCATGAAGAAGGCTAAAGCTGTGTCGCCTTTTTCTCCTTTTTTTTGTCTATCTCAACTGGAATACATTGTTTTTGTTGACTCTCAGGCTTGTTGTGTGCCTTGAACTGGTTGCCGGCTAAGCAAGCAAAAATGTTTACAAAAATAGCCTTAAATAAGATGTGAGAGGTATACTTTAAATATTCTGTCAATGTACCTCAGCCCTCCCCCCTTTTTCGTTTGTGAGAAAGTAATGAAACGAGAATGAAAGGGAAAGAAAAAAATTAAGAGGAAAAGAATATTGCATTAAAATGATGTATAGCCAAAATAAAATTGCATCCATCATTACCAGTTTTCTCTCTCCTCTTTTTTTTCAGGGAGTCTGACAGCATATATAAGCTTAAGGAAAGTAGTCATTATAGAATAATGACTTATTAAATTGTTTTAATTTCCCTTCTAAGGGTTTCTCTTGGATGCCTGCAAGTATTTTCCATGGGAGAGTTAATCTCTGGAAGTCATCATAAAATAATCTTTTCCCAGTGGGCTTGCATTATGTTGGGAGGACTAACCAAACTCTTACGTTATCATATTTGAAGACAGATTCCAGGTGGCTATCTCAAAGATGCTGGAAATGAGGCATTCGTAGTGTATCATTAGGTACAGCAGAGCTGCAGTGGTAGCGATTACTGCCCTCCATAGGCAAATGCATCCTGACTTGTCTTTGTAGTACAACCATCACTGTGTAAAATATATCATATGTATAGTTTGAAAGCTTTTGAGTCTGCATGGAATAGTAAGTAATTTCTCTGAGGAAATCGAGCTAAACTATATTATGCCTGTAGTGTGGTTTAGTTAAACCTCAGCCAATTAATTTTTCATGGGCTGTGTAGCAGGGATCGGAGCTAACATGCACAATTTTTTTTATTGCTGTTAGGTTTTGGTTTAAACAGTGGTCAGCATGTGCAACATAGAGGAATTTGTAATTATTTTTTCTCTAGAGGAACAAGATGATGTCCAAAATGTCACATCCTTCTAGGTCTAACCCCTAACACCTGCCCCTTGAAATTCTTTTACCGTTTGTGAGAAACATCTTGATTACTGAATACTGAAGGATATGGTGATTTACAAAATCACTGCTTTTGCCCATGCCTGACGTCTGGTGACTTAAGCAATTTTTCAGCGGGAACTAGTTCTAGTTTTGAAATCGTGTCATTGCTTTCATTACTGTGAATGGCTTCCAATTCCCATCCTCCCTACCCCTCAGGAATAGCCTAAGCATCTTGTTAGGCTAAGGGAGAGGGAGCAGAAGGAAAATCAAAACAATACGAAGGTTAGCCCTTTCTCTGCTACCAGGATGCCTTGGCCACAACAGTAAATTGATAATGAGGCATTGACATTTTGTCAGAGATGGACACGGTTGCCAGGGTCATGATGCAGGAGGGCATGTGCAGCCCTTTTTCACTTTGGGAAATGGGATTAGGCTTCATTCAGGTTTCTCCTGTACACTCACTCTTGAGCTCTGCTGTGTGGTTTTCCACTTACACCTCATCATTTGACTTTTCTATTTATGGTGGGAATATCTTTTCCTCTTGCAGATATGAAGTGCCATTACAACCAGCTTGTGTTACTCTTCTTTTCCTCCTTGTCCTCCAGCACATGGAGAGCCACTTACTCTCTGCGTAAGAATAACCAGAACTTCCACTGATACTGTGTAGCTGTGTACTTGCTCCCAGTCAGTAATAGCACCTTGCATCTTTCGAGCAAAGCTGTCCATTGGGACATCAAAATATGCCCTAGGCAGTGTTCCCCCAGGTTTTTCTTTTTTTTGCATTGTTATGGGGTTGGTTTGTTAGTTTTTGTAATAGAGGATCTTGATACCAGAAAGGAACTGGTCACATTTACATGATCAGACCATGTGAATCCAGTTAAACCCAGTAGTTTGGCTTTGAAGTTACCCATGCCAAAAATATCAGAAAGTTGTGCGAGAAACCATCCAATAGGTGGTATAATCAGCATCTTGTTCCTCTACATATGATTAAAGAGTTTAAACTCAGAAGTTTGGTGTTTGAAACCCATTCAGAATCGTGTTCGAATTTAAACCGATACAGCTCTGCACATTTTATTATGTGTAAAGGAATTCCTGTTCTTTGTGAATTTCCCAGTATGATTATACATGGTGTGAAAAGGTCTTCTGTTTTGTCAGCTTTGGAAATTGTAAATAGGTTTGAATAGCTCCTACTCATGATAACAATGATGGTTAGCTTTATAGCCCCCTGCTGAGTTTCTCCATTTTGATAAATACCTTTCTGGTTCCCTCTGTATTTTTTCTTCTATGTGCATGTGTCATGAAAGCTGTAACTGTCTCAATGGGACCTAGACATCTTCTGCTTCCTCAGCACGGAGTGCACAATAGGATGCTAGCCTCAGTTTTTATTAGTTATGTGGAAGGTCAGCTAGTGCTGCTGCCTGAGTGGTTGTTCCTGGCACATCGAATTAGCTGAAAGCATGTCTGCTTGATTGCCCTGGACACTTGTGGTATTCACCACCCTCTCCAATTTAAAGTATACACATTAATGGTTTAAACTACATGTGACTTAGAGCTGTAGCTCATACAGCTTGTTCGCATTTCTGTTCAACATTGGAAAAACTTGCTCTTTTCCTTGGTGCAGCATTGCTGGCATTGGTTGGAAAGAGAGGAGGAATTCTTGGGGCCAGGGGTAGGATGAGAAACTCCTCCTCTGTTTCTGTTTGAGATGTGTCGACAATAAAAAGGCTTTTGTTTGTTCTCACTCTTCCACACTTGGAAGATGAAATCCAACAGCAGTTGGTTGAGAATAATAGCTTAAAAGCAGTAGGGTTCTTTGAAATAATGAAAGCTATCTCAAGAAGGCACTAGGCAGATGTAAATTGTGGGAATGGAATCACAGAATGTTTATCATTAGGGTATCTTGGATGCTACCTATGCAGAAATATGGGAGTGAAAAAACCAAGGTGAAAACACCTTCGTGCCAGTTATTTACACTGTTTCTTGCGGCTGATTCAGCAGAAGAGCTCCACAGAGAGGTGTTCCAGTCTGCATATGGCATGTGCTCGCATAAGGCACTTGAGGGGTAGCTGTGCTTAGGGACAAAGATCCAGCTGAGTTCGCTTCCCTGTGGGAACAACTTAGTTAAGGGAAACCAGTTTCTACAGCCAAGAGCAAACTCAGAATTGAAGTGTCTGCTGCAGGGTCCTGGAATGTCTTGGAAGATCTTTGGATGTTCCTTCCTCTGAATAACTAGACACTTGTTGGTCAAGGCAACTCAGTGTGGTTCAACGGCAAGGCTGAAACTCTAACCTCTGGCATCTGAGATGCTGCTAATAGGGAAGAACTTTGAACAGTGAGCTTGTCCAAAAGGACATTGTATCTAGCCTAGCATGAATCAGGAAAGCAGAGGAGGAAGTAATACACAGGTCCTGGGAGTATCATGAATTGGAAGAGATTGATAGAATTGAGAGGTTTAGACAAGATTAAAAATAGCAGGTGAAATCATGATGCTTTCAAGTTAAGAGTGAAAACTTTCCATTGCCACTGGTAGGGTGAACATTTTGATAACTGTATTTTGAAAATAAGCTGCTGGTTTTCCTAGGCTTGTCAACTTGAGACATTTCATTGTGAAGCAAGGATCTGAATTAATTAAAATGAGAATTTAAAGTTAACTGCATAAAGCATTTGCATGGATCCTCCCTTTTCAGAATTAGATCTATCTAATTAAATTAGATTGCCTTAGGTGCCCTTTAATTTTGGTTGTGTGGGGGTTTAGTGCATTTAAACTAATGCACTTGCAGTGAACATGAAATAACTCTCCTGATTGTCACTGTGTACCCAACGTTTGCTTTGTAAGTAGTAGCGTGATATTCTGGTGGATGGAAGAACTTGGTTCCCTAGATATTACCAGTAAATAAATATTAGCTAGGATGTCTTCATTTACATAATAGTGCATGCTTTAGATGAAGAGAATATATTTATCTGCATGTTTCTGTGAGACACAAGAGAATTAGTGTGGGGAGAATATTGGTCATGTGAGGTACATCTTTAGTGCAAAATATTTATTTAAAAAAAGCTTAAGAATAAAAATGTGGTTATGGTGCTTTTGCAAACCTGTCTGTTTCTGCCATCTTTGGCAAGTGTGTTAGATTGTTTTGTGATTGCAGCTAGAGGGTTTTCAGGCACAAATAAGCACTGCAGCGATCACACACCGCCAGGGCAGAAGGAAATAATAATTTCACTTTATGTGTTCAGAATATGCCATCATATAAAAATATGCTACCTAAAAGTTAACCAAAAAGAATCACTGAAAAATTAGATATTCGAAAGTAACAACAGGGATTTTACAAAACAACTGAGCCAAGGTGACATTTCACTTCTCAGCATCCCATTCCCAGAGTGGTGTGTGCTGAAGCCAGGGCCAAGGTACCGCACAGCCATGAAAGCTGCTGCTGAGGTTTCCTAATTTCGGGAAAGTGGCTACTGGAAGATTTGCTTTCAAATCTCTGTGCTAAGCCTGGGTTCCCAATAAGGTAGCAGGAACATAGTGTTACGCTTCTGTAGCTGACTATGAAAAAATGACAGACACCTGATTCTCAAAGATGGGGAGCGGTGTTACTGCTGAGTGATGGATTTTATGTGATGCTGCTTAAGAAAGCTATCATGTTTAGAGTATCAGTGACTGGCATCTGACATGTTGTTTTTCCTTGATGTGAATCATTTTGTTATAAAATAGGATTTTTCTGCTAACTAGAAAGTGTCTCACTTAACTGTTCAAGTCCCTTGTTCTCCTCGTGACCCTAAAGCATCCCTTTGGATGTCAGTGGGAGATATTAGCACAGTAGGTGTTCTCATTATCACTTGACATTTTGCTGTTTGGTTTTCTGCCTGTTGCTATTTAATGATTTCAGTTCTTTCTTTGCCAGTCCCAGAAACCATTTAGCAAGCAACGTACTATTAGCACTACTTAACATTATTGACATAGTCACTAGGAAAAGAGTTTCATTTCCGAACAGTGCTCAGCATTCCCCCTTGCCATCTGTTCCTGCTGTGTCACTCACTGTCGCCTTTCCCAGTTAACCCTTTGTGCTGGCCTCCTCACCCAGTGCTCTTGGGGAGGGTGGCACAGGCTCTGCACAGCTTTGCCTGAACTGTAAAAATCCTCTGAGGCTAAACCAGACTGCAGGTCGCTGTAATGGCAGTGGCATGGGGGCAGTTTTTGGCTGATGTAAATTGGCATCTGTTTGCTTTTTAGAGGCACAGACAGAGCAAGCACAGAAAGCACTGCAGGCTTTCTATCCTTAGCTGACTGTTCATCACAGGCACTTTGCAACTCCCATTAGTGTCGGGTCTGGATGTCTTGCAGCCTGTAATGTAATATCTTGAATAAGACTGCAGAGGGAAGATACAGTACCTTTTGGGAGAACAAAGACATCAAGACTGAGCGATGAGATTCATCTCACTGAAGTTAAACTACCAAAAAGATAGATTGCCAGTTGATATTAATCGCCCGTGCTTCCCTCTCTCCAGTGGAGAGATGAGCATATCTCCCAGGGATGATTTATGTGACTCTGATCACTGGGCAACCCTGACTGTTAGACGGCAGTAAGAGGCCAGGCTGAGAAGGATGATCAGCTTTAGATGAGCTCAGGTTGAGGCTGGACAAGTTCGTGGTAGCAAAATTCTTTGCGAGCTATTAAATCCATTGTAAGAGCATCTGGCTTATGAACTTTCTGAGCTGAGAACAGTTGGAGGCGGGGAGTTGGTAAGGGGTAGTATCAGACATGCTTGTCCTGGCGTGCTCTGGCTTTCCTAAGCATCTATTTATGGCCACCGTTGGAGCTAACACACAAGGGAGATGGACTTTCTGTCTGACACCATATGGCCATTCCTGCGCTCTTATGTGAGGCCATTTTAGCAGTGAGAAGCGGGGAATACACATTTAGTAAGAGACAGTTTCTGCAAATGGGAAATTGGCAGTAAGGTTTATTTCCAGATCTGTGGCAAAGTGCTACTGACCTACAAACAGAAAAATTGGAAGTGAATTTTACAGAAAGAGCCTGTGCCAGGTGCTGCTGAATGTCAGTGCTTTGTATCAGGTCACCGCAAGCCTTTCGGAGATTCAGATGAGCTGTTCCACCATGTGTTCCCCTCAGATGGTGCAGACAGCTTGCTTGAGCCTTACACGGTATGAGGAGATTCAGTTCTGACATCATTTGCAGCGTGGTGTGTAGCTGTGCTGCTACATGGATGCTCCCTGCGTCTGCAACAGCACCAGGTGGACTAACAGGGTAGAAGCTTGTCACTTCAAGTAACTGGCTGAGAGCACAGAATGGATGGCCCCAAAACCAGGTATCACTCACCAGAACAGTGCTCATGACCTTC
Source organism: Falco biarmicus (assembly GCF_023638135.1). NCBI lineage: Eukaryota > Metazoa > Chordata > Aves > Falconiformes > Falconidae > Falco > Falco biarmicus. Next base: position 33,052,117 of record NC_079294.1, read on the forward strand.
CACTGTCTTGGGCACATGCACATATATGTGCACCTCTATATTTTGGATGATTTTTCAAGTTGAAAGATTTTGCAGAATTGACAATCTTAAATGCTGATACCCTTAAAATGGTTTGCTAAGGAGGCATGCACCTCAGACTGAGCATTTTGCTGCCCTTGTGGTAAACGTATGCCTGTCATTTGCTGCAAAAATCTTTGACTAGTGTCTCCATAGCTGTTAATTGGTAGCATCACTGCATAAATACACTTCTGTTTGAAGTCAGAATTGCTTTTTATGGCAACTTCTACATTAAAAAAATACTGATTAAACTGAAAAATGTTTTCCTTATCAAATTCCAAGAAACAAAAAAGGCCAGTGGAATTGGATTCAAAACATTAAGCTGGGCTTGATGTGAAATAGAAGCTATTGCTCTCTTTAAAGCACACTCTGGTGTTGAAACTGGCAGCAGAAATCTTTGATGCAGGGAGAATGTATCAAATTTTACTTTTGCAATTTGCTTTTGCAATTTCCTGTTTGGTTTCTTGCAGTCTCCTTTTGTCTAACCATATTTGACCTCAAAGCTAAGTTTATGTAAGGTGGATTAGTTAGTATGACATATCCATTGTGGTCTTTCATCATTCTCTGTTTCCTTTTGAATGTGACATGATATTTTCTAGTACAGATTAAATTCATTCGGCAGTCAGCTTTGAAAGGGTCCGTGTTTCATAGCTCTCTAAAATGTTGTGGATAGTGAGCAAAAGAAGTTTTTTATTTCCTTTACCCTCGAGCTTCTCAGATTCTTTGCTCCAATTTGTAGATTGCAGCCACCACTGTGGAGAGGAGAGGTGTTGTATCCTCAAGTCCTGTGCTGTTCAGCACCCTCCATAGCACAGCTGCACACAGCCTGGAGGGGTGCGGTTTGGTACCAAAGGGAGAGGTTACAGGGAGAGTCAAAATGTGATGCGGGAGTTGAAGGACAGGGTGTTAAAAGAGATTAATTTTTCAGCCCAGTAAGTGCCGGGCACGGTAAGTGAAGGCTGATGGTACAGCAGCCTTCTGTGATGTGGCTGAACAAAGACAAGACTGATTCCTCTGTTATTCATAGGCCACGGTGACTTCAAAGTTACGATGGTACTACTAGTAGTGTAGTAGCAGGAAGGATTTTTATTTTGTTGTTACAGAGACAGGGTTTCAGTTGTAGGAGGAAGCCTGTTGAGAAAGGTGAAGAGTAATAATGCCAAAACCCCAAAAGCACTTACAAGTAGGGTGTAAACCAGGAGATTAAAATTGCATCCAAAGGTTGGAAGGTGACAGCAGCAGCATGGAAGGAGAAGAAAAGGTTGGTTGGTGTTGCAGCAAGAGTGTTGCTTAGCGAGAGCATTCTCAGAGTTTTTTCAGCTTTCCTTGAAGCTCTGGAGTTCTACCAGATCTGAAAGAAAAGTGTAGGTAGGATGCACTGATGTCTAGGTTTTACTTATTGCTGAAGATCAAACCAGTCATCAATGCTATGATGGAATTTTTTCCTTCTGGTCAGGCTGGCAGAGAGATTTGGACATATGGCTCTGGGCTTCCCATGTCCATCTGTCGTGTGTAGTCTTGCTCTCACCCCCCCAGTAAACCTACCTACTACAGTCCTCTGGCAATTTAGAGTACTGAAGAGACTTCGGGCATTACAACAGCCAGGAAGAGCTCATGCTCTCCCAGCAGTACATAACAGTTGCTGTTCCTGAGGTTGCTGAGCAAATCTTTGGCTTTTTACATGATATTCAGAAGTGTGTGCCCTGAGTGTTTATAGATATATGAAGATGTTCTGCAGCTTTTTCTGAAACAATGTCCTCTACTTGGGTGAGACTGGAGTTTGCACTCGGTGAGCTGGGGGAGACTTCCAGCTCTGCATTCTGGCACATACAAGGGACAAGGATGGAAGCAAAAAGCTTTTGTGTGGACCCTTTTTTAGTACTAGATGATCTTCATACTGCAGTAGGTATCCTTCTCTTGCCTTAATAAGGAACCCATACATTTGCAGAAGGATGTAATTTTACACCTCTGTATAGAGGTTAAAATAGTTGTTGACTCGTAAAGAATATGTGCTGTGATCTAGGATGAAGTATTGGAATGTGTATAAGGACAAGGTTAAACATTTCCTTTTTTCTTTAACTTTACCATATCCCTGTATTGAATAACCGCTGTCTTACTGATAACTTTTCCTGGTATCACTGAGAAATCCACTAAAAGTACCAAAGAAGTTTTGTCCTTCCCAGTAGGAGAAGCCTGGGGTGGAAGAAGTGTTGGAAATCTGCCACTTACTTCACTGCTATGGAGCCTTTCAAAATCCAGTTTGCAGTTTTCCACTGCATAGGTTTATAAATCCTGAAGCATTGCAATGGTGTGTTTTGCAAGTGAAGTTAGCTTTACAGTAAGAACTTTTGCAATTCATATGTTTTTGCATGATGTCTATGTAAATCAAGGGTTCACTGCTAAGTGATACTTAAAAGGGGAACAAATTCTTTGTATCATGTTTTTGCGGTGCTTGCCTGATGCCTTATGGCAGTATACTATTGCTTGTAGTCACCAAACAGTTGTGTTGCTGTAAACTTACATTTTGGTGTGTGAGTGCTTTGGGGATAGCTGTATCTCTTCTTTCTAAATGCATATAATTACTTAGGTTGACTTGGAGCCTGCGTGCTAGCTCTTATGTATAGCCCATGGAATATACATAGTTTTTCTGCAATAATATTGATTCTAACAGAAATGCTGGAAGGTGTGTGTCTGTGGTATTCCTGACAGACTAGTACCATGTCCATGAAATCTCAGTAGATTTGCAGGTTTGCTGTTGGGCAGTCTTTTGTAATGACTTTGAGACAAAGCAAATACAGATACTAGCTTTCATCTAATTTTTCTGTATCTTTCTTCACAGCTTCCTGTTATGGGAGGAGCCTTTATGGACTCACCCAACGAGGACTTTAGTACGGAGTACTCCTTGTTTAACTCATCAGCCAACGTCCATGCAGCTTCTTCCATGCCAAATCCACCAGAAGAGACATCTCGTTCTTCAAATGATGCCATATTGTTATGGATTGCAATAATAGCAACAATTGGAAATATTGTGGTTGTGGGAGTGGTGTATGCCTTTACCTTCTAGGATGACTATCACTCCAAACACTGGAAGAGAGGATAACTGCAACAGTATTTGTCACGTGTATGTATGTGTGTATATATACATGTATATCTATATAAATACATATAGGTAGGGACTTGTTGATTAAGTGCTGCCACAGTGATGAAAATGAAATGCAAGTTAATCATCTTGAATCTTGATGGCAGACAGCTTGAATGCAATTGCGAATTGTATGGAAGAGAGCTTTAATTGAGAACAGAGCCAATACCAGTTTTGTATAGAAATGTAATACAAAGACCACCAACGTGGGTATAGTAAATACAAAGAGAAAGTGAGATGTATATAGAAAGTGCTTATTTTCTACCGTTTAGATTTTTCTAGCAGCTCTTCCATATTTTGTCAGCTTTTTTGTGCGGTTTTTTATTGTGGTATAACGTTGTATGAGATTGTTCTGTCATGTTTGCTGGACGTCTTAGTTTTCCAGATGGACTAAATGGTCAGCATTGGCTCGATTCTGATGAAGTCCAGGTTCATCATGTGTGAGTCCTCAGCATGTGCACACACTGCTAGGCTGGGTTCAGAATCGTGAGTCTTAAAGCTGTGGCAGGCAGATGCATGCTATCCAACACTTGCCTTCCAGTATCAGCTACTGGATCTGATAATCTGTGAATTGATGCTAAACCTGCCTGCTGTTTTTAGGAGGAGGCACAGCTGGTGTGAGGTGTGGCTGGTCTGCAGACGCTCTGCACTCCGGGGGAGGAAGCGTTAAACAGAGCAGCAGCCCAAGCGCCCATTTCTGGCTGGAGGTATTGGATTGCAGGTTTGTAGATGTGTCCCTTTCAGGAAACAAAGGCCAAATACCATGCTTTTCAGCTCATTTCACTGCAGTCCAGATTTCCTGCAGAAGCCATGGACTTTCGTAAGCTGATCAGTGTATCAGAAGAATCTGGAGAAATTGCGAAGCCTAGTTAACAGTGAATGATGTCTGTGAGAAAAATAGAGTTGGAAGAAAGATTGGACACTACTGTGCTCATGAGAGAGGGACTGCAAGAGGCAGGTATGTCCTGGGATAGAAACAGCACAAGAAAGGTAGTAAGTGACAGATACACAAGGGCTTGTATTTCAGTATTAATATGTCTCTGGATTCTGATGAGGCTCCTGGAAGTGATTTTCTTGTAGCCTGCTTTAGGCAAGTGATAAACTCCAGTTAGCACTTGCATTTTTTCTGATGAGAGACAATATTTTCACTGCATTGTTCCTATGAGTGATTCCTTTACAAGAGCTGTATCTTTTCAAAAGAAGCTGTAGCCTTCCATACCTCAAAGATTACAGAATCTTGAGGGATGGGGGGGGGGGGGGGGGGGGGGGGAAATCACCTCTGTTGGAAATTTCCCTCTTCCCCTTAAAAAATAAACACAAATACATAAAAAGTCTGCACTTTGAGAATAGTAGACAAATCCTTCCTCTATGTCTGCATATACTGTATAGGTTTTCTGTCTCATACAGTTACTACCCTAATTCCAGAAAGCCTTGTCTGCAGGGACAGAGACTATTTTTGACACTTGCCTGCCACTGGACTAAGAGCTACTGAATGTGTAGAGAGGTTTGAATTTTCTTCTTTTCTCTTTAAACTAACTTTCCAGCAGAGCTGGTGGACAGTTACTTGAATCAAAGCAGCATACCCCAAATCAGTATTTATAACTGCTCAGTAGTCATTGTGTATACTTATTTTTTTCCCTCTCTATGAACTGGCCTTTAAAGCTGGGAAAGATGCAAACAGAGCTAACAGGGGGGAGAAAAGAAACAAAAGTTATTTTGAGGATGGGAAAAACAATGACAACTCACTTGAACTTACCTGCTTCTGTGTGTGTAGTTATTTCCCTGTTTGGAGGCAAAATTTTGTGAAAATGGTTGAGGACAGATGAGATCTGTGCTGGAAAAAAAGTATGAACAGCCCAATTCTGGAAGATCAGCAGGACAGAATGTAGATTGTTTAATAAAATAGCTGTAGTCTTAAGACTGATACCAAAATGATGATTTTCACTGCCCTAAAATAGCTATTCATTCCTTCACAGGCAGAGGAAAATAAAAAAGAGGGGAGCTGCATAAACTATGTACTTTTCATCTTCTTTCACTCCTCCCGATTCTCACTGAGCAGAAAGCAAGCTGTTAAGTAAGACTGGAAGGCTACAGAGAAGTTTCCAATGCAGAATTGGAAGGAATGAGCAGGACAAGGTCTGGTGTACAAACACGTAGGACCCATGGAAATATTGCTTAATGTACTGTACTGTCCCCAGCCATTTTCTGATATCCTATTGCCTTTGTAATTGTACCAATTACTCGTGGACTTTTTTTTCTTCAGTGTTTGCATAGGGTCTTTAGTTAATCCAGATCTTACAAGCACTGTTGTTGCATGAAGAGCAAAACATTTCCACCATGGTAAAAACCAGTTTGGCACTATGGTATTTGTCCAATGGCATTATTCTACTGCTTAATGAATTTGCCAATGGTGTGCTTTGTGTAAATTCCTAGAATATTAATCTTAGTGCAATTAGCGATGTTTACATCTCTCTCCCAAAGCACTGGACTAAATTTTTCACCCATGAAGAAGAGCATTAGAGCGGGAAGAGTAAAGAACCACCACTCTGCTAAAGAAACAGAGAGACGGTTTTGTGTTGCTTTTTCCAAAGAAAGTGCCCTACTTTCATGTGAAATTGATAATAATAGCAGGAGTGTTGGAAAACAATGAGTTCTGCCTCCCACATCCAGATCATTGTCATACATATTTTCACCATTAGAGGCTAAGCTGTCAAGAAGGGCCAGACAGAACTTCAATTAAAGTAATTGGCTTGACAGTGTGACATGGCAAAATGGGTGCAGGCAGCAAATGCAGGCTTTTCCTGTCTCATAGCTAAACTGCTAAACTGTGCACCTTTTCTGCTGGGAAAAAAATAGGTTTAGGATGCAGGCACACGGATATTGCGTGCGAGACACTATACAAAATATTGTCAGGTGTATTAAAGATTCCTAAATGAGAGTTTGAACCAGTTCTGCCCACTACGATCTGCTTTGATAGTGGTAACATGCACACTGTGTTTCTGGATGTTGTGTTCTGGCTTCATCCACTACAACCACTTCCATCTTCTGGGAGGTTAGTTCTGGGACGTTAGGGAAGGTTTAAAGTCAACTGTTGAAAAAGGGGACTCATCTGTCATTAAGTTCAGAGAAACTACAGAGGGGAATGGAGAAGTGGATGAATAGTGGATGTTTCATAGGTGTTGTCTGTGAAAAAAGTTACAGCTTCTTTATGCAGGTATATATTATACCCTGAACCATCAACACAGCTAGACTTGGAGTGCTGTAGCTCCTCCTTACCTTGGAGCAAGGATGTCCAATTGACAGTAGTTAGATGACTACTGTCACTCACTGAGGGGTGACTGGTAAACCCAAACACGTTCCCCAGACCTGTTCTCTGAAGCTGTTCGGTAAAAGCAGAAGAGAGCTCTGTGCTTTTGTATCAGCATGATAGCAGGGTTCAACTTGTAGAAGATCTGTGCTTTAAATGAAAGCATCTAGCACAGATACCACTTAGAAGATCCTGATTGGAGTTTGCTCTGTAACAGACAAAAAACACTTTCTATCTGCAGTGTTAGACCTCTACCTATGTTGTAAACTTCATTGTATGAACACATGAAGCCATACTCTATGTGCTCTGCAAAGTTGTTAAAGATCCATGGGAAGCAGGGAGACGAACTGGATGCCCTAACAAGTTTCTTCTAGCCATGGCCTCTAGGGATCTATGGCAACAAAAATTATCCCTTGTCCTATCACTACATGCCTTTGTAAAAAGTCCCTCTCCCATTTTCATAATATAAAGTAATTAAATGCTAATTGTTTTGCTCCAAGCAGCCAGCAGCTTGACATGGCAACTCTGCAGCCAGCACAGCAAAGACTAAGTGCTGAACAATTATGGAGGTAGGTGCAATAGGTAGGAGAACCGAGTGGGGAACAGCTATTCCTGTTATAGTTTTATCTGCAGGGCTAGGAGTCTGTGCTTGTCCACAGCATTAACATCTTCCTAAAATGCAGTGGAGGAGGAAGATGCATTTATGTGCATATTTGCAAAACCGAACAACAAATTTTGAAACTGATGCAACAGTAGCAGAGAGACTTGTCTGCTAGAAATAATGTATTTAGCCATTTGAGTGGGCAAGTAAGGTAATAGATATCTCAGAAGTAATAAGATCCCCTCTCCAAAATCCTTGTTTGCAATGGGACTTGAGGGCAGTCAGCATCCCACCCAACTGTGGAGCAGCCTGTAATAACAAGTCCCAAATCAAGAGTAAATAGAAGCAGCTAGCCATTATAGTCTTATCCTGTACATCCATTTGAAGATAAAGGGGAAAATACGCCTTTGTCTCTGGGACCAAATGAAAACAGGAGGCCTTAGTCTATTGGTTGTTATATATTTTGCCTATTATTAGAAGCTTTTGGTTTTTATTTTCAAACAATTCCAGTTGTTAATATCCTCTTCACATTTCTCTGCAGGCTGCTGAGAGTTATTAATTTCACATAGCTCTGCCCGTTTATCCAGTGTAATTTTACTGGGTTTCCTGTGGCTAATCACAGAGCAGAATCTGGAAAATTATTCTTTTTTAAAGGATGACTTCCATTATTGCAATAAATAGGCCAAAAACCAGAATCTCAGATCAAAACGCTTCTGTGCTTTTGGAGAATTCAGAGCTCTGAGAATTGGATTTCATCTAGTTAATGCACAGAAAGGAAAAGGGCAGGCAGGTCCCTGGTGATAATGTCAGACATCAGGGTTCTGACAGGCAGAGCTGGGCATTCATGAACTGCTCTGCCCCTCTGAGCTGTGCTGGCTGCCTGGATGCACCGCCTAAGCTGAGTTTAAGTGAACTAACCATCAGGTACAGCATGTCCCTCCCCATCTTACAGTTTCTAATCCTCAGGGAAACAAGTGCATTCATTCCATTTGCAGAAGAGCCAGAGATTAATATTGTTTAGGTACGCTGTTATTGGTACATTGGTCAGCCAACATAAGGTAGATATAGGGACGATATAACATGCAGTTAGCCCTTTGCTCCTGATCTGGGAACTTCCTAAATAAATTAAAGCAACCTGAGGCCTTAAAGTCTGCTACTGCCCTTAGACTGACACTAACTTTTTGTGTTTCCTCATACAGCCCCTCTTTGTGTCTTACCAACTGGAAACAGGGAAAACAAAGTCACCGCTGTGCTCTTCTCTGGGTGCGTAGGGAACTGCAAACAGCTAGGCACCAGCCATGTCCCGTTTTAGGTTTTGGTCCTTCAGGCACAAAGGAGGAAGGTGTCCAGTTCTCTACCTCGGAGACTCCAGGGGAATACGTGCCTTTGAAGAACAAAATGGCATGGCAATTTTATCTCATTCTGGCCTGTACCAGAATATTTACACCAAGGCAATATGACCAGACCTACTTTTGCAGTAACATATTTTGGGAATTAAAGCAACACAGTCAGGAACTGGAAAAGAAAGTAACCCTGCTAACACAAACCTGTCACATATGTAAACACCTCAATGACATGCCTCTGAAGGCAGGTTTGCCTGAGTGTCATAGGCAGACTTGATCTGTTGGTACTAAGGCAAATGTTCTTTCATATGAGCACAAATGGAATGGTGTTTCCATCTTTTGAGAAAGTCTTAGGAGCATCTTCCCACTCATTCTATCCTTCCTATGCAGGCTGCTAGTGAAGATATTTTTCAGTTGTAGAAAATACTCAAAAAGCTTCCCATGTTGGCAGTATACATACAAGATTTACCTTCCAAGGCTCTGCTTATTCTCCCTGCAACAGCAAAAAAATACCTAAGTTTCTTAAGCATGGAAAGTTAATGAGTCAAGTATCATCTGTACAGTAGTAGCGCCTCATTTTACTCTACAGCTTTATGCCAGTAGGTCTCAAAGGGGATCTTACTACCCAGACATTAGAAAGGCTGAGGACAGAGACAAGTTGCTTCTCAGGAATGTCTCAAAAATCACTACCCAGCCCTTTAGGCTGCATCATTCCTCCTTAAAGTACCTGGTGTGAACTTGCATTCATCCTTGTAAACCCTTTGTCATCACCACGTCTCTCTGCCTTTATTTTATTTCTCCCCTTGTCTTCTCTGTGTTCTTTTTGTTCCCTGACATCAGAGCGTGTGAGCATTTGGAAGCCAGCAATGTTCTTCAGCCCTTCTTAACCACCTCCTTGACTGACTTTCACTGACAGTAAGTGATAATTAAGGACTTAACACAGTAAGTGCAAAGATCAGCAATATAAGGTCTCTTCCTGTAGGAAGATTGTAATCATTATCTGCCTTAGCAAACCGCAAAGTGTTTCCCCCAAGCAGAAGAGTAAGGTGTGGCCATGAAGCATCGTAACTGTATTGTCAATATCCATACAACCCAAAGCTACCTTTTAGAAATTCAGATTTTACAAATACTACGCTGTTCTGCAGTCAGCATTTACTGAGCTGTTCCCAACCCCAAGTCCTTGGTTGTTTCTAGCACATCAGAATCAGTGGTAACACACTTGGGGTAAGACAAGGGGAGTAGAAGAGGGTAGTAGGAAGAACAGAAAAGCTTCACGTGATTTAGTGTAGGGCCAAGGCCATTAAACACTAGCCTAGTCAGTAAAGAAAAACAACAACAATGTGCTAAGCCATTGCAAATGTAATCATACCTGTAGTTCTCAGATGCACGGCCAAGCTGCTGTAGCCAGACCGGGCATTTCTGAATCTCACGGTGAGCAGAAGGAAGCATATGTCTTGGCCAGGACCGAGAGCGCTGGGCAGCCTCCCTCACAGCTCCCTGCTTGTTCTGGCACTGCTTTGGGAGTTTCCTGAGCTGCAGTCATTAAAGGTGGTACCGCATTTCCTCTGGAGTTCAGTCCCACTAATGAGAAAAGATTGAACTGTTTACAGATTTAGGCCTAAAACTCGTCTCAGTTGCCACCTTCACAGGGTGATCAAAGTCCCTGAGCCTGCAAGCTGCTCCATCCAGAGGGACCTTTGCCTCCACCTGGAGTCAACTGGATTAATAACACTCTTCTGCACTTCTCACGTCTGCTTCAGTGGATCAACATGCAGGACTAGCTCTGGGGTTGCTGGGGTTTTGTTTAAAATATATCTAAAGATGTCCGTAATTTCCTAATCAAAAGAAAGAAAGCATAACTGTATTTTTTTTTTTTAAATGAGAAGGTAACATAAACCAAGTCTGAATATTTTGATAGATATGCTCGAAGGGTATATAATGTAGCAACGGTTGCACTATTTTTTCTATTGTCTGATCACCTAGCCTGAGAAATATTTGTTCTTTCCTTAACAAAGAGGTCTTTCAGTTCTGAAGTTACGAAGTTTGAAAGGAGTGGAGTGCAAAGTCTCAGTGAAATTTTAAACGAACGTAAATAAATCCAGTAGCAGCTTTGTGAGGTAGCCTATAACATTTGTTTTTCAGTTAGCTTAAATATTGCCTAATTTTTCTTTTTTCTTCAAAAGTAAGCTAAATAGTGACACTTCTGAAAGCATCTGTACTTCACGCAAAAACACGGTCATATGGAAATGACATCTTTCAGCTCACACAAAACAGCTTTACAGGAGCCCTTGTCTGCACTGTTATTTTTCTTAATAACGCTAGACAATTTAATTCTCTTGTGCTTTCTCTCTACCCTGTTTTGTACACTAACAGGTTTTCAGGGCTTCTCTGTATTATTTTTTTTGGTTTTAGTATATGGGTTGGTTTAAAGAAAACCCTTTACTCTTGTAATCATTGTTCTTGAAATGCGAATCTCTGTAAAGAGAAAAACTTTGAAAATTCCCTGTTTTCTCTAAGCCTACTGTAATTAGCAAATTTAGTCAACAGAAATGTATTCTTTTAAGCTCCTGTTCTGTTCTTTTCCAGTTATTGACTGCTGTCACTATGTGTGTATTTAGTGCTGGTTCTTTAACTGTGGTGAAAATGAGAAGTTTTGTTAACATCAGATGGAAGTTGTGTTTTTGGATAAAGTTCTTTAAATTGATGGCAGCGTGTGATTTTTCATTTTATTCTAAATTTAATTGAGAGTATTCCAAAGTCTAATTTCAGTTATTTAATTATTACCTCCAGTGGTACACTGACACTAATAATTTGTTGCAATTTACAAATCTGCATGATTTGTCAGCCTTGGGAAACCATCTCTATCGCATATATGGCACAAACCAAACACTGTGGCTATTTCTACAGAAATAGATTCACCTCCTCTCAAAGTTTTAAGAAGCGTCTCAGCACATCTTGGAGCCAAAAATAGATGTCACAACTTCTTCAGACATAAACTCAGAAGCCCTTATACCACGAACCATTGTGTTACTGCTGTCTCCCAGTTCTCTCTTCAGTTTAGCATGACCATCCTGTCCCACAGTGCAGTGTGGATGATTTTGTGACTGTGACCCCAAATTCTCATCCTAGGACAGCCATTCCAAGGGCTTTTTGGGAATTGGGGGGGGCATCTCTCCTTACTGTAGGATGTTCAGCAGACTTCATAAAAGCACACAGTGGCAACAGGAAGGAAAACCTTTGGCTTTCCTAATACAATACACCATGTAGATTATCACATGCCTTATGATTCTCCAAAAGGGATCCAATGAGGCAAGTGTGAACAGATCTACTGAAGGAATGACAAAAGGATATACTAAGTCACCTCTCATGCATAATTTTAAATAAAATTTTGACTTACCTTTGAATGAAGCAAACTCAGAACATCACAAAGATGCATATGCCAATCCTGATAGCAAGTCTGAGAAAAAATAATTAAAAAAAACCAATCATATACATGTTTTCTTCTAGTCCCAATCTTTATCAATCTGGCAACATACCATATTCCAGAGTTCACTCATCAGAAAGTAAGGCAGTACAGCGGCTGCACTACAGCCATATCTAATTATATTTCATTTTTCCATTGCAGCTATGGAATCATAGAGATCTCAGTTCTGTTCCTTTCTAAATTCTGCACAATAATTAGAAATGAGAATAGTTTAGAAATGAAGAGAATTTTCTGTTGAATAGTCGTTAAAAGATTTAGCTATGTGTGATCAGACTAATAAAACCAGCTGAAATTGCTGGCACTATTTATTTGCACAGCATTGTCTATATAAACAAACTGGATGGTAACAATACCTGGTAAATGTTAATTACAACAAAGAACATCAGCCTTTTAGCCCAGGAGAGCCTGTCCACTACAGCACTTCAACTGACATATTTTCCTTTGCCTAATGCTATGTTACAGTTTTCTTTACGATAAAGAATAATTAATTCAAATACTTTGGAATGACTGAGCAACTTCATCGTGTTAACTGGAGCATGCACACATCTTACACGGGGGCTGATGAATTACCTTTATAAACAGCCTGCTATCCATTTCATTGCCTGCTGTGATAACAGAAACATTGGAATCAGACAGGAGCTTGCCTTTTGCTTTGAGTTCTTACAAGATGCCGCAGTGTTTGAGAGGCGGTGGGCTGAGAACACCACGCTGTGAAGTTGCCAGCTCCCGCGTGGTGCAGGTATGGCACTGCGACTCAGCCCTGGCGTGGGGATCACAGCAATGACAGCTCACCTGTCCTCCCGCACCTGCCAGCCGGACTCATTAATGCTGTTCCCTAGAAAGGCTTTGTTTTGAGCTAACTAAGGCCCTTTTTTTGTAAAGGCGCTATTTTGAGCTAAGCAATGCAAAGTTTGTATTGCAGTTCATAAAGATGCACCTTATAATCCTGAGTACATGAAATCAGCTGACTGCCACATTTAATTTACATATTCAGAGAATCCTTGCCCATTAGAGGCATGAAGGGTGCTCCTTTTATGAAGATTTTTCTTCTTGTAATTTGTGTTTTGAACTACAAAGGTTTATGCCTGCAGATGCCAGCTGGGTACAGAAGCAAGGTTTACTGGGCTGTGAATTTCCCTAGCAATTCCTTAAAGGATAAGTAAAGTGATTTATTACTCCCTGGGCCTCCAGTGTAGCAAACAATTTTAAACAGAGAATTTTCTCAGAAGCTCAGCTCTTCTTCTGAGCACCGGGGTGGTTTTGGTTGTTTTGGTTGAGAGTTTTTTGTGGGTTTTTTTTTTGTTGTTGTTGTTCGTTTTGGTTTTTTTAATCTTTCTACTGTTTCCTTTCTTACTCAGTGCTAATACCCAAATTCTTTTGATCTCTGTTAATATTTATTATTTGAAAAGACTGAGTATATATTCTCCAAATTCCTCTGTGATAACAGCTGATGCAAAGGAAGTACCTATAAAATATTTATTTCCTTCACCTTCCAGTAAATCAAAATACCCACTAATTTCTTTGAAAGCCTCATGATTTTGGGTTTTTTAAAAGTTTATATTACCACACCAGTTTCTCTTAGCCAAAAGAAAAGAGTTTCTATCTTCTGTGCAAGCTTTACTACTATTTTCTGCTTGCTGTGTATTGACTTGACTTTGTTTTAGTTGGACCCATCTTCTGAAGTGCAACTTGATTGGAATCTCTGAAAGTCAAAATACAAACTTGGATCATTTAAGAATTTTCCTTACCTTCCTGTTTCCTTTGTAGTTCAAGGATACTTAGGACTTAGTTCTTAAAGTTGTTGTCCCATTTGCCTCACTTCTGATTGTAGGACACTACATGAAACTTTTATTTTTCCATCTTCCAATCGCAATCTAGAATTGCTATTCTTCAGGCAGTTTTGGGGAAAAAAATCCATTCTAAATGTGGAAAAAAAAAACCAACAAATGAGCAAATATAAAACCCACAATATTTTGTCCTGTTTCAGAATAGTTTTGTTTAGCTTCAATTTTATCTATAAGATGTTGCGAGACCTATGATATGACAAGAATCAGGGCATTTTTAGTACAGTACAACACGACAGCATAATTGTAAACAGCTTTCACACGCTAAAACTTACGATATAATCTTGTAATTGAGGAATGTTTTAAATTTATCAATACATGAACAGCATTCTGTGTCAAATTACACTGATTTATATAAACTAATATCTCTTCTGTGATAAAAACAGTTCAGACATGCTCAAGTGCTGGGATTAAGAATGCTTTCCCCAGTGTGGCTGATTTAGGTTAGATGAGAGCCACCCTTAATTTAGACCTTGAGCATTCCCGTGCTCACGTACTTACCATACATTAATTCATGCTAAGTGGGAAAGAGCTGTCTCAGGAACCAGCTGTGTCAAGAAAAAATGACTTAGGGGTCTAAAAAGCTCTGCTTCAAACCGGTTGATTATATGAACAGCGTAGGAAATCTTCACAAATGCTCAAGAAAACCACAGCAGGGCTAGTCTGATGAGAAACTCCTGCACTTTCCATGGATTTGTTTGCAGCACGGGGCTGGGAAGGAGGGCACCGTGCCAGCTCCCACATGGGGCTGCTCATGGCTTGCTGGGACAGAGACTGGCTGCATCCCTTCGAAGTGGAGCACACACAGCTGACCTGGGAAACCACTGCAGAGTAACTACTGGTTGTAGGTTACCCCATCTTCTCTGTGCAGATGGACCCTGTGAGTCACTACAGGGAAATAGGAAGAGCCTCCTTCAAACCTGCATGGTAAGGGACTTGCATTGTAACACGAGTGTTTTAACAGGAAAGAACCATGGGAAAAGAATAAACTTAAAATCAAGTGGTGAAGCCCTATATTATATTTTAAAAAAAACAATGTAAACCAAAAACAATGGAGCAAATTTGGCATACAAATGAGGATAATGTTCTCTCTTAAACCACTTGACTATTTCCTCTTATGGCATAATACGAGCCAGGGAAAATGCCACTACATCACATCAGCAAAGCCAGAGTGCAGGACCATTCCACAAATGGAAATAAAAAAAGCCTCTAACATCAGGGGGAGATTACTGTACTACAGGTGTTAATTGCCTATTCCATGCACATCCCGCAGACAAAACTGTAGCACAATAGCGAGATTTAAAACAAACAAAGAAAAGAAAAAAAAAAGCCTCAGAAAAACTCCAAACAGTTCCAGAGTGCAGAAAGGCAAATTTTGCATGAAGGCTTTATTCTGACTGAGCCCTCGAAGGACAGATTGTGCTTTTTGTAGGCTGCTGGAAAGGCAGCTCTGTCAAGCCTAGAAGCAATTCTATGACTGGCACTTCAATGGCAACAGTGACTTTGGCATGACCCGTTACTTACCCTATGGACACAGGCAA
The DNA here is from genome assembly GCF_023638135.1 of Falco biarmicus. Lineage (NCBI taxonomy): Eukaryota > Metazoa > Chordata > Aves > Falconiformes > Falconidae > Falco > Falco biarmicus. Next base: position 33,067,433 of record NC_079294.1, read on the forward strand.
TGGACTTCACTTGGCTTTCCTCGTGCACCTCCCACTTAATGTTGCGAGCTTTTCACAGCACCAAAGACTGCAAAACATGGCTTAATTTTCATAACCAGCTTAGTATCTTGTCATGCAGGCATCTGTCTCCTGCCACTTTATTTAGCAAACCTACAAACACGTTAATTTATTCCTCATGCATTTGGCTCACACCAGTGTTGAAATTCCACTGAAAAGCTGCCAGAATGGATATCTCAAGTCTCCGCTTTGCTGAGAAGAGCATACAAATGGTATTCAAAACCCTTCTCCCTCTCTTGTGTCTGCCTTTATTTTCAGTTCGAGCACAGGAGCTGATAAACTTCAGGCTATCCTTTCTCTGCATGAGGGTCCCTGTCCAAGTGCCATCTGAAAGCCCTTCTGCCTTGTTTCCGCTGCCTGGCAGAGGTGTGTAGAGTGCTTCTGGGCTGAGAAACGCATTACACCTGGAACAGTCCTGGTCCTCACCTGGCCAGACTGGGGACATCACTAGAGTACATCAAGTTACTTTTTAGTTTGCACACCAGGACACTGCTTGTTTAGGAAGAGTGTTATACACCCTAGTCTTGCTCAACTACTTGGTTAGGAATTCATCCCATCCACCTTCACCCAAAACAGCAGAAGCGCTCAAGGCTGAGCAGTGATGCAACCTAAGGACTGATTATTACTTTATCACCCTGAAGTTTTTGCAGATGGGGTTTTGATAGCATAGATTGCAAGATTCAAATAATGATGGGACCTGTGTGGTTAACCACATGGGTTAACAGCTCAGGTTAAATGAAAAATGTAGTAATTAATGCACCAGGTCTTGAAACTTGATGCCAAGGTGAGTCAGCTGAAGAGTTCTACATGCCATATCCCACCTTAATGGGTACTACAGTGTCATTTTGCAGTCCCATCTCTCCTGGTCAACTTAAGAAAGCATGATCACTTGGCTCTAGGTATTTGAAATTAATATTTTTTTTCAATGCAAAGAGAAGTCTCACTCTTCTCTCTGCTGGCTTCTGGCTTTGAATCTCACTTCAACTCAGGGAAGGTATTTAAAAGTCACCCAATCCAGTCATTCCTATAGGAAAAATTTGCTAGGAGAAGCCATGAAAACCTTTAAACTACTTCAAATGCATATTCATCATTTGAACACCTGCATGGCATTTACTGGGAAACTTAAAACAGTTGCAGTGCAGCCATAGTTCAACATAGCCAAGCTGCATATTGGTACTTTTTGTCTTACCCTTCTCAAAATATGTAATTGGTGACTGGAGGAGCAGTGTAAGACTCAACTTCTGTACTCCCAGCTGAGTGTCCTAACTGCAAAGATGCTTGTATTCACTCTCTCTCAACCAGTTAATCTTTATTTAGTGCCTAAACCTGAAACGGGAGTATGGCAAATAGTATTCTACAGCTCAGTGAGTACAGCCTTCAGCTCAGGAACGCAAGTTCATTTCCCCACACGCAGTAGAGGAACCTGATCTCCTCTCCTCCACATTTAGGCAAGTGCTCTGACCAATGAATGCTGGCCATTGTGGGGAAGAAGGAAGGAGAAAGAATACAATGTTTTAGTCTTTCATTGTTTTCGAGTTCTAGTGGTGCACTGAACCTCACAGAGTAAATTTGTGGTTTGTGGAACACGGGCTGACTGCTTGTGACCATCAGAAGAGTTATCCTTTGAGTAATGTCCCAAAGCAGACCTTAAGAAACCACAGATGCTTGGGTAGTTCCCAGGTCAGACAGCTTCCAAGAGAGATTTGGGAGGATTTGGTGACTTGGGTTTGGAGGTTTTGGTTGGTTTTATTTGTTTGTTTATTTATTTGGTTGGTTGGGGTTTTTTTTAAGACAGAAACCCTGATGACAGAAATTAGAAGCTTAAATTTTTTATGGAACTATTCCTAAGTCATTTGGAAGACTAAGTCTTATCTATTGATTGATTTATACACTTGAAATTCATTAAAAATCAGTACAACTACAGAATTGGTTTGATTTCTATCACTGTTAGGATATATAGCCTTATGTTGTTTATAACTGTTGACCTGCGTTACCTTTTCAGGTTGAAAGCTTTCTAATAATCAGATTCAAGACAGTATGTTTTTCGAGTAACAACTTTTAGTGCCTGTTCCGTAAACCATAGGGTTTGTTTGATGTAATTGGTTTAGTGCAATCTGTGAGGCTGTGAGAGGATGATATCATGGTTTCTTTGAGTGGAGTTTCAAGGAAGTGAAGGACATTTCTGAAAGGAAGCTGTTCAGTTCTTGTCAGAACAAGATTTTTTGAAGTACTTGATAGATTTTCATTTATCAAATGCCCTTCTGTGTAAACCTTGCTGTGTCTGCATCTTTTTCAGCTCCTTTAAGTCTTAGAAAAAATGTTTAGCTTTAATTTGAGACACTGATATGTATTAAGAACTGTTCTTCCCTATGAAATTAGAAGCAAAACCTTATCTGCTTGCATGGAAAAACAGCCTCTAAACCTCTATTGCTTAAGTTTGCAGATGTGAGGATCTTCATGTTCCTTTTTTCCCTTGACCTACAAGTTTATCTAAACACAATACCTAAGAGTTATTTTTGTTCTACAGTGATTTGCTTCCCTTCCTTTTCTCTCCTGTCTTCCTTGAATTATGTCAATGTACACAATGCAAGTGCCTTCCATTCTTCAGACTGTTTGACTTTGGAAAAGTACATAGATTTCCCCAAACAGCTGCAAAGTTGAGACACAAGATTGAAGTATTATTCCTGATGAAAACTATCTAGGATTACATGATATAAAATCTGAAATAATATTTTTCCTATCTTGTTTGGGAGACCAGTAGCTTTAATATAATCAGAACCAAAGTATTTCCCTTCTTTTCCATCAGTAACGAATACGGTTTAATGTAATATTATAGCCTTGAGACAGCATTAGAGCTCTCTACTGGAATGCTACGTTATCTACTGCAAACTAATCATTATATTGTATCACAGTTACAATGAATGATGAGTCTTTTTCTTTATAGTGTATAAAAACAAAATTATTTTTATCCCATTTGTTGATTGGTATATGAAGAATTCACAGAAAGCTCTCCCCAGCCCCCCTTACTGCTTGCTTTAACCTAAGTAACACAGGATACAGTCATGTTAGTTACGTAGAGACAAATCACAAAATTAAAACAGATACTGAAACAAAAATAAGCTCACTTCTTCTGTCAACAAAATGTAGCTTTAAAAAAATACTCCTTCTTAATTAATGGAACTCAGTTACAGAAAGGATTCATAAAATCTAAGCGTCGAGAAAGTGCTGTTTGGAAATGTGTGGTCTAATTATATACAAGATCGAGTTAAATAATCAATATCTTTTAGCTTTGGAATCCTTTTAAGAATTCCTCTTAAATATTATTGAAGGTCTAGATCACAACCTTGAAACTTTCTTGTGTGGTTTAGAAATACAGGTGAAAGTTATTTTTTATGACTTTCTATGTATTTTGCTGAGAAACCTTGGAAACAAATACATTAGTATTTCATTTCCGTTACTCAAAATAGCACCATCATTTATTGATTGGAGCAAATTAAGCAATATTTTCAGCAGATCCCCAAAAGATAATCTTACTCATCTTTTGCACACACATTTTTAATGACTCTGCCTAGAACAATACTGGCTCCAGTAGGGTCCTTCTTGATTTAGACCACTAACAGTCAGCTCTGAATCAGACCCTTTGTTTCACATATGTCCCAGAAAATGCCCAGTGGGATAATTGCTCAGTGCAAGACTGGGAGGAAAAGGCGGCAACTGTTTCTAGTCGCCCAAATTATCATTCTTTAACAAGCTGAAAAGCCAGGGGAATTTGAAAATTCTCCTTTATAGTGTTGCCATGATACCCATCAGTATTTCTATCCTCAGAATGAGGACTGAGCTTTCCCTTTTTGAATCAGCAGATTAAAAGAGTGAATCTGTTCATCAGGTCCTGCCAGTACCTTTCCTCCTTTGCTATGGGAACCTGCATCCCTGAAGGCAATGAGGGGAAAGTTCTCTGCATAAGTATATAAGAACTGCTGCTTGGCTGATATGTAAACGTCTACTGTCCTTCAGTGGCTCCAAATTTTTAAAAGCAACCTACCCCAAGACCAGCGGAAAGAAATTTGCTGATGCTATGTTTCCTGTCACCACTCTTTGACACTACTTTCCCAGTTTTCCATGAGTGATAGCCTGTCTCACTAAAGCATGCATTAACTATACAATATTTCTTTTTTTTGTGGCGTTTCCTACCAAAAGAAATAGCGTATTAATGGGCATCCAATTTCTGACACACATTTCTCCTTTTTTATTTTTATTTTTTTCTTTCTAGATCATATGCAGTGCATTTTCTATGGTGCTACTACAATTGATTTTTTTTTCCCTTCTGTTAGTTTCTTACATGATGCTTGTTTTTAATTTTGGTCTCTTTCTATCTGTGGGGTTTCTTTATACAGTTTGGTAGTCGCCATTCAGGAAATCTCAGAAACTCAGTTTAATGAGTGGGAGCTCTTACCTTAAATCTTCACTGTATGAATCATATACTGCACGTTGTAGATGTTCAGAGCCACTTCAGCTGTTTTGGGGGTTTTTGTTTGCTTGTTTGTTTTGAAACCTACAAAAAAACCCAAAAAAAAACTTTTAAAAAATTAGGACATAAACAGGATTCAACCAAACTTGCACAAAAACCCAATAGCATTTCTCTGATTTCAAGGATATGTCTATACAATTCAATGCAGCATTAGGCCAAAACACCTGAAAACACTTTCCTATCTACACCCAGCAGTAAATTCACATTAGCGTGGTGTTCTTCTGGGGTCATCGTATTCCTCTCTCAGGAAGGAGGTCACTCTCACTTGGGTGCACCAAACATAACTTGCCCATGCATACATCAGTCATCTTACCATAAGGCACTGCTGTACCCAAAACACATCCTTGTGTTGTCAGGCACTGACGAATAAGTGTTGCTTTGCACAGCCAGAACTGACCCCAACCTGAAATGTATCCAGAATGTGTGCACCCCCTGTGGGCCTTAGTTTCTTGTATTACACCTCATCTATTCCCTGCCCCCAGAGGCAGCTGTGAACACCACTCTATCATCCCTTCATGTGCCTGCAGGTGAAAAAGCTGACATCCTTGACCTTTTTTCCATTTACAGCCTACTACTCAGAGCACTCTGAGGAACTGAGAGACCAAGCTGAACCTCTGCAGAGTCTACAGTGCCTATAGCCATCAGACGCAGGCGCATCTTATCCCAGGACCGGCTCTCTCAGATCTAGAAAACCAATAAAGCTGTTACATGACAAGAATAGCCATGATCTGAAGCTTAATTGTACAGGTAGGCAGAAGCTTGCTTGACCACCAGTGGCTAGGTGCGACACCACCCTGAGGCTATTATACGCCAACATTTGGAGTGGTGTATTGGCACAATAACACTAATTTTAAGTTTAATGGAGCCACACTGCTGATCTTGCTAAAAGTAAGTGAGATCATTTAAAAACACGAAGTAAATTTTTGAGCAACCCAGTATTTGTAGAAGGTTGTGATTATTTTACTTGATCTACAGAATCTGCCCTCTCCCAAATACTTGAGCCATGAACAGAGCAGTCACCTAACATTTCAAGATATTTCAATGTGTCCAGAAGAGGACAACACAGCTGGTGCAATGACTGGAAAGCTTGTCCCATGAGGAGCAGCTGAGGACTCTGGGTTTGTCTAGTTTGGAGAAAAGGAGGCCGAGGGGTGACCTTACTGCTCTCTACAGCTTCCTGAGGAGAGGGAGGTGCTGAGCTCTTCTCCCTGGTTTCCAGTGATAGGACTCCTGGGAGTGGTTCGAAGTTGTGCCAGAGGAGGTTTAGACTGGTCATTAGGAAATACTTCTTTACCAAGACAGTCATCAAACACTGGAACAGGCTTTCTAGAGAGGTGGACAAAGCCCCAAGCCCATCAGTGTGTAAGAGGCAGTGCCCTTAATAACATGCTCTGGCTTTTGGTCAGCCCTGTAGTGGTCAGGCAGTTGGACTAGGTGATTGTTGTAGGTCACTTCTAAGGGAACTGTTCTAATATTCTGAAAAAGGGAAGAAGACAGTATACTTCGGGATCTATTGATTACTGGTTTGGGTTTGTTGGGTTTTTTAATCTTTAATTTATGGAAACACTACCTTAAGAATTTCAAGCAGTCTGTGATTAAATATGTTGTACATTAAAAAAAATAATAATGATTTTGCACTCAGCAAGAAGACTGCAATTTCCACCGTCAGTGAGAAACCTGAGACTTTCTGTATATTCCAACATGTGACAAAAGTGGAATGGGAGGCAAGCTTCTTTAGGCAGATGTTGGCTGTAAAGAACATGACTATATGGAAATATCTTGGTTAAATAATCACGAAACGGGCAAAACAGCATTAGGGCAACAAAGCCACATGCTATAGCTCAGAATTAACTAAAAATAAATTGCATCTGCAGCACAACAAATTATCAGCAAGGCAGATGGCCAAGAAGAGGAAAACCATAATTGTTTCCTCTGGGGCTGGATTTCTGAAAGTAAACACTCAATTTAGTCCTGACTTTGTAACGGAAAATAGAATTCAATAGCATGGAGGAAACACCGGAGAGTCATACAATGGCAATGCAGTACTCAAAAAGACTAGCCATGAGAGGGAAGGGACCGATGGTGACAATTGTTCTTTAAGTCAGTGCTGAAAGCAGACTGAGAGGAAGTTTGGTCTGCCAGGGAGGCAACAGACTGGGTGCTGGGAGACTCTGGCCTCCCCCGGCTCTCCTGTTTACTTCTGAGCTCCGAATCAGGCATTGAATCCCTTTGTTTGTATGGTGCTTCCCAAGTGACACTTCTGTCTGGGAGGGAGACATGATCACGGGTTTCATCACACTCTAAACTAGATTCTAAACAGAAGAGCTGACAGATATTCAAATACCATCAGAAGAAGTTGAAGTAGTGATGTAATAAATAGCCCAAGAGACCACTCTATGGTGGTGGTGCAGAACATGGCTATCCAAGAACACGGGACACCTGCCAGCTTCATTTTAGATGCACCAAGAACATGCCATGAATTTTATGATTTCTGTAAGAGGCTGCCATTTGTTTTTTCAGATTTCCCAGAAAGTCTCTGCCTAAGTTCCCCATGCTTGTACAGTCAACCTCTGACCAAGTAAGAGTCTGTCCAAATTAAAAGAACATTTTGTTAGCATACATGAGATGATTGCTCTGGGAAAGTCTCCAGCCCGAGTAATTTTGAGCATACCTAATTATATCGATGGAACTGCCCAAACGATTAGTTGGGTCCCTGCCTAATTTGGAGAAGTTTCTAGGCCTTCCCATATAGAAAAAAAGTTCATCTATGAAAGTTGAGGTGCAAACACGTTTCTTAGGAACAGAGTTTGGACATATGGATCCCTAATACTCTGATCCCAGAGCTTAAATGCTTGCTACAAAATTCAAACGCATGTCGATACTTCTCCACTGTTTCCAGTGGAAATTCTGATGCCAATGAATTCCCTTTAGCTTTGCTGAGCAATCATTTAGCTCTTAGTAAATAGCTGCCAAAAGAAGGGATTTGGCCAGAGTACCAGTTGTTCAGATTGGCCAAGTACCACCTCTCATCCGGGGACAAGATATGCGGGCTATAAACAGCTCATAAGCAGCCACATGCCACAGCATAACCTGGTTTTATTCTCTGTGCTAAACCTGGGCAAGGAAGAAGCAAAGGAGCTGGATACCTCAACTGCATATCATACAAAAAGTCTTCTCAAATCCAACTGTTCTCCACCATCATCCTCTTCTTTGCAGATAATTCAGAGATGAGAAAATACATAGCAATATGACCCTATGCCACAGCCTCATTCACAATCACATTATTTTAGCAACAAGAAAAAGACTTTTGTCCCATCAGCACTACCAATTACACCAGCGTGGTACAGCCACAGCATATGCATCACATTCAACTTTAGCCCCAAGATCCATTCTTGACAAGATGGAGCATCTGCCTGGATCAGAGAAGAGGTAAGTGGGACAGGACTGCCCAGTCACACAGCCACCACCACATCATGCAGCCAGGAGCAGACTTGCTGAACTACACTGAGCAAAGGGGTGCGAGCTAAAATCCTCATGAGGATGGTCACTGGCAGTACCCATTGTGCCTGTTTTGTGCAAGTTTCAGACACATCTGACCCTCAATGGCAGAAGCATGAAAATGAAAAATCAATTACTAGCTGTTTGGTTTCTCCGTACCTAAAGGAATTTATGGAAAAGAATGTCACTTGCAGAGACAGCTAAACATAGCTTCCTCCACATACTACAGACAGGAATTTATTAGGTTAGCTATGCCTTTTTCTCACATGCAAAGGACGACTTCCCGCTCCAGTCCCTATGGAGGTGAGGAGGAGGCCATCCTCTCCCTGGTGTTTTTCCTGCTGTGTCCAAACAGCTGCTGCATAGCATCACCACCAGACGGTCACACTCCTGTCTGTGTGTCTGCCCCGTCACAGTGACCAGCATGTCACCCCACCTGATTTAGGTCTCATCCCCGTGCCAGAGAGAGTGACAAACACTCCTCTCCTGCTGCAATGCCTCTTTTTCCAGAGGAAGCACCCCGGGGCCGTGTCAGAAGTGGGGAGGTGGGGTCGGTCATTTCCTCTGCTCCCTTTGTGCTGTGACTTACACCCAAGTACCAATATTTCCTGCCAGCATGGAGAGCTCTGCGCTGCATTGTGCTAAAAGAAACCTTGAGTATTCACTTCAGTCATAAATAATGTTCCGAATACTTGAAAATATGAGCTGGTGAAATAGCAAAACTCATTAAACTATAAGGCCACTTTGTGGGGAAAGGGTTTTGTACACTTCCTTATAGTTGCTGTAAATACTTCAAGGCTCCTCGGGTCCTGGATGAGGCAAGGGGAAGCACATACCTTTCTCACAAATGTACATTCCTTGGTTCACCGTGCAATGAAACACCCTTCCTGCTGAGCTGTTTGCAGCAGAAGTTGGAATTTATCCCATGCTTTTAATCTGACCATAAACAACGGTGTTGTTTTTGTGCCTCTCATCTCTGAATGTTGTTTATACTCAGTTGGATGTAGAGAACTCTAGCTAGTCCATCTGGATTTCTTCCTCTGCTGCTTTCCAGGCTAATTAATATACTCCGTCCTGTTTACTGGTACCACTATGCACCCACAGCATGGGGGAGGTGTGTGGTTCACATCAGTTGGCTTGAAATCAGGGAGGGGAAAAAAAAAATTACCTGCACACCAGTACTTTTTAAAGAGGTATAAAATGGCACTGGCTACCAAGGGGAGTCATCACCATTCCTCTGTGAATTCAGCAAGGGCAATATAGCAGGAAAAATGCCCCCCTGGCATTTAAGAATATGTAGGAAACTAAGAAGAGCTCAGGTCATGCCCAGGCACTTCAGACCAGAAGTTCAAAGTCCTCAGCAATGCCACTCGGGGCACTTGGCAAGGGCCTTTTCTGATAGAAAGCCTGTATGAATATCGGCGTATACACAAGCGTACGTGCCAGGAATTGCTGCAAACACAGAAACTGTGATACTTCTGAACTTTATTTTGAGCTGTGTAAATAGAAACAGAAGTCAGAGTGCAAATCACTATGTTAGGCTAAAAACCTGGTCCCACATGCCAGTGGTTGCTGCCAGGCACACCTGCCTCTGCTTACTTTTATAGTGAAGCTGCCCTGTGAAGTATTTTTCTTGGCTAGAAGTTATAAGGAAATAACCATAGTTTTTTAAGTAAGAGGAAGCAGGAGAATGGGGTGGTAACTTTCCTAATTTGCTAGGAAAAATACCTAGGCAAAGGTCTATCTGTCCAGTGTTACTGAGAATGGCTAGGGTTTTGGGTGATCTTTAGATCAGAAAGCAATTCTAGAAAAGTTTATACGTACTCCAGGACTGTCACAAAGACTACTACAGGCTAATTCATCCCAACAGTCTCTCTGAAGGAGACTGCCATGATAACTCCAGACCATTCAGTCACATTTGTGCTGCACATTACAGGGTTGACCTCAGGCACAAGCCACTACTAATTCCAGAAACAGCCTTTGAAAATTTATCTGTAATACGTCTCACTCTAGTACCACAGCACAGCATCTGTTATATCTGATTATTGTTGTTATAGGAACCTGCAAGATTATATGCTGCATGGAGGTATGTGTTTACCCACCTGGTGTCCACTGGAGAGAGCAGATGGAAACCGCATCGTTTCCTGGAGAGACTGGATGGAAACCACACTGCTTCCTGGGCTAGGCTCTACTGGACCATCGGCATTCACTGGGAGCACATCTGCCCACGTTGTGCCAGTCACCTCTGATTACAGATTTACACTCTTCATTCTGTAGCATGAAGACAAAAGGGGAAGCTTCAGGTGGTGATTCAGTGGTTTAGCAGAGCACTCTGGGGTCAACAATACGTGACTTCATTACAAGTCCCTTATTTCTCTAGCTCCAGTTATGTGTTAACTGCTCGGCAGACAACGGAAAAAAAACCCCACCAAAAAACCTTGGACTCAGACACACACAGCACATGGCTTCTTGTTCTCATTTGAAATGGAAAGCTTAAGTACAGATGTTTAGATATATGCTCCTCTAGCAGCGTCTTGCCTGCTGCTCACTTTCAAAAGAGCCTTTTTTAATTTAAAACATGCTTAAGGCTTCTGGAATACTCAGGAATGCTTTCCATTACAGCTGTCCTCAAGCTCTGCCCCTCTGAGTGTTGCCAGTAACCCCACATGGGCTGTGGTTCTTATCCCTCCTGTTCTCCCCCATTACAGGCTTTTCTTCCCAGTCTAATTGCATTGCAGAAACAGCCTCACTCTCCAAAGCGGGACAGGACAAACAACCTGACCAGGAATCTCAAGCTAAGCCCCTGAAGTGTGATTTCAGGGAGCTTTCCAGCCCAGACAGACACCTCTTAATGTCAAAATGCTCAGCACAAATAATAAAGGGTAAACTTTAAGTGTCATTGATTTGGATTTGTCCACACAGAAAATAAAATATTTAGCAAAATAAAAAATGTTTCTGCTCTAAACATGGATTGCAGGAATTGTAAATAAAAAGAAAATACAACCCCTGAACCCTCTAAACAATTCTTAGAAATAAATTCAAGTCAAAAACATTTACATGGCTTGGGTATAATTATTCTCCCCCAATGTCTATGCTAGATACATCTCATGGGCACAGATTTATTTAGAGCTGTTCAGTAAGTTTACATAGATAACAGAGTCCAGTTTAGAAAATCCTAAAACTGCTGATGCTGGGAAGAATTATCGGCACGTTTACTGCTCATATTTTTTTCTCTAAGTTGAAAACATCAGCTACTGCTGTGGACACAGTAAAGGTCTAGACTGACTTTTGATTTGAAGCTGTACACCACTTTTCACGCTCCTGCGTGCGTCTCCTGCTCTGGCTGCTTCTTGGTGCTCACAAGCTGTGCCAGCTCTGTGGGCACGTAGCACTGGCCCTTGCTTCTCAGGAGAAATCACCAACACAGTCCTGCTTCTGGGTGTTGGCAAGACTAATTTCACAGTGGCGAGGAAATGCCAAGCTCTACATGGATACAGTCTAACAGTTCAGTCAGATGGTTTTAACAGAGACCACCCTAATGAAGACAGGCTTATCCCTCAAGATAGAGCCCTGCTTATTTTTATTTTTTTTTAACAGAGCACTGTTGCTAAACTCCATACTGTAGGTTCTTCTTACCCAGAGTGATCTCAGTTTAATTTATACTGAGCTGATCACCGATTGCTTCACTGGAGCATCTGGGTAGCCAGAGGCTGTCAGCCTGGAGGTGCCCTGCCTCAAAGTTTCTTTACTGCACATGAATTGCCTTGGGTCCAGCCTGGAAGGGCACAGCATACCGAGCACATCCCATAGGCTTTATGGGGATTGCTGCCAAATCTGCCAGGGTAGCTGAACCACCTATGCCTTTCTCACAGACACATGGGAGTTGCATGAGAGGATATCAAAGGTTTTTTAAAAAAACTCAAGTGTGCAGGAGATAATCAAGAACCATCCTCAGTTTTCAACAGCACAAAGGAGGAGCGAGCAGCTTTCAATTGCAAAATATCAAATCTGTCCTTATGACCAGCCATATCTGAAGTAAAACAAGATTAAGTGGCAGCTAAATTTTTATTTTATTCCATAAGCCCTGGGGGAAAGTATTCGTCTTGGATGGAAATGCAAAGGGTAGGAGTATAGATCAGTAAAATGAACTAGGTGAATAAGGGAGCAGGGAGAAGACAACTTTCAGAAAAGGGAATGGAAAGAAACCACAGACTTTTTCAGCACTTTGGATCTTCTGTCCCAGGACAGATAAACCCCTAGCTTCAGATGCTAATGTTGGGAGCACAGTTACCCTGGGGTTCTTATTTTATTGGGGTGGGAGATAGATAAGGTTGAAGCATAACAGCTCTCAGCTAGCAGCAGCACTGAAGCCATGCTCAGAACTTGCAGATCACATTAAGAGGCCTGCGGTTAGGGCCCTTCATCTTTTCAACCAGGATCTGTGAATCTTCAAAGCAAGATAGCAAGTGTTTATATGACAGAGCCTGTTAGAGGCACTCCTTGTGTTCTTAGCATAGTATAAATGTACACCTCAGCTTACTGGGCAAACACACACAAAGATGCTAGGAAAGCAAAATAATAATGTTTTTTAAAACCACAAAAGTCAACTCAGAAATCCTAATTTTGGGGGGCTTAGCGGGAGGAAAGACATATTTATATTCTGATCATTCTTACCAAGATAGGAATGGTAAGGGTAAAGGTGATTTCCACGAGCAGCAAAGGCACAAGTGAAGATGCAGCTATAGTGGTAAAAGCGCTTTTTCTACAATAATTTATTCAGACAGTATGGTGTAATGAAAAAGAATCACTCTAACATGCTCTTTTGCTTCTATGAAGCAATTTCACAGGAAGAGGGATTGCTAGCACAAATGCACCAAGCAGGTTTTTTTCTATCAGGCACCCAGCTGTAGATGTGACACAGATTTCCCTTTGGCTGCAAAGCATTTACAGTTTGCTCTTAATCAGATTTTCCTTCCAAGAAAGAAATAAGGAACAGACAAAAGTTCATGAACTAAAATCAGTGGTACAAATCTAAAACCAAAATAATCTGAACTTTGCTGAACTTCCAGATTTGAAGTTTAATGTATGATTTACAGCACTGCTAAGTGCAGCAATGACGCTGACACAGACCAGAGCCAGATAAGTCTTAAGCATTAGCACTGATGGTTGCAGAAACATTCAGCCCACGGGTACACACAAAGCATTATTTGGGGGAGCACAAATACATCTCTAGCAACTGTGATAGATAAAGCTTTGCTTTAATTTTTTTTACTTTTAAGATGATTTACTGTATATTCACAAAGACAATTTTCCATTCTGAAGGACTAGATGCATATTGGTCAAATCCCAGAGGACAGAGAACCACTGCTTTGGCTAGTCCTACAGTGGAATCTGATTCAGTGTTGCAGACTTTACAAGCAGGCTCTCAAGGGAGTCTGAAGTTTGAACACCAAAGTCCTTCATTTTGCATTCCGTAGTGACAAAAAGCCATGTATTTGCCCAGGCCAAACACACCAAATCTAAATACAAACAGGAGATAGGAAAACAACTCCTCCCAAAGAGTCGTAACAGCCTCAGGCATTAGTGCATCATATCTACTGGAACTGAAGTTTCTAAAAATCACTATTTTAAGCTAAAGGACAGATTGAAAATGGAAGGTCAACAACTGGCTAGGCTACACAGAGAGGATTTCCTTGTCCTCAGGCTCAGCTCTAGCATATCAAGTATTATCAACTTTGAAGTTTTTCCCTGTGTCTCTGACGGAAATAGGAAAAGATTAAAGATTTCATAGCTGTCATTGACACATAGCATGATAAATTATTTCTACAGGATTCTGTGTCAGTCTTTTGCTTATATACATGCAAATTGATTTATTTTGAAGGAAGCTAGTTTTTCTCACTGTTTATGAGGGTGGAAATGAAGAGAAAATTTGTTCAAGTGACCTTTGCCAGTGCCTACCCTTCTTAGGACAAGCATTAAAAGGTGGTATGGCATTTTACCTTTAGCATTGCTTTTGAAGCAACCTGCTACACAATTCAAGTGGCAGCATGTGCAGGTGATTCACCTTGTAACAAAGCAAAGAAGTGTTGAGTGCCTACCACAGAGAGGTTCACAGCAAGACACCTCACTGCCCCTGGAGGCTCTGCAGTTGCTCTCTGTTAAAAATACAGCTGGGACCTCTCGTGAGCAAAATGGGTACAGGTCTACACCAGAGGACAGCTCATGTGCAGCACACTATTGCTGAGCTCTCGGTGACAGAGCCCAGGCAAAAGTAAGCTCAAAAAGAGAGAAATTTCTTTTAATAAAAAAAGTAACTGAAAGGGATAACAGTCACAGATATGACTAAATACCCAGGAGACAGTAAAATACCATACCCATTACAAAGTTCTTCACTGATAATCTACAACAAAAAATATATAAACACCATACAGGAAGCCAAGATGATCAAATCAACTTGTAAAACTTTAATCTCTGCATTTGTACTGGAAAGTATTCTCTTTGAAGTTAATTCTCTTCCATTTTTGCTTCTCACTTTTGCACACCTACCTTCTTCCTAGTCACCTTTGCTACCTGGGCTTGCTTGCGCACTTGGACTGTAGGAAATCACTCTGCTTTTAGACCCTGACGGTGCTGACAGGCATATACACAAACTCAGCCGCAGCTATAAACCTGCCCCAGCATTTCAGTGGGACTATTCATGTGATGGATGCTGAGCACGTGCTGTGGAAGGGGGGTCCCTTCAAGGGAGATGGGAACTTATATCTGTCACTTGCATGGTGAGCACTCCCATTGTGCTGCAAGTCCTACCAGCTAAAACGTGATTGCTGAGCACCATCAGCAATGTGTGACATAGCATTATTTCCATCACAGAGATTTTTTGGGAGTGTTACATTATCTAATGTTTTACCATACGGACGATGCACAAGGAATATACAGAGCACCGAGGAAAGCTGTACACAATTTGCTACCAATTACAGATGATGTACATTGTGATGGTCAAATGTCAGCAAACTGAAAGACATTGGCAAGTCTCGCATACTTCTTCTAGAACATGCCAACCATCCAGATAACCTAATTTCCCCCTATAGTTACACTATATTTACTTGAAAATAGTACCCCAAAGTACATACTTAGGATTAACGCTTATAGAGGAAGTCACAAGTAAGACTGAAATAATCTCACCAGACTCTGAGGGTGTATTTAAACACAATAGTGTGACCAACTCTCTCTGTCTGCTGCCAATATCTGGCCTACATTAGCATAGATTAAACCAAGTATCACAAATCCAGCTCTTGGAATATGGAAATTTCTGTTATATACAGGAAAATGCAATGAAGCAACATATACAACGAATAAGCTCAGAAGCTAATGAAGCTACAAGTACTGGAAATACACGTAATGGGTAAAGAATGTTTCTGTTTTAACTTTTGCTGATATGAGTAACCATGCCCTGCAGAAGAACTCTCCAGTGCAAGGCACAAAATAATCTTTAGCACTAAATCTGACAATAAATCATGTCATAAACATTCTTCTTGCTCATATGAGAGATTTCTGCCTGAAAAATCTCTGTCATAAAGACTGTATGTTTGAAAGTGAATACTGAACCTGTGGAAACAAGGAGTCAGTGGATAGCTATGCTGTGGGTTTCACTTTAACACAAAGCATTGGAAGAAGAGAGCCACAGTTAGTTTTGCAGTTAGCATAAGTAACAAGGGCTGCACCAGCCTGGATCGGACTGTTATTATCTACACTTCATCTTGTCTTCATCAGCAGTTATGCTATACAAAAACCTGACCCTAAGTGTAAAATAAATTAAAAAAACAATTTTACAAATCTGTTTCATACTCATTTACGGTTATGGATTAAGAAATTTTTTTCTCAGCAGCCGCACTGGGACAGTTTCTGAGCAAAAATTCTTTGGCAACATCAAAAAAACAAAGAAAACAAAAACCTACCCAAAGTCAGGTTTTGCCCCTGGGAGTAGTGGAAAGAGCTGATGAGACACAAATTTTAACTGTTTATAAATATGACTTCTTAGTTCTAACTATTTCAACAGTTTTCTGAGATCATAAATTATGCATAAGTAGATGTGAATATTTTGACATTAAAGTGACTGATCCAGATCAGATGGAACATACAGACAGTAAGTTTCAGTTCATTTGTTGGGGTTATTGTCAATGCAGATTATTAAAGGTCATCTTAAATAGTAGGACTGCTAAAAAACAAACAAAAAAATACAAAATAAAATTCTCAAATTCCAACTACCCTGAGACAATATAATTTTAGATAATCAGTTTAAAAATTGTATTTGAAATTTTTAAAATTCAGAACAGTGTTTAATGTAAGTAGTAGTTTGAAATAGGATGTTTTAGCATTTTGGAAAACATCTTTTGTGGTTTTTTTCCTCCTTTTTCAAGGCAAGAAACTCCTCAAAGATCAGATTCTGATCTGGTTTTATTTCTTGCAATTTTGGTTTGAATCTAAAAATGTAATGGGGAGCACAACAGCTGAAGTGAAACACTCTAAGCCTTTTCATGGAAGAAAACAGGAGTCCATCAGATAACACCAAGTGACCATTTTAATCTTCAATAAAGTACTCTTCATAGACAACTGAAGATTTATGATCTGTACTTTAAACATTTGCTTTGCAACGAAAGCTACAACATGAAGACCCTTGCTTAACATGAAAACAAAATGAATAAGGCACATGAAGTCATAAATCAAATGCAGTAGTGCCAGTAATCCTTAGGTTCTTCAAGACTCATGAGGAAGTCTTCATCTCTCACTCTCATCTCACTTAGAGCAGAAAAGCCAACAAACACCACACTGAACACAGCAACAAGCACTGCTGCATCAAAACAGCTGGAAACTGATTTTTCCAGGGTTGAATTTGCATATGGAAGTGCAGTTCTCAGCTCTCCTCAGCATCCCAAAAATAGACACCCAAAATCCAGGTCACATTTCATAAGGAGGTAGATACATGTTATCCCCAGGTTTGGTAGAAATCAGAAATTTTACACATGACTAAACTGCCAATATTTTGTTGTTGTTCTCTGGGTTCTGTGAGAAAATAGAAATGGATCAATTAGGAAGGAAACTCCTTCAGAATTTTAAGCTCTTAGGAATAAAATTTTTCTCTTTAATTTTTGTTTCCCTCCTTGAATTAGAACTAAATGTCATGTTGGGGTCACTGGAGCAGAGAAGAGATACGTGAAATGAGAGGAGACTGCCATTCCATCTCACTGACCTTCGGACCCTGAGCAGGTCAACCCCCACCTCCCTGCAGCCATTGTTTGCCCATTCCAAGCCAGCGGGCAGGTAGAGCCTGAGCCACGAACATCTCTCCTTTGCTGTCACCATACCCAGCACTCTACTTCACAAGGGTTTGTATTTCACATGGATTATGAGGTTAAAATTATTTGAGAGGTGAACAATAAACAAAACCCTATTTTTCTCCCCCTCACCAACACACCCACATTCTGGCTTTTTCCCTTTTACACACCTTTCAGGACTATTGACCATAAACATTTAATATTTACAGAGTGTTATAGAAATACCTTTTCATGAGGTTGTTACCCATCGCTTAAATGCCATTAAAGTTTCATTGTGAAAAATAAACTTGATTTAGAGCCATGCATTTTCTCAACAGCTACGTTTAACAAGCTTTCACCACCAAACAGATCTCTTATTAAAAGTTATGGTTCTCTGCACAAGTTATATTTTCCATATAGTGTTAAAGAACAGAGATGGGTTATAGACTTCCCATTATTCACTGAAAAAGCCACAGTTACTTAAAAGCAAAGACACAAAACCTTAATGGAAAATATGCCCCAGTCCTAGTATGCCAGTGGATTTGAAGGCTTCAACACTTTCCTTATCACAGTCAGGAAGACTTGTTTCACCTGCAGCAAAGCAGGGGATTAGGAGGCTAAGATTTGTACCCTGACAGCTGGACTCGTTTACCTCCTCCTAAAACGTCTTTGGACAGGACAAACATCAGCAAAGCTACAAGGAAGAGACTCACAGGCAGGATATTTGAGTGCTCAGACTGTCTGACCTGGTGCCTCATCCCTCCCACAGCTTGCCAGCCACTACAGCCCGGATGCCCCTGCGTGCAGCAGGCAAGATCCCGACCAGCACAGGGTGAGACCCTCGCCTGCACAGCAGAACCAGGGATCGCACACAAAGCTCTCATATTCGAGGCTGTGGAAGGCATTAATGCCTGTGCCTAGGCTCAGGAAGGCAGAAGCATCCGTCACGTACTTTATACTGCTTCCAAACATCTTTATTACTACAGCTTTTATAGCCAGCTCCCATAACTGGGTACTGGCAGAAGCAGGCAGGGAATCAGGGAGGCCCTGTGAGGGCAATCATGCATCATTGTTTGAAAAGTCAGATTTTAAACATTTCTAATTTTCTTTCTCTGTGCCCTTGCTGGAAGACATCTGCTCCTTGTCCCCCAGCTACAGACCTCTTTGAGCTATTTAAATTGTCAAATTAGGACAGGTGCCTATAAAGGAAACTGTGTATCAGAAGAGGAGTACAGAAGAAGAGAAAAAAGCCAAGAGTGGGAGCTAGGAGGGATGCACTTTCAGTAGTAGAGGTATCAGAGTAGACAGGATGAGGAAGGGAGCACAGAACTAGAAGACGTGGGATGCAAACAGATTAGAAAAGGAGTGGAGCACAGACAGGAAAATCAAAGCTGGCAGGAAAAGGAAGGGAAACAGCCTCTTTGTGTGAGTTTTCCCCCCTCAATTTTTGCACTGAGCATCAAGGGACACAACAGAAGACACAAATAAGGTTGTTAGTAGTTCTGGTTTTGAGTTTCTCTGCTATTATTCTCTTTTCTTCCCTTCCCTCCCCCAGTGAGCTATGCGGTTAAATGCTGACAAACAATCCTGCCAAGGCCAACTTCATCTTCACATCAACCTTCTGCTTCATTGCCTTTTAGCCCTCTTATCCCTCCCAAACTATCACCTCACCAGCTAAAGTTCCCAAGGTGTCATCTTTCCTTTGCTCAGCTGACATTCAGTCAAAACCCCTCGAGTTGTTACAGTTGATGCTTATTTGGCAAGAGATTAGAATAAAAATCCTACTACATTAATAGAGGTTTCATTGCTGCAGTGGCTGATGGTTGTTGCAGCTGCCTACACTTGCAATGTTTTACAGGCTTCAGGCATTGTAAAGTACACAGAAAAGAGGCTGGGCTTGTTTCTCCTTAAGAAATGAACATACATAATGCTTTTTCTCTTGGTTTTTTGGATGGTACTGAGATGGGAGATAAAAGGCAAAAAAAATCTAGCAGAAGAATGGAATACAATTTCTAAGCTTGGGAGTCTTTTTGTAACCAATGCTACTGTCTGAAACATAGGGATATTGAGATCAATGCACTGCTATGGTAACACTTCATATAATGGTACTGCAAACAAGGGTACTTTGCTGGGTGAAAAGGATGCCAGAGCTTTCGAAGACTGAGAGGAGCTGTCTCTTCCCTCACCTCCATTAGCTTGTGCCTCCACATAGTGTCTTATCAGGAGCGTGGACAGAAAAGGGAGACATCCTGACAAATTTCACTCGAAGATGTGAATGTGACAGGATTTATTATCAAGGTTCTCCTGCCCTCAGTTCTCTTCCTCAGACACAGGTCCCTAGCCTGAAGAACACCACTTCTCTGCATTCATTCCCCACTAGCAGCTGAGACCACCACAGGTGTGATGTTCCACTTTATCTGTGCTATCCCCAGGGAAGGGAACACCATGCGGCGCCAGGTTAGGAGATTATAACACAATAGGTTATGAGATTAGTATGAACAATATCATAGGTAAAGCTGTAGCATCTACCTGATTCTGTGTGTTGTGGTTAGACAAGCAGTCCCACAGGGACAGCAGTGCAGTGTCCAACACTGGCTGTGACGCCAAGCTTCAAACCAACCTGTTACTTCCCCTTGACAAGGCTTTCTCTGTCTCTGTCATGCTGTCTTGCAACAGTGGTCTAGTAATAGTTACACTTCCATAAAAGCATCACAGACATTAATGGGAGTTTTGCTATAAGTGTGAGTTAAGTTTGGCTCTTACCCTTCCTAGCTACAAAATCTTTTAATATGTTTTGTGACTCTTATGATATGCTATCGAAAATCTTCAGGTTGACACGTCTATGCAGCTGTGCTGGAGGTGCAGATGTATGTGTGGAAACTTAAAAGTTCAAGGTCACTATTCCCCTCCTAAAACAGCAAAAAGCCCCAGAAACAACCCCAACTTTAACCTGCAGCCAATGGGGATTTTGAGATGTGAGCCATAAAAAGGAGTATCAGTGATTTCAATCTCTTGAGGAAAAGCAAAGGACAGCTTCATAGCAAAATTAGAATTTCGATTTAATTTCCTGAATTTATTTCCCCATTAAGACAGAGATAATTTTTTATGTACTGCTTTTAAAATGTACTTGCAAATATGGAAGAGATAGTAGATAGTGTCAAGCTTTTCTCCAGAGCATTCTAGATGCACTTTCAGTGGTGATTTGCTATGGTTATCTGTTATTAAAATAATATCTTGTGCTTAACCTTTAGATTTGATCAGTGTGGAACAGTTTGCTACTGGCATATGGCAGCACAGTCCTTCCTCTCGTCCTTTTCCTTATCTGGTGGTTAGCTTCAACTGTCTTTAGTGGTAGTGAATCATTTTCCAGGCAAGACAGAACACAGCAGACAAACCTCTTAAATCACTAACTCAGTGGAATCATCAATGAATCCTCCATGTGGCTTCCCACATGGCCCCTTCTCTTTTGATATTAGTGGTTGACAACTGTTACACAAGATCAGCATTGTGGTGGGACTTTCCAAGAAAATTTTGCCAAAATTTTTGAGTGACAAAATGTTTTGAAGGAAGTAATAGTCAGCAAATGTTCCATCCCGCATACACACACCCCCTAGTTCTTGCTTCTGTTCAGAGTCTTTCCCATCTCTCTACAAGTTACTGTATGGCAAAGCTTCAGATATTTTTTCCAATTCCATTCCATTATTTTTTTTCCAAGAATGGAGCAGCACTGGAAAATTAGGAGAGGAGGGTAAAACGGTGGCATACAACACATTTGATCTTACTGGACTGCAGCCCTACAGGGTTAATAGGCTCCACTGACCTCTCAGAAGCCGCAGTGTGGTGATGTACACTGGCAAATGAGCCATCAGGGGTGAGCTTTGTATGCCAGTATAGCTGCCAAAGACCTCTTAATGTAAAGCCACAATTTGAAACAAAAAAACCCCAAAAGAATGAAAAAAAAAAAAGGGAAACAAGGCAAGAGGACTGTGAGCCTTTGCCAACAGTCATACAACAGTAAGCTGGAAAAGTCTCAGCAGTTCCATGCAATAGAAACACGCAAAAAAGCAGAGAAACAAGTGGAATATATTCTTTACAGTATACAGTGAACTGAAGCCGAATTAATTGTAATGTGGTCTACTCCTTTATCTCCTAGAACTATGGTGTAACAAGACACAGTTTTGGGGAATCATAATTAAACAACACTACTTTAAAGACTGATCAATTTGCTCCTTACCAGCTGTTCTTCAATGCTACGGAGAATTTCCACCCACTATGGAAAGGACTGCAGAATCTGACATATTGTGGAAACTGAGTTTACCAGTTGCTTTACATTTTTCTCTGGTGCTGCTGCTATTTGTGATGTTTCTCCAAGGACTAGAGTCATACGGTCTTTATTGCCACATAAGCTCACTGTACTGCTAGGTCAGTTCTCACCCCCTCTTTTAGCATCACTTCTTCTATGAAAAAGCTCAAGCCTGACATACAGGAGGAAAGGGATACATTTCAAAGCAAACAGAGTTTGTCTGTCCCTTACAGGGACACACACAGCCCTTGTCTGTACTCACAAACATGCAACTGGCCTCCAGTTGAAGTTTGCAGCCTTGTTTCTGTTGCTCAGAGGAAAGACCTTCACAGCACATGCCGTTAAAGGAAAAACTGGTCTGCAGCATCCCTTCTTATTCACCACTGATCAGACCAAGACCAACTCTAGACACAGGCAAAGCAGGCAGTTACTGAGGCAGCACAGCAGTGATGCCTCTTGACCCGCATTTGCCTCCAGCTGAATTGTGAAAAGGCTAGATGTTGCTTTTAGCAACATTAAGCTTCAGGAGTGTAAGGAGAAGGATACTGCTAGCAGTCCCAGCTTCTGTAAAATCACCAGCTGCCACCCTTTCCTGCCCCAAACACAGACTCTGACATAGTGAAATTCATTTCTGCATACGTTGCAGTGAGGCAGCTCTGGGGTCTGGCACGCTGAGACAGATATGAACCTGGGGAAAATTCTGCCCAATGGCACCTGATGGCAGGACCTGATCAGCAATACCTGCTATACAGATCAGTGTTTGCTGTGTATATATAGAACAGTGTATATATATACAGAACAGTATTAGGAGATCAGATGTGCAACAAAATTTCTGGAAATCCCAGCACTGGGTTGCGATTTCTAGTCTTGCTGCAAAAACAGCCCAGTAAGAAGCAAGGGAATTCAGCTTCAGTACTGAAAATGTCTGCTTTAAGAAAATAAACCAAAGCAAAAAAACCTGGGGGGTATGGGGTGTGGGGGCATGTGTGTGGGGGCTGTTGGTGACATGGAAGACAACAACAAAAAACAGCAGTAAAGTTACTGTTGTATCTTTTTCTCCTTGCCTCAGTTATCAAGTTCTTTCCGGCTTCTCTGCAATTCAGAGAAGCAGCACTCCCTACCCAGGCTTAGAGCAGCAGCCAGCTGGGCTATGAGCACCCACGGGTGCCAGACGTTGCAGAGAAACAGGGCCCCAAAAAGGTTTGCAAAAGCTGCTTCCTTCAAATCTGGCCCTGCATCATAATTTCTTTGTGTGTGCAGTAGAGACAATACTTAACCACTTCACACATAAGTGAGGAGGTTAAATGAAACGGGCTTTCATAGCTCCCTGGAGTGGAAGGTGAAAGACTGCATACAAATTAAAATATTGCATAGCATTTATTATTATTTCTCTACTATATTAATTCCTTTCATGCATATTTCAAAACCACTCCCTCAAAGCACACCAAGATAATAAATGTCACCTCATTCTGTCTCATAGTTTCTAGATTTTGCTTTCAGCTGCTATGAAGCTTTTTCCTTTCCTTGTTACTGAGAAGTTTTGTTTGGATATTTGCATTAAGTCAAGAGGAAGCATTCGGCCATGACTGCTGCTTGTTCCTCACTTACTGCAATCCTTATTTTTCCCTTGTGGTACAGAAACCAGTCACTTTTTAAATACAAGGACAGTGGGAGCAGTAAAAAAACAGGCAAAGGCAGACAAGCTCTCTACAGGAAAGAGGCCACTCATCAGGAATGACAGATACAGACAAGGAATAGCCAACAGGCTGAAAAGTCATTGAATTAAACACTGAGCAGCAGTCCTGAGCCCCTTTTTGCTCTCACGCATCAGGCACTCAACTGTTCCCAGTGCTTGCATCTAGGATCTTACCACATCGCCACCAGCAGGGACACACTCTTTTCCCGGCCCCAGATCCTCAGCGTATTTACAAACCATTTCTCATTTTTCCACACAGAAAGAAAAAAGAAATTGTAAAAGGGGTATCACAGTCCATAGGGACTCTGATTTGCTTTGCAGCAACTGCATCACATTGCCCGGTACCCATTCCAAGTGAAGCTGAGCCCTCAGAGTCAACTGCCCTGTATTCAACAGGTACCTGCAGAGCACACCCCAGTATAAGAGCTATTCCAACACACCTTCATTGGGAACTGGATTGCCTTGTAACTCACAGTAAAACTGGATGACCAACAAAGAAAGAAAATGGTTGTGATGAGTGGAAGACAGGTCTGGTTTCTATTGATGAAACACTCATTCTTCTCTCAGAAGGAGACATATTATATTAGATGATCTGAAGCTGACCACTGCTGACATGGTTATTGCCTAGGAACCTGACATGGAGCAGAGCTCTCACTAATCCAAACCTTAAACAGACACAAGCAACAAAAGTAGCTCCTGCCCTGAGGCTGCACAGGACATCAGCGAGATGAACACTGGATATCCTGGAGCAGTCCTTTTCCAGCACCCAGCCATGTGCAATTTAGGAGTTAAAAATGCTCAGGCATTGCTGTTTCAGTCCTACAGACCATGTAGCTAAACATAGTCTTGACTGCAGCAAAAAGACTCCAGGTTAGGCAGCTGCCACTTCTATATGCAAGCGACAAGACATATATGATTAAGAAAAGCTTTGACAAGTGGGGACAGACTGCTTTCTGTGCACTGCCTTCATTTTATCACAGCTTCCTTTTCCTAGTACTTCAAGTCTACTAATCCTCTAGTCTCATCAACATTGCTCCACGTGGGAGCAGCACTCCTGTAAACATAGTAGTTTTGAATAAAACTGCCTTCTCCCAACATTAAGCACTTAACACAGCACCTCCCAGAATTCTACTAAGTTCTGTATGGCTGAAGAGCATTTTTCATCTTCCCATTCTTTGCTTCCTTGGAGACACTTCTCCAGAACCAGGTGTAAGTATTTCATCCCACCCTATTAAATAGTCTAAAGAAGTCACACATCAAGATTTCCTTCTGAACCACAAATTTATTTGTACTGTTTGTGTAAGTATTCAGTGCAGCTTTATAGATACTGGGAGTCTCATCCCTGGTATTCATGGTGGCCCACCTCCATGGGTGGGCCAGTTGCATGCCAGCTCTTCTCTGTGCTATGAATACTATTAAGGTCACCTTATAAATCCTGATTAAGCACACGTGTATGTGCACGTGTGCATGTACGCTCTTGAAGGTCTGGCCATCAGACAAGGGCTGCTGAGCTGGAGAACGACACAGGCTTCTGGGGTCTGTGCTCATAATCCAAGGCAGAGCACACACACCGCAATCGTCTGTGCCTGAAACCAGCTTGCTAAGAGCCAAGAGACAGTGATGACACAGGTCATGATGGCTTCACAGACCTTTAATTTGTAGCTGAGCTACTACTCTGGTATGACATGACATTCTGGAAATCCAGTTGTGGTTTTTCAGTTTAGGGTTTGGTTTCATTTTTTTTAATGATATTTGATGCCTTCCAGAGAAAGCTCCAGTTTTCAGGATAAATAAGGTCTGGTGAAAAAGAAACAACAACAACAAAATCCCCTCTGAACTTGCAGATAGCTTGTGGGTAAAACATATGCTGATGCTCCCTCAAGAGCAGCCTTTATTAATCTTTAGACAGTGTAATAAAATTGAGACATGAAGGGAGTTCCAGTGTTTAGAAATATCCCAATTCTTTGCCAAACCAAGGTCAAAAATGATGGAACAGAAAGTCTAGCATGTGTAATAAGCATTATCTTTGCCAAGATCCTTTATTTGACAAGAAAATCTTGACAAGATTAGTAAGGCATACATCAGGCTTTCCGTAAGAAAATTAATTATGATCTTTGTTTACATCAGAACTAGACACTGGAATTTGGATATGAACAGGACCATTTCCAGAATGTGAGGGAACATACTGCTCTAGTAGTTGCTTCATCTCGCCAGACATGACTTGCTGTGAAGCAGAAGTCAGAATCCAGACTTCAGGGTGCTTTCAATCAATAATTTATTGAACCAAATGGGATAGTTAGCATTCTCAGATTTATTCTGAGAGTTATGTACATACTTTACAGGCCTCTCGAGAGGGATTCTGTACCTGAAGAAATTAAATTTTCCTTCAGAACAGCGATGTACCTCCCGTTCTTCCATGGCACTTGAAGTGTCAAGCAGATTCAATTGTTCCATATATAAACATATGGAGGGAAAAAAAGAAAAACAAACTGAATGCAGGAACCTAAATACCTCCTGAGACCTTTTGTTCAGTCACTAGTAGATCCATCATATAATACTTTTCCTAAAACAAGCTCATCAGACACAACAGCTAGACTGATATGGTCCCCTATAAGAAATGTAATATGAGAAGAAAATAGTATAGGCTGATCATCAGTAGCATTTATTAAGTTACTGATGCTACCAGTAAAATTTATTATATGAGCAAAAGCCCAGTTCTGCTTGGGCCCTTTGTTTTCACAGGAATCTGAACCATTTTTTCTTGTCGAGTTGTGCTTTGAAAGATTCAGCCTCTGCCAAGCCATCATCCTGTGGTGGTTGGTACTGGAGATAAAATTTCCTTTACTCTCCACAGAACCACAAAATGATTTGGGTTGGAAGGGACCTTTAAAAGTCACGTATTCCAACCTCCCTGCAATGAGGAGGGACACTTTCAACTGGATCAGGTTGCTCAGAGGTGCATCCACAACCATTGTGTATATCATTTCTCTTTTAGGAGCTCTTGGACCCACCTAGCTCAACCCAAGGCAAGCAAGGGAAAGGGATAAGGAAAAACAAAAACCAAGCTGTCAGAGAAGGCTCATTTCCATCTAGCAACATATAGGCACTGTATAACATCTAGAAGATTGAATGACTTACCCATATTTTCATATTTACATATAGTAATGAGAACAGAGATGCAATGACGGTGTCAGGTAACCTCAGAATTGCACAGCATAGGAAAAGGAGATGTCTGCACTGGTTTGGAAATTACTGTCACTGATTTAGGTGCAGAAGTAACTGTCTTGACTCTGATGTAACCGTTTGTGTGTGAAAAGCAAGACAGGGCTCAGGAACAAAGAACAGGTGACTATCCAGATGCTTCCTGAAACAAGTTTTATTTTTATTACTGCTATTAATTTCCTGAGTTTCATTAAGTGGCACTTAGAAAAATAACACAGTTTTAATATATTAAAATAAAGTATATTCAGCTGCTATTATTTATGCACTTTCTTTAGATAGTACTAAAATAGCTAAGAAATTAGTACAGTAACTTATCACTTGTTCTGAAATCTCATTTACTACATTCAGGGCATTTATTTATCTTGGTCACTTAGCAGCAAGTGTTTCTAGGTCTCATGGTTGTCTAAATGGAAGCAAGAAGCTTCTAGGAACTTATAGAACTGTGAGGCAGAGCTGCCTGTTAACCCAGTCTCACGAAAATAAAATCAATCCTTTAAAAGCAGTGATTAAGAGGCTGCTAAAAATTAGCATAACTCACAAGTTGCTTTACCCCAAATGGAACGTACCCTTGTACACTCAGAGACAGCACATGGACAGAACTCTTGCCCAGCCTTCTTGTTTGCAGTGACTGCAGGAACGTGTTTCCCTAGCCAGGGCTAGGGGAAAAAAGCGTTTAAGTTTTCACAGTGAGCAGAGAAATTGACTGGGATTAACACCCCAAGTGCCAATTCAGGAGACAGGCTAAGTGTTAACTGCACGACTGTTCCAAAGCATGGGGACTTTGGCACGATTGTTATGGTCTTCAAGAGAGAAGATAATTCCTTAGCCAAATGCTTTCCATGGGTAAGTATACAGCATGCAACTATTTGCCTAAGAAATATTTATTTCTTTTTCTGTGTAAGAAGTCAAGGAAAAAAAGGCTGCAACCTTTAAACCTACACTTCTCTCCATAATCAAAGGTCAGAGCTGATGTCCTTCTAACAACTCAGGAACTTTTGAATCATACCTTAGGGATCCGTTTGCCATCATTCCTGTGATATACCTCAAATTCAATGCTCTCTGCTAATATACTAACACTTCCATTATAGTGGTTTATATAAATAAGTCAAGTAATTAACTGTAAAAAACCCAAGAAGATCCATTAATACCAATTTCTTGTTTGCTGTTCTCTAGAGCATTTTCAAACCAGTTTGCCTTTTTGCTGTATTTCCTCCTTGGCCAAGGCCCATGTGCGAAAGCATTGGGACAATGTGTTCTCTTTAATGTTGGCAAATTTAAAAGCTTGTGATGTTTTCACATATTTATATGGCAAATGGATTTCCATTTTGCTTTCAGCAAACAACTTGCTTCTCTAATAGAAATAAGCAAACATTTGTTTAGATTTTGAATAGATTTGAAAAGAGTTCATTATAAGCATGTTTTTAGTGGAAAGTTAATGGAAGTAAAATATATTTGCTATTCAAAGCTGTAGCAGGTTTCATGTTTCAGAGCTTAAGGCGAACAGTCTGAAATCCTTTCCAGCTGACCTCAACAACCTAAACCTTCATACACCTCAAAGCCTTGTGCTCTATGAACAAAGTGAAATTTTGCAGTAGATCTTCATATCTGATTAAAAAAAATTCCTGATAGTTTAGATGCAAACAGTGAGAGACTGAATTGCAAATCAGCTTTCCAAGCCTCAAAACACATCAGTGGATACTTATACAAGGAAAGAGTTAAGTGAACTCTCCCACCTACCTTCTACGTAAGCCCATGTGAGCTATCTGACGGTGCATACTAGACGGTGCTGTTAGCTACTAGTATCACTTAAATTAACAATTACTTAAAACCTTCC